>NC_092183.1:7857500-8170000 GCF_043641665.1 Enoplosus armatus | reverse complement strand
CTCAATATTAAAACATGCAATCACTCTCCAACAGGCCTTTTTAATGTATCACTAAACAATTCAAATTTAAATTGCTGTGTTTTCTAATGCTGCAAGTACATACAGACAGCTCTTTGTGCTCTCTCAGGTCCAGAAACTACAATGTATGTGTCCAGTGGAAGTCCGCGGTGTGTTCACTCTAGACGTACGTCGCAGAGATGCTGTTATTGCGCTGGCTGTATTTCTGGTGGAATCTGGCTTACAGGTGGGTGGTGGTCAGTAAAAAAGTCGAGCTGTTGAGCCTTTTTAACACAGTGGATGCATTTCATCATCACTACATAGAGATGCAGCAGCATGATATATTTAAGAATTATTATATTAGTACTATTAGTCTGCTTTTACTACCAGCCTCTCACAGGACTCCACATATATCACCATGATAAGCTTATTCTCATAATCTGATTAAGCTGGCGATTAGACATGCGGCTGGCCATGTAAGCCTCTAACCTCATCACACTGAGACAAAGTGTGGAAAGCTTCCCAGCCATCTGATTATGTAGAGATGGTAGCTTCACTTTTCAGTGTTAAAGTAATGCTTAATATATTTTCTTTGACCTAGGTTTGATTCTGTGTCAGAATTAACAACACCTCTCAATTTTGTCAGTGCTTGTTAGGCAAACAAAAGTGCTGCTCTGTGCCAACAAGTGCAGTTGTTTGTGATGTGTAATGGTTTGCTTTACTCTCGCAGCACAAAGACATACTTGTTTCCTACTTGCTGAGCCTATTGAGAGGGCTACCACGGGTCCAATGGATCGAAGAGAGCTCAGGAAAGAAAGGAAAGGGTAAGAACAATCCTCTTATGGTGGAGCCTTTTGTTTTACAATGGCCTCTATTTACTTTCTGTAACAGTGCACTAAGTAATATCTGTAGTCATTCTTCATTCATTTTCAATACTATCTAAGACATATTGAGATAGTATTGATATCCATCTATAAAATGCCATGAGACAGCAGTTTCCACTTAATCCTCTGTTACAGTATTTACTGACTGTTTGTCATTCTTTTTATTGCTGCACATGTATGTGGCATTTAAATTAAGGTATTTGTGTTTTTGTAATTTTCTGCTCTTCAGAATTTCTCCCCGTTGCAGAAAACTTCAGCTTCTGTCTAGTGACTCTTTTGGCAGATGTGGCTCAGAGGGACCCAGACTCCCGCCAAGAGGTCAGATTAAAAAGTGGTGATAATATATCATTCTTAGGTTAGAGTGCACTGCAGTTAAGTGCTAATTTCTAATGATTCCCCTCCAGATCTTGAATACTATAATGGAGGTCATGCAGGCATTCCAGGACATGTGCCAAACACCTGATAATCATGACAAAGGTATACACACACACACACACACACACACACACACACACACACACACACACGCAGGCAACAAAGTGCATAACACCAGTCCTTCACAAAGCTTCAGAGATACTCTTTTGCCTCCAGTCTACCTGTGCAGGTATATTGCCCCCAGCCTGCTCGGCATGACTCGAGCATTCGGCCGCTACAGCAACACGGACGAAGCCCTGTTGTCCAAGTTGTTCCCCAAAGATTCGCCACAGGCCCGCTGCGTCACAGAGGAGACAGAGGGAGTGCGGCGCAGGTCCTTCAATGACTTTCGTTCTATCCTGCCCTCCTCACTGCTTACTGTGTGCCAGGGTGACACTCTGCGCAGATGCACCGGGACCAACCTGGATTCCTCTGCACAGGTGTGTGTATGTTGTGATAGAGCTGGTTGGATTCAAGACATGTTTTGTGTGTTCAGGACAATTAGAGGTGACTGCAGAATATTCTCACATGTTTTGTGATTTTGTTTTACTAGTCAAGTGTCAAAGAGAGAAAGAGAGTAGTTCTTGATGACTTTGTTATGTTTGGTTAGTGGTGAAAGAAATGTTCTGTAATGTGCTGTCTCATAGGTCTGTACAGATCCAGGAGGCCACTCACCTTGCTCTCCTACAGCCCCTGGCCCACATTACTTTGAAGGTAAAACTCAAGAAACAAAAACTTTGATTAAATTTGTGTTTGCCAATGTAAACCTGGATTCTGTCAGCTCATCATAGCGTATCACTGTCAGACATCAGCATTATGGAACAACTAGGTACTTGCCTATTGTTTCTTTGCTCTTGTGTCCTGAATGAATGATATTTTTTTAGGTCCTCTGCGGACATATCTCACATACTGTAACAATACAAGTAATGCACACGGTAAAGGTATTTTAATTTGCGTGAAACTTTTGTTGCTAGGTAACACATTGCGGCACATCGAGTGTTTACCCTATTGCCTTGAAGTCATCTCTCCCTACAGTCTGTATTGGCACTGGTCTTGTCTGCCTGCTAAGTTATGACGGTTTTCTTATCATAAGATAGCTAATAGCTGTGTTTGCTTTATGTGACATAACAATTAAAATATTTAGTATACCATCACAAACAGAACTGCCAGTGTTTTTAATGATAGCCCATCCATCAATTTTCCTGCTGCTTATATTGGTTCGGAGTCATACTGTTAAAGGGGTTTACAGACCAGTTAGGTTTTTGTTAGTGGCCAGACTTATATTTGAGACATTAGAGATATTTGCAGTTCAGCTTCATTTGACTTTGGGGCGGCATGGTGGTGCAGTGGTTAGCACTGTTGCACGGGAGGTAGAGCAGGCTAGAGAAAAACCCTAAGTTGCTCCCAATGGAGGCCAGCACCTTGCATGGTAGCTCGGTCTCCATCGGCGTGTGTGTGAATGGGTGAATGAGACTTGATCTGTAAAGTGCTTTGGGAACCATTAACTTTGAAAAGCGCTGTATATGTGAAAACCATTTACCATTTACCGGCAAAACAAATTTCAGCTCCCAGCATTAACTGTTATCATCAGTTTTTGGTGTCAGAATCAATAAAAGAAAGAAAAGAAATTCATTCCACCACTGACAGTAATCTCAGTAGACTAAAGTATAGTACAGCAACAAACCGTTATCCTTATATTATGCCATTTAAATGCTACCCATTGCACCCTGAACTTGTCACACGTTTTTTATGTCCTCTGGTCTCATTTCAGGAGCCTACCTCCCAGACAGCAGCTCCGTAGATCCTGACTACTATTTCTCTACAGTCAGCTCCAGTTTCTCAATGTCTCCTCTCTTCTTGGGGGCAGGAGAAAACGAGGTGGAGGTGCCTGTTGATCTGCTCCGACAGCTCCTTGGCATGGTACAGTAGCCCACTACCTGTTAACCAAGATACTGCCTCTGTTGTTTCCCATCCTGTGTACCTGTAGTTCATCTTTACCAGTGGTTTTGCATATTGTCGATTCACAGGTGAAGAAGTTTGTTTCTGACTCTTTTTTGAAAACTCTGGACGCCACTATGACGGAAGTTACAGAGGTAACTATATAACCATTGTCTGTACAAAAAATCGTGAATGGTAAATTCACAGTAAGAATTTTGCCTTTATCAGTTAAATAATCTTCTCTGTCATTTTCTCTTCTGTTTGTTAAGTCTAATCCTGGAATCAACCTCTGTTACAAAACCTTCAGTGACCCTCTCTATGTGTGTGTGTTCAAAATGCTGCGGGACACACTATACTACATGAAAGGTAAGGCATCAATAAAATAGCTTATTTGTTATGCATTGAAGCCCACACATTCCTGTGATTGCTATTGTTGTCCATTAAATAGACTACTTTGTCAAAGTTTCGTACTCTCTTCATCTTTTTCAGCCTTGCAGCCGGCGTTTGTGCGGGAAGTGCACGACTTTGTACTGGAACAGTTTAGCAGCAGTCAGTCAGAGCTGCAGCGGATACTTCATGACACGGGGGGGTTGCTGGGGGAACAGAGCCCCCTCAAGCTTCGTTGCCAAGCCAACGCTGCCTGCGTGGATCTCATGGTGTGGGCAGTCAAAGATGAGCAAGGTAATCAATTGTAGCAGAGCAGTGTGTTCAGATGTCAGAACCAGAGGATACTGGATGTGTCTATTTGTCCTGGTTGCATCACTTTTCCTTCCTGGTGTCATTTTTCAGGAGCTGAGAATTTGTGCACCAAACTGTCAGAGAAGCTGCAGTCGAAAACATCTAGTAAAGTCATCATTGCTCACATGCCCCTGCTCATCTGTTGCCTACAGGTATAATCATCTGTTGCCTACAGGTATAATACTACAGTGTAGAAGGAGCATAAAGATATTTGCTCAAATAGAAGTGAAATGTTACACAAAACACTAGATCATGGGATTTTGTCTGGAGAATTTCTTTAAAGTGGGTGAGTGTCAGGTATCCTGGTGATTCAGGGCGGTCAGGCACATGCTTGTTTGGTTTTGAAGCGGACACAAATCTGTGTTGCATGTCATACATTTCTATTATTTACTGGATATTAATTTTTTATTTTCTCTGATTGTCTCCCCCCCATTTCAGGGCCTGGGTCGTCTGTGTGAGAGGTTTCCAGTAGTTGCTCACTCTGCCACAACCTCTCTCAGGGATTTTCTGGTGGTTCCCTCTCCTGTTCTTATAAAACTCTACAAGTATCACAGCCAGTACAACACGGGTACAGATATTTATTTATTTATTTATTTCATTTGTAAGGGCCTATGTACAATATTACACATAAAGGTTACAATTTGATGTATTTTATCTTAAAGCTAATTTTCCTCTGTAGCCCCTCAGCAAGTCACAATTAAAACTTATACACATTGACAGAGAACCACTGAACTAGACAAACAAGACAAGACACTTAATACAAAGTTACACACGGTAGCATATCACACACACAGACCGACAGTCAGCAACAAGTGTATGTTAAACAAATTAAAAGGAAGGATATTTGTGTGGATATTATAAAGCAAACTGGCTGTACAATGGCTGAAGTTCTGAAATGTAATATTTAACCAATCAAAATTAATATTTCACAATTGAAACAAAAACAAAATGGCACATTTTCCTATAATGTATCTATAATACATCCAGCAGGAACCTTCTTATCCCAAATATAGCACAAATGTAAATGGGACACGAGCTGACTCTGGGCTGTGGCTGATGATTCAGTGACAAATATACATCAATAACAGTGTCATTGTCACATTCAGCCCTCATCCACTATTGATCTGAACATTGTGTTCATTGATGAGCTGCTACAATTACAGACAATTGGAAATGCAAATCCGGTTTTTGTGCTGTTCTGCACAATGTACTGCTTTTTTTTTATAGATTAGCTGCTAATTTGTGCTGCTAAGACTTTAAAAAATAACATGCTCTTTAGGTTTGGCACCACAATCAGCCATTTTCTTTTCTGTGCAAAAATAAATTGTAATAGATTTAAAACTGCTCATTTTAACTTCTCTCTGTGTTGATGTTATCACTCTTTTTAAGGCACTGGAGAAATTAGGATAAATGTGACCAATGAGCACTCTCAGTCCACCTTCAACGTCCTGTCAAACAGGAAAGACCAGCCGTCTATGTACGAGCAGCTGAGAGACATTTCCATTGACAACATATGCAGGTCAGACACAAACACCTGGCACAGCTGTGATGAGAAAATCATTTTTTTTCTTTTTCATTGTTCATTGGTGTGTTGTATCTCTTATCTCTCAGATGTCTGAAAGCTGGTCTGACCATGGACCATGTGATAGTGGAGGCCTTTCTGGCCAGTCTGTCCAACCGTCTATACATTTCACAGGAGAATGACAAGTGAGCAACATTTCTGGTTGGAAAAAAAGCTACATCGTGCCTTGTATTCGCCCTGAATGTTTTCAAGTCCTAGACACTCATGATTAGCTACTCTAAAAATAAGAGCTTGTCTTTCTGCCAGGGATGCCCATCTGATCCCAGATCACACCATTCGAGCACTGGGCCACATTGCAGTGGCTCTGAGAGACACTCCTAAAGTCATGGAGCACATCCTACAAATCCTTCAACAGAAGTTCTGCCAGCCTCCGTCACAGCTAGATGTACTCATCATCGACCAGCTTGGCTGCATGGTCATTACAGGAAACGTGAGTTGAAAGATAAAATGATTTTTTAGCATCTTGCCTCCATTGCATTTACATTTATGGTTAAAAAAAGATATTAGGGCAGTACATAATCACCAGGGGATCATTCAAAAGTGTAAAGCATTGGTGTAGTTGGAGAGGGTGTGCAGATTTATTTGATAGTAACTGTGTTATATTAGACTAAATGTTTATTACTGTTGCTTAAATAGAAGCAATGTAACCCTTTTTTCTTAACCCAGAGGGGCTGACACACTGTAATTACTGAAGACCTGCTGGCTGTTTAGTTGTTCAGTACAGTGTGCACTAAGAATAGGTTCCAGTATTTTAGTTAACACCCCCATTGGAGTGTAATGGGGTGTTTTTGACAGCCGGCATACCCAGAATGCGATAGACTATAATTAACAAAGGGCTGGAAAGGACCTGACCTTTATGCAGCAGATACAGATCACTCACAAAATGCCTTCCTCGGTCCTCCTGATACAGATCAGCACATTTGCTCATCCCTAATAATGGGATTTTTGATTTTGAGAAAATTGTAAATGTAATAAGAAGTAAGAAGAAGATTAGCTATCAAATATGAAAAAAAAGCATTTTACACATTATCTTTAGCTGATTGGTGCCTGCGCAGTATTACTTTTGTCTGTCTGTCTGTGTGTCTTGTAGCAATACATCTATCAGGAAGTGTGGAACCTGTTCCAGCAGATCAGTGTGAAGGCCAGTTCAGTGGTCTACTCGGCCACCAAAGACTACAGAGATCAAGGCTACAGGTCAGCATCTGCTCTTACCCTGTTCACAGAATTACCAGTTGCACCAGGGGACTGTTGTACTGTAGAAGCAGAATATATAGTTGTAAGAATGTTTATAATTGTTGATCACTGCTGCTAAGTGGTCAGCAGTAGTAGACAATAATAGTAATGCACATTCCCCTGATTTGTGTTAAATTGGTGTGTTCTGTTATATTTTATGAATAAAATAAATATCTATATCTCGTGCATATATATTTCTACATTGAGTATAATTGTGTTCAACTGTTCCCTCCATCTTTGCTGTCTTTCCCCCCCAAGACACTGCTCTCTGGCAGTGATAAATGCTCTGGCCAACATCGCAGCCAACCTGCAGGGGGAGCAACTGGTGGACGAACTGATGGTGAACCTTTTAGAACTGTTTGTCCAACTGGGCCTGGAAGGAAAGAGAGCCAGTGAGAGGGCCTCAGACAAAGGACCAGCGCTGAAGGTACGTGCTTAAATGCATCTATACACAACAGGAAATAGATAACAGCATTGTTGGTAAATTGGTAATGGCTCTTTATCTCCCATAGGCATCAGGTAGTGCAGGAAATCTTGGAGTCCTCATTCCAGTGATTGCTGTGGTGAGTATGTGATGTCTGTACAAATGGCTGCACCTTTGGAGACGATTCCCATTCATTGAAGACAAGAGTTAGTGTTAGAATACCCACATAGAGCACAGTTAAATGATCTACATAAGGATTTGAGTGCTTCAGATGACTCCAAGTGGTTAGTTAGCATTTAACTCTATCAAATATTTACCTTGTTAGCTGCAGTACAAACATCTGTGTCACCAGTTCACAGCTGAATGTTACAATCGTACAACTTAGTTTTTCTTAAGATATATTATTATATAGAATTATTATTAATGACTATTAACTTCTTAATACAATTTTATATATATATATATATGCAAGTGTATAGTCCTACAATTGTGTAACAAGAAGTAGTATTTTTGTCGTTGTATTGAGATGATCATTTTGTAATATTTCTATTATTTTTATGTTGTTTGAATTAATCACTTAATAATTATAATATTGTTTTATACCTATATAATTAATAAGAAGAATATTTCATTAAAGCACTCCCCTGGTAATAATGTAACAACTTTAAGCTTTTTGTCACAGAAAGTCTTGTCTAGTCAGTGTTATATATAATTTTATTATCCCCTTTCTTGTGTTATTCATGTTTTCGGTGGTCTTTCTGCAAGTATTACAGTACGACATTAGGTTAATGACAGTTATATAATGTCATTTTTTTGACAGCACATTTCTCCACTCACCTCATTGCATAAGATAAAACATTGACAGACGGATAACAAGCTTTCATTGAGTCACTCTGACAGACTCACAACATTTTGAGAAATATGAAGGAGAAAGTTTAAATGTTCACTAAGAGACTACATACACATAAAGACTCATTACTTAATGTTACATTTACATATTGTACTAACTGCCTATTTAAAAAAAACAACACTCCAGCTATTAAAATCAGGAATGTTTTAGTTGGTAGTTCTAACCAAACATGGAATTTGTAGGGAATAGTTTAGCTTTTTGGTGAAGTTTAGCTCTGTGAGGGATTGACCACCCGGCCCATGAACACAAGGCAGTCTGTGCGGTGCTCGTAGATCAGGAAGAGGAAGGGTTGGTCCACAGTGAAGCGGATCTGAGAGGAGAGGGGCATGAAGCCCACCTGGGTCAGAGCAGCAGCCTCTGTCCCCTCTTCATTCACAGTGATGGTTCCCTGGTGCTTCAGCTGGGGAGGGAGAGCGGAAGGCTTCTGTTATTTTGAAACAGTTTCTAGGGATTATTGATTGCAGTAGATAAGGTGTCCAGTGACTAAGTGACCAACAAACTTTTATTTTGTTTTGATGTTTGGTTATTTTTAAGTAAAATCATGACTGGTTTAGTCTTACTCACCCAGTTCATGGCAACCTTTTCAGAGGTCATTCCAGAGAAATCTCCACTCTCCTGGAACAAGTCTGTGAGGCCCATCTCCTTCAAATTTTCAATCAAGTCATAGTTCTGCTCCAGTTTAAACCGAGGTAACACCACCTCTCGAGTCCTGAAGGGGAGGCATAGAAAAGTTTCCTCTTGGTATGGCTTTTAAATCTCCACTAGGTCCAAACATTTTCAGCATTTCAATCCATTAACTATGAAGGAGCTCCCATTGAAAAGGTTTATTGCATATTATTATTTACAGTGTGCTTTCTCATTGGGAGAACGCTGCTGACCTGTTTGTCATGTTTTTGAGCCACTTGTTGACAACGGTGGGAGAGATCTCCTGCTCCAAGGTCCTCATGCCAGTAATCTTCCTAGGCAAGGCAATGAGCATGCTGATGTGTCCTGTGTATGGGAGCTGAAAATAAGAACGCTTACATTATTATTATGCAGCTCAGTTGACTTGCTAATGGATCAGTATGCGTGTTTAAAGTTAAAATTTCACATCAGTGTGAGGCCACCCACCTGCAGGATGTCACACTCTAGTTCGTGGTCGGCAGCAGCCAGATAGTTCCCTTTGTTGGTCATCATTGGCACGCGTACATTCGACTTTTCGTTAATGCGGAAGTTGCGATAGTGAGTCATTTCTTTGGGAAATTTCTGTTCCCATGTACCTGTTTATACAAACAAATAAGGCCAGAGAGTCATATGTTTACTTTGTGATTCAAATAACCAAACAAGTCAGACAGCTTTCTCCCACCTTTGAAGTATAGGTAGTTGAGCAGCATCAGCACCATATTTGGGTCCACGCTCTTGAGCGGTTCCTTGATCAGCCCTTTGGTTAGCTTTAGGATACGACGGTTGGCCTTGTTCAGAAAGGCAGGGTCCCTGAAGTCCACTGACTGCGGCTCTGCAAAATAATAAGCCTTTGTCTCTGCACGGAAAGTGTCTTTCACTGAGACGTTTTTCTTTACGTAGACGTCGTTTACAGAGCGTAGTGTGTAACCAAAGTTCCTCCTGAAGAGCCTGTGCGTCAGCTTCCTGAAGAGCTTGTGCACTGTTGTGTTGTCATAGTGATGGCTAGCATTGACAAACTCAGCGAATCCCAGCGCTTTGTAGATCTGATCATGGGTTCCAGGTCCTGCCCCTAAAGACATCATCCCCATAGCGATGGAGATCCCAGCTGGTGCTAGCAGGATGTTGTCACTCTGGTTAACATCGTTACGAAGACTTCGATAGAGGTTAAAACCGAAATGGGCATTAACAATGTTGAGGCGTTGGAGGCGAGACCGGCCGTGGAACAGCCGCAGGAGTCTGGCACGGCGAATCTTTGGGTCGGAGGGTTCGGCAAAGATGTCAATGTCTGGTGCCGGTGTGGCAATCTCATCTATCTCATCCCCTTCACTGAAAAATATCATGAACTCATCATCCATTGAAAAGTTGAATCACTCTTAATTTGTTTTGGTGTTTTGTTCCAAAATACTCATATCACATTGCATTGTACAGCAGCTGCTTTATAAGTATTAGTTTATTTTTGGTACTTTATACACACAATGATTATATACACTTAGATACACTATAGATATGAAGAATATGCAAGTCCTTTCTTTTGCTTTATTACTTAATTTTTCTTCAAATTTTATTTGTGATATAATCCACGAGAAGTAACAACAGTTAATACTCACATGTAGTCGTCACTGCCCGCAGCTAGGATCTTATCGAAATCAATGTAATCTTCATCCTCAAAGCCATCAAAAATTAGGTCATTAGTGACAGTGTTTTCTTTGTGGAACTCCAAGGGGATGGCCTCTATATCCAATGCCCCCCCTTCAAACCCTCTGGGGTCCGGTTGAGGCTCAGCAAAGTGAGAGCTGAGGTCTTTGATCCCAGCCAGGGATGGACTGACCAGCAGACAGACCACAGAGATGACAGTGATGACCCACATCCTAAAGGCAGAGGGAATGGACATTTAGAATGGCGTAATGAATAATCTGATCAACATTTAGTAGATTTAAGTAATAAATAAAAACAAAGAAATCTGTAGGAATAAAATCATGTCTTCACCGGCTAAAAATACAAAAGATTTTATGTAAAATTCCCTTAATAGAAGTCTCAGTCTGTAACATGTCTTACCTTTACTGTGTGCTGGCAGGAAGTGCTGTGTTGCTTCTGTTTGTAGGACTAAGAGCAAAGAATTGAATACAAAACTGAACTTTGATGTGGGCTCCTCCTGAACAAATAGACCAGATCAAACAGACCAAAAAGTGCTGTGATTGCCTAAAATCTTTAACTCTTCACAATTCAGCCTATGTGTTAAAAAGATTTCATATAATAATAACTATTAAAGGGCTTGTAGCCTTGTAAGATATATTTTGCAGTTGTTTGTTTGTATTATTTTCATGCTTTTTTTTATTCAGTTTGTAGCATATCCAAAAAGATTTAAGCTATTTGTATTTGAAGGAATTTCCATTTTACTTTTCCTTCAGATCACTTCACTTCACAAATGATCACTTCAACAGAATGTGATCATTTGTGTACTGCAACATCAATCACTCTACATTTTTCACTCTTTTCCTGTTTCCATTTTTTCTATCTCACACAGTTGACCAGGCGGCTTCCGCCAATCAAAGAGGCCAAGCCCCGACTCCAGAAGCTGTTCAGGGACTTCTGGCTGTACTCTGTGGTCATGGGTTTTGCTGTCGAAGGATCAGGTAAGCAAGGGATCAACTGATTTCAGTATGCTACATGTTTTGTAGAAGTCGTCTGCACGTCTGCACTATGTCACATAAAATAAGGGGGAGCTGATATTTAAAGATACACTCCCTGATTTTGTTTTAGTCACAAAATCTCCTCCCTGTTCAATGCTGGTGTTTTTGACCTGTGTGGAGTTTCACATACATCAAGGTGCCTGCTGCCTTTATTTGAAAGTCATAGATCCTATTTGTTTCACACCAAATGGGGAAATAGAAATATTTTATCTGTGTGAAAAAGGCTACATTGAATAAGATAAAGTTAGATTTTTGGCATCAGTTTCAACCCAGATATAACCAAAAACATACTACATACTTGTTCGCTGGTTTAAAAAATTGATTCAAATTAGAGATATTAGCATACCAACATACCAACACCAGTGTCAGTCACTGCAGTTCAGTGCTCCCTGCATTTCTGGATATATGTTTCGTCCTTTCAGGGCTTTGGCCAGAGGAGTGGTATGAAGGTGTGTGTGAGATTGCCACCAAGTCTCCTCTTCTCACCTTTCCCAGTGGAGAACCTCTTCGCTCCGAACTGCAATACAACTCTGCCCTGAAAAATGATACAGTCACGCCGGTACAGTGCTCACAGTGTTTTTTTGTCAGTAAGTTAGTTAAAATACCAGGACTACTCTTTAAATTGTCCGTTTCTGTCCTCCAGGCTGAATTAAGCGAGCTGCGGGCGACCATCAGCAATCTCCTCGACCCACCTCCTGAAGGATCTGCCCTCATCAACAAGCTAGACTTTGCCATGTCCACTTACCTGCTCTCAGTCTACAGACTAGAATACATGAGGTCAGCTCCATTTCACTTCACATTGTTCATTTTATGTATATTGTGAGGTCAGATTATGAAACTTTGTAATATCTCTCTTCGCTCTTGCACTGTTCAGGATGCTGCGGTCCAATGATCCTGACAGGTTCCAGGTCATGTTTCGATACTTTGAGGACAAAGCCATCCAGAAAGACAAATCTGGTGAGGGTGTTACACCTGTTCACCTCTAGCCATTCTTTTCCTCAGGCTGTGTAAATCATTTTCTCAAATTTTCCTTTTTTATCCTCACAGGCATGATGCAGTGCATTATTTGTGTTGGCGATAAGGTGTTTGATGTCTTCCTCCAGATGATGGCTGAGAAGGTGGGTAGCATGGTTTCTCTTAAAATTTTGGGTGATAGCAAAACTATTTCAAGAAGGCTTAGACGTCTTGTTGAACATATGTTTTATTCTTCAGTATCAATGAATAACAATTGAAGTATATTTCTTATATTTTTAGCCCAAGACTAAAGAGCATGAGGAGGAATTGGAGCGACATGCCCAATTCTTATTGATCAACTTTAACCACATCCACAAGAGGATCCGCAGAGTGGCGGACAAATACCTCTCTGGTTTGGCTGAGACGTGAGTGTTAATGATCCAAGAACCTTCTCTGCCTACATTTACTTTACATCATGTTTATACAGTATGAATCCTATTTCTCATTTACCTCTACCAGATTCCCCCATCTGCTTTGGAGCGGCCGTGTGTTGAAGACCATGTTGGACATCTTGCAGACACTCTCTCTGTCACTAAGTGCTGTAAGTATCAGTGGAGAGCTGGTGTGAACAACACAGTGCCAGGTTATTGGTTGGAATCCCTGTAATGAACATCTAGGGGTGGGAAATCGTGTGGAATTTTCTGGTGGAACAAAAGCGTTGTAGTTGGAGTTGTAATTATTCCCAGGGAAGTTTTTAGATAGGTGCATCTATAAGCTTCAATTGCAGCAAATGTCTTCTCTTTTTATTTAGGACATTCATAAGGATCAGCCATACTACGACATTCCAGACACCCCTTACAGAATCACTGTTCCTGACACATACGAGGCCCGAGAGGTGAGTCTGGACTGTTGTTACACTTATGACAACTAGAGGGCAGCACATTATTGGTTTTAAAGACAGTTGTGGCCTCTTGCTCAGTCTTAGTTCTTTTTGGATTGTTTAATGTGTTCATTGGCTAAATTATCCTTTTGTAATGGATTTTATGTGGTGTTTTTACATGACATGATTTGCTCAACTAACTAAGCCCCCTACAATCCAAATCTGTAAGGAAGAGTCTGCCTGATCTCAACATTTTGTGTCGGGATACATTTTTTTAAAATTGATTGTCTAACAGTCTGTCTGTATTTCATAAATATTCATATCCTGGTTTCCTTATCTCCTTGTAGAGCATAGTGAAGGACTTTGCTGCTCGCTGTGGTGAGATCCTGAAAGAGGCAATGAAATGGGCCCCTTCAGTCACAAAGTCCCACCTACAGGCGAGTTCCTTTACCTTTATGTGTCCTCGGAGTGGAGATCTCTTCTTTGACATCAGAAAGGGCAACAGAAGTGGGGAGATGAAGAGAGGGTTAACACACACTCAATTAAAGGGGTACATTTCATTGTAGCTACTGCTTCCTTTTGTGAAAATTGAGATGCTGGAAGTCTAAACTTCACAGCTGTTGACTTTAATTGTGTCTGTATAGTTTAAGCAACACTACTTCGGCTGTAATACCAATAAAACTAAGACCCCATATTACTTAAATTAGTTATAGTGACTATGGAGGGTATTTTTTTTCCTCTTTTCTCTGTTTTTGTTCATTCCTATATCGTACCTGTATGTGTTTTGTGCAGGAGTACTTGAACAAGCACCAGAACTGGGTGTCAGGACTGTCCCAGCACACTGGCCTGGCCATGGCCACAGAGAGCATACTGCACTTCGCCGGCTACAACAGACAGAGTACTACTCTAGGCGTGAGTCAAACACATGCGGACATCGCTGCATGTTTCCATGCAAACCCTTTCCCCAGATTAAGGGTGGTCTGAATTTTCCAAATTAATGATCTGAGCTACCTGTCACATTTTAGTATATTCAGAGACTGCAGAACAAGTGTCAGTCTGTCACCTTAACGATACTGTATTGTCTGAAACATTGTTTAGACACACATCATCAAAAACCACAACAACACAAGCACAGTATCTGTGTTTTGAGTCCTACCAAAGATTTTTGAGCTGTTACATATTTTTTAGCGCTTTAGAGCCTCAGGAAGTGACGAATGCCTTGTCACTTCCTGGGGCATCAAGAAGGACGCAGCACTTTTGTAACATCCTTGAAACACACTGCAAACTTATATATAAGAATATGGTTTCCTAACGTTGGCCCTACAGTCTTGTTGATTTAACGTTTATTAACATTTGTCCAACTAATGACTTTTTAAGTTAACAAATGTGCCAACTAGTTGCTTTGTCAAAGCCTTTGCAGTTGTGCTAACACGGAGCAGAAGTCTTTTGTATTCTTTGTGCACATTTATGTGTTTTATTATGTGTTATTCTGTGTGCGTTCTGTAGCGCCGTAAACACTGGGAATCTATTGGTTTATAGTGCTGTGTGTCCATGTGTGCATGCTTACTTGTCTGTGTGACATTGTTTCGCTTGCTATGCATTTCTTATGTGTTCTTGGGCTTGCATTCTGCTATATCTGTCTTTTCATTTGCTTCATTTGTTGTATTTTGTCTTTATTGAATGGCACCGAACTACCTACCTGGTTGCTTGGCTGGTTTACCGATTTGCTGGTTGCCTGGTTACTTACCTACAATGGACGGGTGGGTTGGTTGGCTGGTTGAACCATTTGGCTAACTGGTTATGCTGGTGCTGTCCTCCACCATGTGGCCAACCATAGGCTGCTTTCCCTCAGGTTGGTCTGAACACTAAATACGGAGAGACAGGGCTCAGGCATGTTACAGTACAGCTACGTATCTTACTTTCCTAGCTGGTGACTGTGTGGCCCTAAGTGGCTCCTAAACTGTGTTGTTCATTAGACCACCCAGCTGACAGAGAGACCAGCATGTGTGAAGAAGGACTACTCCAACTTCATGGCATCACTCAACCTGCGCAACCGCTACACAGGAGAGGTGACGTCTTAATATTGTGCAGATGATGTGACTTTCCCAGACTTTCTGCATTCAGTATGATTCTTACCTGTCTGTTTATGTGCTGCCTAGGTGGCTGGTATGATCCAGTTCTCAGAGGCGACTCACAGCCAGTCAGACCTCAACAAACTGATGATCCATCAGATGACCAGTGCTCTGGACAGAAAAGACCCAGAGGCCTTCACCCAGGTCATGTTCAAGATGGCCGCCCTGCTTATAACTACCAAAAGTGAGCAGCTCTGCCTCATTTACTTTTAGATTTAATGTCGTTCAGCAGTTTTTAATAATTCAGTTATGCAAATTTTCTATATTTTGTCTTTCAGACTGCGATCCTCAGCTCCTGCACCATCTGTGTTGGTCTCCTCTGAAGATGTTTACAGAACACGGCATGGAAACTGCCATCGCCTGCTGGGAATGGCTCCTGGCTGCACACAACGGGGTGGAAGTGCCAGTATGTATAATTATCACTTTTCATAAAATCATATGGACAACTTGTTAAATGATTGTGTATCTTGGTTTGAGACACATTATAGAATAGATTCATTCTTATCTTCTCTTTTCTATCTGCCTAGTTCATGCGTGAGATGGCAGGAGCTTGGCAGATGACAGTAGAGCTGAAGATGGGTTTGTTTTCGGAGGCTAAGGTAGAGGCCGGCCCTCTGGCCGTCTCAGAGGAGAGTCAACCTGCACCCTGTGCACCTGACGTCATTCCTCACTTCCTCTGGATAGAGGTCAGTGACACGCAGACATAAACCACCGCTTCGTATTTGATTTCTTGTCCTCTTTATGGCCAACGTGTACTTACTGTTAAAGTTATTATTATTACTGAGATAACGTAGCTTGATGTCAGTAAAAATCACGCAGCATGGTCATCTTCAGCAATTCACTGGGCTGTAATGTTGTGATGCTACTCTAAAGGGACATACTGTAGAATCATTTGCCAATCTCTCTGAAACATTTAACTGTCTTTGTGTAGGAGACAGTTTCTATTTTACTCGGTTTTGGTTTATTATTTTCTGTTATTATGGAGATCACCTACTTTCTATACATTGAAACTTGAGAGAACTTGAAAGGTAAACTCTTCAAGCTGCATCATGCAATAAAACAGTCTGATTTTTTCATCTAGAAAGTTTTTATCATTTTGATCTGTTTTTCATGAATTGCAGTTATTATTTTAAGGGTATAAGGGTCGGAAACTATCACCTCTTTATTCCTTCTTTCTGTTCTTCCTCCAGTTTCTGGTGCAGCGGTTTGAGATAGCCAAGTACAGCAGTGCTGACCAGGTGGAGATTTTTACCGCCATTTTGCAGAGATCTCTGTCTCTGAGTGTCGGAGGACCCAAAAGCAGCCTGAACCGTCATGTTGCTGCCATTGGACCAAGATTCAGGTACCGTGTCTCATTATGACAACAGCAAAGTGGTTTAATCTTAAATACTGTAATAATTTGTGTCATCATTTTGCTTCATTTCAGACTGCTCACTCTGGGTCTGACTCTTCTGCATGCTGATGTTGTGACAAATTCCACTATCAGAAATGTGCTTCGAGAGAAGATCTATTCCACAGCTTTTGACTACTTCAGGTAGAAAAAAATTTAAATCTGTTTTGTTGGCAAAAAAGAAAACTCAGTGTGTCTCTCTGTCCACTAACTTCTTTGTCATCTCTCTCTCTTTGTGTAGTGTCGCTCCAAAATTTCCCACTCAGACAGATAAGAGGCTGAGAGAAGACATCAGTATAATGATCAAGTTCTATGCCAGCCTGCAGTCAGACAAGAAGTATCTGGCTGCCAGTCAGCTGGTTCCCCCAGGTACCACAGTCTTTCAGTAATAATAACTGTCTATGTGTATTTGATTTTCCGTTTTTTTAAAAGCTTCTTTTTGTTTGTGTGGAATGCCCAGGTTACAGATTAGGGAAGGAAGGAAGTCAAAATGTAGAAAGCAGTCAAAAATGCCCTCAGAGAGCTTCTTTGTCAAGTCAAGAAGCATGTTTTCCCACTATAACTCACTTAAAGGCCTAATCATGATCATTTCCAAGGTGAAGTTGGTATGTGGGCCTTTACATTTTCTTGGTGGATGGATAATTGATTTGTAGGATAGATTAATGATATTTTTCTTTGTGTAGATCCCCAAGACATGTCGGTTAACAGCCTGTCTGTAGTGGCAGTGACAGACAGCCGGAGCAGTCTTGATGCAGCTGTGGGTCAGAGGCAGCAGGTGGCTCAGGGATGGATCAACACGTACCCTCTGTCCTCTGGGATGTCCACCATATCCAAGAAATCAGGTAAAACACACACAGGATGTGAAACTAGCATGAGCTATGCTGGAACACACCATGTCACAATGAAATTGAACCTCCATCTGCTTCTTATTCATAGATGGTCTTTAGTAATATTAGTAGTATTAATGATGAATTGCTGTCCTGTACTGTTTCAGGATTATCCAAAAAAAGCAACAGAGGTTCTCAGCTGCACAAGTACTACATGAAACGCCGGACTCTTTTACTGGCTTTACTGGTATTTACATTTTCTCAACCACTATTTATGTTCACAAATATGTGGTAGGAAATGTACATAACATTGTTACATTTCTACATCTATACTTGACACCTTATTGGACAATTATGATGAATCCCATTCCCTGTATGTCTCTCTCTAGGCCAGTGAGATTGAGCGGCTGACGATATGGTACAACCCGTTATCCACTCAGGAGCTTGCTATTGCTACTGAACAGTCGGTGGAGACCAGCATCGCTAACTGGAGGTCCAAATACATCAGTCTGACGGAGAAACAGTGGAAGGACAACGTCAACCTGGCCTGGAGCATAGCACCTTACCTCGCCCTGCAGCTGCCTGCCAGGTACACGGAGAAACAAAATGCATCACATCCCAAGTTTCATCAATGTCAAAACTCTCTGCACATAGTTGCCCTGTATTGGAGCGAGAAGTAATTGAATCATGCTCGAACAGCGACACAACAAAGATGCATGTAAACACCTACAATTTCCAGCTGAATGTAAATATCCTCAACGGACCAGCTTAATGCACTATATTACTGTTTACTTAATGTGCATAATATATTCACCAACAAATGGCTGACACGCCTTCTATGGCTTAGTTACAGGACTGTCTGTGATCTTGTTGTTGAATAAAGATAATTGGAATGTGAAACTACGAGACAGCAACTACACAACATACAACCATACACAGTGTTCTCTATACACACATACAGTTTATGACATGACAAGTGCAGTTTATCGGAATAGGTAAAGTCATTCCTTGGACAGGAACCCATTCAGTTTTTTATTTGTTTTTCAGATTTAAAAACACTGAGGCTATTGTCTCTGAGGTGACTCGCCTAGTGCGAATGGATCCGGCTGCTGTGTGTGATGTTCCAGAAGCAGTCAAGGTGAGGTCCAGGCAGTTGTGTGGCTATGGCTATAACTATAGATTCAGTCATACGCTTTCATCTTAGTGAATAGATAGTCCCTGACAGATATTACTGTGGTTTCATTAAGTGCTGTTGACTTTCTTTGACTTGAAGCACTTGAACCCCCCCCCCCCCCCCCCCCCCGATATTTTAAGTCGTTTGTTCTTTGGCTTCTGCATTTCAGTTAAGTTGCAAAAGTTAAAAAGAAGGGAAAAGTTTTTCATTCAGTGTTTTTCTTTCAAGTGGCCACACTCTGTCACTTGAGAAATGTTGGTGTTATTGAAGTAATATCTTTCTCTCCAGCTTCCTCTAGTCGTCCTCATTTAGTTCTACCCGACTGAACTCCTAATGAGCCTCGTACCTGTCTAAAGAAGAAGCAGGGGAGGCAGAGCACAGCCTTCCCCAAAGGCCACCATAATTTAGCGGATGATCCACCTTGACATATTGTTTGTTCCAGTCACTTTAGTAACTAATAAACACAGCTTCCTCTGGAGTACAACCTATCCTATTAATGATGTAAATGTTGGCTAAGTTGAATCATATTTCTCAATTTTCTTTCTCTCTTTTTTGTTTTTCTTCAGTTCCTGGTGACGTGGCACACAATTGATGCTGACTCTCCAGAGCTGAGTCATATCCTGTGCTGGGCGCCAGCAGATCCCCCAACTGGACTGTCCTACTTCTCTTCCCTGTACCCTCCTCACCCCCTCACAGCCCAGTACGGGGTCAAAGTGCTCCGTTCCTTTCCTCCTGTATGTTCACACATACACAATCAGCTGTTGTCATTCCTGTTGCATTTGTTTTTGTTCCCTTTGTAATGAAATGATCATTACTTTCTCAGGTAGCAGTAGTAGTAGTAGTAGTAGTAGTAGTAGTATTAAACATCATCAGAACTGATTTTGCGAAAGGTCTTACAAATAGTTGATCTTAGTACTGTGTTCAGGGGTCTATAATTCACACTGATATGCCTAATGATAAAGTCTTAACCACATTCAGACATAGTATCTCAGACAGCATTGAGGAAATTTGATGAAAGTGCGACTGAGAAGCCCAAGAGATGCACACATTATTTGCAGGGGACTGTTTTTCACTTGTATACATTGACACAGTTATGGCATTTCTTTCACTGGTAAAATATTTTCTTTCCACTGTTTCTAGGATGCGATTTTGTTTTACATTCCTCAAATTGTCCAGGCACTTCGTTATGACAAGGTAAATATCAGATTTTCTGAATCAGCAAATGCATTTAAAGCGCACATATTTTCATATTATTAAATTATCAGAACTTTCTTTGTCTTTCTCTCCTGATGTAGATGGGTTATGTGAGAGAGTACATCCTGTGGGCCGCTCAGAAGTCTCAGCTTCTGGCTCACCAGTTCATCTGGAACATGAAGACCAACATATTCCTGGACGAGGAAGGAAACCAGAAAGACCGTGAGATACTTACCCTCACCATCTCCTTCTGAGTCAACACATGCACAAGTGTAAAACACTATGATGTTCTCTCTCCCTGTAGCTGACATAGGTGAGCTGCTGGAGCAGATGGTGGAGGAGATCACTGGCTCTCTGTCTGGCCCGGCCAAAGACTTCTACCAGAGAGAGTTTGACTTCTTTAACAAGATCACCAACGTGTCGGCCATTATCAAGTATGAACACACTTTTTTACTGAGCCTTTAGCATGCGTTAGGCCATTAATTACAGTAGCATATTCTTTACATTACATCTTTACTGCACTTGTCCCAAAGTTACCATAACACTTTAGATTGATTTTCCTATTGACATCCATTAGTTTCAGTTCAGTATTAGTATCGGTTTTGAGAGACCTGAAATTTGGCTGAGGTTTCATCACTGTGAACTTTTACTCAAATGTATTAAAACCATTCCACAAATTGAGGGATATGTCTTCTGCCAGTAAAGTAAATATGACATAATAGGCTAAAACATGCAGCAAGGCCTGCATTCCCTTTACGATAAGACATAATCTTGATTTATTTTCTTCTCCTTTCTGCTTGATTTTATATCTCATTATTGTCATCATCATCTCATCTCTCATTTTCATCACACGTCTTAATCTCTGACTTTCTTTTATTAGAGAAACTTTTATTAAGCTGAGACGCTGATCTTTGCCAAAGGCCTCAAAGTAATACTACAGTTTAACTTTTCTGTTAAACAGATCCCTCTAGGTAATCTTCAAGGTGTTTATGAAGTGATAACAAGTTTTCCCCTGAGCCAAGATGTTTTCCCTGCCTTGTACCACCACTGATCTACTCTCTAAATCCCTTTGTTGTTCATATATTTGGCTATCGGTCGCTGTAATGTCTCTTTGATTATGCACCGGTCCCTCTGCCTGTGACTACCTGTCTACCAATGTGTACACTCTGCGGCTGATGAGAAGTTTTCTGACAGGTCCCATTATTGCCGGCTCTTACAGACAGGGTTTTGTCAGCCCACTAGAGACAGACAAAATTCCCCTCAGCCCTCATTACAGCACTAATTGCAACTGTCCAGGGGAGAAACTTCTGCTGTCCCCCGGCTTCCACTCTCTATTACTCTCTACCCCAGTGACTCCCCTCTGTGAATAACAACTGAGCCCAACTGTCACTTGCAGTCTGAAGTCATTCAGCGAGATATGTATGCATAATATTCTCAGTGAAGTCAGTCAGAGAGGTGTGGATACTCAGTGTGTTCAAGTTGTTTTTGTTTGTCTTCATTAGACCCTTTCCCAAAGGGGAGGAGAGGAAGAGGGCCTGCCTGGAAGCCATGTCACAGATCAAAGTCCAACCTGGCTGTTATCTTCCCAGTAACCCAGAGGCCATAGTTTTGGATATAGACTACAAGTCTGGGACTCCCATGCAGAGGTGGGCCTCAAAACCATCTTCTATAATGCTCGTAACAGTTACCAGAATTCACAAAGAAATGTGACAGCGTCACTGAACCTTTTCAAAAGCACTTTTGTATCCCTTTGTGTCTCCTTTTAGTGCTGCTAAAGCTCCCTACCTGGCTAAGTTCAAAGTTAGGAGGTGTGGAGTCAGTGAGCTGGAAAAAGAAGGTACTGCTAATGTTAAATGAACCTAAAATAGTATATTGAACTTCTCAAATTTGCGCACAGACAAACAGTATGTGGTGACTTCTCCCCCTCAGGTATGCGGTGTCGCTCAGATTCTGTAGATGATGCGAAGAATGAAGAGGAGGCCAAGAGAATCTGCTGGCAGGCAGCCATCTTTAAAGTGGGAGACGACTGCCGACAGGTCTCAGTTTCACACTTTAACTCACTGCACTGCTATCTCCCATCCATTTCATGATATCCTCCTCTGATTAATTATTTATGCTTGAATTCCCGTTTTTCCCATCTCGTCCTTTGTGTTCACAGGACATGCTGGCTCTTCAGATCATCAGCCTGTTTAAGAACATCTTCCAGCTGGTGGGCCTGGATCTCTACGTGTTTCCTTACAGGGTGGTGGCCACAGCCCCTGGAGTACGTTCATATAAAACTTTTCCTATCTTCAGGAACTACTGAATGTTTGAAACAAATGTTCCACCAAGATGATGAAACAGCAAATCTAACTTTCCCCTGTAATCAAACCACGGCTCAGTCTTCCTGTTTCTGATGTTCCACCACAGTGTGGAGTGATCGAGTGCATCCCGGACTGCAAGTCTCGTGACCAGCTGGGCCGACAGACAGACTTCGGCATGTACGACTATTTCAGGAACCAGTATGGAGATGAATCCACACTAGCGTTCCAGAAGGTAAATGCCAAATGTCACAACCTCCATTGAACAGGCTTTTTCATCATCAGTCATCAGTAATTTACACCTGTAACATTATACCATATTTCTCAGTGTTCACATATTGTATTTACTAACAGTTTAATCTGATATTTCTTCCAACACTTCTCTTTTCAGGCCCGGTACAACTTCATCCGCAGTATGGCAGCTTATAGCTTGCTGCTCTTCCTGCTGCAGATAAAAGACAGACACAACGGCAACATCATGCTGGACAGCCAGGGCCACCTCATCCACATCGGTGTGTATTGTGTGCATTTCCTTGTGAGTTTATGGAAGTTGACATGTATGTGTGGCCCTGATATGAATTTAGGGCTGTATTAGACTTAATGTTGCCCAAGCCAAATCAGATAAATGGTTCAGTATATCTTCTTCGTATCTTCCCAAAAGCTTTCAAGACTCTACTTGCACAACCGCATCATCACATGATAATAAAATAATAAAAACAACATAAACGATAACTTTATCACTGCCATGGATTACTAAGTCTGTGCCAGCTGACTTTTAAACTTGACTTGACTTATACTAATAGAAACCAATGTCTGCGTGGAAGGGAGGAAGATGCATTCAAAAATCAAAAACAACTTCTAGCAATCTTTGGAAAATGGTTGGTACCACAGATTGTCTTAAGTGCATCCAAATTTTCTGTCCATTTTTGAGACAATATATGAATTATAACCTTTGTAAGCCAAGCCTTTATTTTGCATCATTCTGTCTGCAGTCTTTGCCAGCTCTGTTGACTGATTGTATTTGTATTGACAGTGCCAGACATGATCTTCATGCTGCAACATGATATTGGAGCATTCTAAACAAAATGTGTGTGTGTGTGTGTTTCCAGACTTCGGGTTCATGTTTGAAAGTTCTCCTGGCGGGAACCTCGGCTGGGAGCCCGACATCAAGCTAACCGATGAGATGGTGATGATCATGGGTGGAAAGATGGAGGCGACACCCTTCAAATGGTTCATGGAGATGTGTGTTAGGGGATACCTGGCTGTCAGGTGAGTATGCAGAAGCATTATGAAGCAAACTGCACTACAAAGATGGCTGACATGTAACATTAAGACAAATTCCCTCTGGTGAATCAGGCCCTACATGGATGGAGTGGTCTCCTTAGTCACACTCATGCTGGACACTGGCCTCCCGTGCTTCAGAGGACAGACCATCAAGTTGCTCAAGTGAGTCAGAAATGTGGATGTGTTTGTATGTGTCTGCCAATGAGAATAAAAAGTTTGAACATCATTTGCTGTGTTTGCTCAAAATCTCTTTCTCCACATCCAGGCAGCGATTCAACCCTGGTTTGAGTGAGAAAGATGCAGCTTCCTTCATCATCAAAGTTATCCAGAACTGCTTCCTCAGCAACAGGTCAGTACGAAACCTAAACACTTGACATATTCTTCTTTATATTCTTGTTAATATTGACTTCCAGAAAGCATTATTCACATGTGTCCGATTGCTCTTATTTGTCTTACAGGAGTAGAACCTACGACATGATCCAGTATTACCAAAATCAGATCCCATACTAAACGTTTGTGCCTAAGCATGTGCATATATTAGCTGGTACATGGTGTGTGTATGTGTGTGTATGTGTGTGTATGTGTGTGTGTGTGCGTGTGTGTGCGTGTGTGTGAGTTTGTGCCTTTGTTAATGTTCACCATTGAAGATTGTGGTTCATTGTTTCTGCTGATTGTTGGATGTTGTCCTTTGTGTTTGCTTTAGCTTCTTGTTTCCTCTCAAACCATATTTTCTTATATTAGTTGTCTATTCCTTTATTTATTATGTTATGTTGAAATCACTGTTGTTATTAATTATTATTATACTATTGCACTAGCATCTTGACTTCTGTGCACTTAGAGAACACAAAACTCTTGGTAATCTGCACGTTCAGTAAATACTTAATCAGAGTTAGTGCCAATTTTAGATCATTTGTAATGTTTGTGAATGTGGATTCTCAAAGCTGTTGATTTTAGATGGGGTTTAAAATGTAATTGGATACTTGAAGTAGCCGAAGTAGACCGGTTTCAGTTCTGACCAATGTGGCCTATTCTGTCATCTCGTACTTGACTGTACTACTGTGCTTCTCTTTTTAATGGACCTGTCAGATTTCTTTTCTCTGTGGCATGGTACTCGTCTTGCATTCAACAGTGGCGACTGACTGTATAGACACTGAGTTACACTGTCTGTATTTTTGGGTTTCCATATTTGCAGTTACCTCGGGAGAAACGATGCACACTAGTTCTGGGAAACACTGGGGCTGAGTTTTATATATTTAGCATTGCCAAAGGGGGAGGGAAGATAATGCATATAAATCAAACTTTTCTATTGTTTATGATTGAAGGTAAGGCACAGCTTGAATGTTGTTGGGCAGTTGCATGAAGTTAAGCGTTAACTACCATGTAGCCTGTGTCCAGTGTAGCTTTTGGTGAAAGTTATTTTAGCAATCCAAAGTGCTGTGCCCCATGTCCATATGGCTAGCTTAAGCCTGTATGTAATGTTACTGATTGTAAAGATTTTGCCTCTCTTTGTATATTTATATCCATGACCCATTTTCTGTCGACTTTTCTATCTTCATGCCTTTTGAATGAGAATGCATAAGATATGAAATCAAATAAAAGTCTATTAACTTAAAGAAACGGTCTTATTCTTGCTGGTGGTGTTTCATTAATTATGAAGTTTTCCTTATTGAAAGTGTATCACAGTTACACTTGATGGTACCATAAAGTACTGTTTAAGTGCCTTACATTGGTAACAGGAGTTAGAGACAAATCAGTTACAATCAAGTTGGTTTTGTTTATCCAAAATGTATTATTTATAAAGAGTATAGGTATTATGTGTTTGTAGTTAGGGTCAAAAAGCCTCCTCAGAGGTTGTCTTGTAATAGCTGGGATAGGTTTCTTTTTGTGTAACTTTTAAACTCATTTGGGAGGCAAGCCTTTTTTAAAAACGCTTCTAAATGTTGTGTATGTTGTTGATGTTGAAGGCATAATCACCCAGTATGGTTGTTTAAAGATCAGTGGAGGTGAGCTTTTGAACATTAATCAGTTGGGCTTTAATTTTACAATAAGAAGAGTATGAAAATAGATACGCTATAAAATAGGACAGAAAAGATCATGGAAAGGGGAAGGAAACCATATTAAAAGTCTCTTCAGCACCTCCAGTACATGCTATATTTTATATTTACCTCCACCAGAGGGCAGCATATAATGACATATTTAATGTGTTCCTAAGTTCTTGAGGGGGCCGGTCCTGATAGAGTCAAAGAAGATACCACTCAGTTGTAACTAGTGTGAAACCAAATCCACGACCACAGTGTTCAGTATTGTTTTGAGGGTGGCGCTCTCTGTGGACATGTCTGAAACAGAGCTCAGGCATCACAGCTGTCAAACTGTTTCCCTCTCAGATCATGAGAGTGGCCTTGAGTGGGCCTTGAAGCATTTACAGATGCAATGAGCGACTCTGCTTTTGAAGAAGATCTTGCCCTCTGACAGCAGCATGACTTTAAACGTAGGCTAACATGTGCTCGCCTGCTTCTGCTGCTGTGAAACATGGACTGGAGACACAGACTTGTGTGAAATACTATGTATGGTCTCGCAAAACAGGTTATGTTAAACACACTGATGCTGGAAAATGACTATAATAAAACAGCCCAACCCCGAAATTGTCAGGTTTCTGGGAGTGGTGTGTGTGTTACTTTCTGCAAATACACTCACAGACGTATCTCAAAGAGGTGAGATCAGTGAATTATTGGAAACATTCAGCATCAAATGCATATGTCAACATTTTCTCAATAACTGTTTTTAAAGTGAAAGTTGACAAACTCAAAATCCCATGTTTAGAAACCAGAATGCAACAGAGACTGTTTGGCTTCTTCTGCTTTCTAACCATTATGGCTAAATAATTAATTAATTTACCTTTAAAGAGAGCAATGTTAATCTGTCATATAACTTATGTGTGTGTTTGTGTGTGTTTGGGGGCTGGGTGGGAGGGCTGTGCGGTTTGTGTTGGGTGCATCAGCAGGGGAGAGTGGAGGCCTGAGGAAAAAGCCGCCGCAGCTCAAGTCAACACGCTGGAGGCCAAACAATGAGTTAGAGATGGAGAGAGTGAGTGAAAGAAAAGATCCCATGACAGCACACTGCGCTGCTTTGGCTTGTAGTTCTCGCAGCTGATACTCCGGAGGTTTTAATGAAAGGCCTACAGATTTAATTGAAGAAAAAGGCGTTGATGGTTGTTTATGGGGGGGATCCTCGATACTCTATTTGGTTAATATTTCATTGCATACAGATGTCCGGAGGGGAAACACCTTGATGTATTTTTGATGAGATCAGATCACTGACTGTCATGGCTACTCCCTGTGGTCCTGCAGGTGTACTGGTCTAATCCCTGTAGCTTCACACGGAGTTTAAAATTCAAGATGTGTGTGTGTTTATACAGTGGAATGGACATTTTCACTGGCTTGAGGTCTGAATGAGTACTATAGCCAAAGGGTGACACACAAGCTTAGGTTGGCTCACATAGATGGCATCCATCTCTAATTGAGGTGCCATTCATGTCCTTTTGTAATATTGTCACGGTTAGGTATCTGTAGGACTGGTTTCATGAAATATCTCCCACATTTCCTAAATTACACTGTCAATGGCCAACATGTGTTCCTCATATTCTGTCATTGATTAAAGGAATATTTTCTGTGTTGTAGGTTTTATTTCATGTAGATAAAAGGGAAGAAAAGAACAGTAAAAATAGACACTGTACGACCGAGAGAAAGAAAACATCCAAGAAAAAGAGAATCAACTTCAAGATCTCGAATGGCGCAAAGAGACGACAACAGAACATAAAGAATGACATAAATAACAATCAGCTTGATGTGGGCAATCAAAGAGAGAGAGAGGATTAAAAATAATATACCGATAAATGTTCCAGTACCTTGCTGAGTTTGACTTGACCGAGTGTATTAAAATCAAAGCACGAGAGGATGATGCTGAGAGCTTTAAAGAATTGGAAAAGCAATTAATGGATTTTACGCCACATACAAAGACACATTGATACTGACAGTGTGAAGTGCAGTGTGTGTTCATGTGGGAGGTATGTGTGCGTGTGTCTTTGGGTGGTATATGCTAGCATGTGGGTGGTGGTGGTGTTGGAGGAATTGATATTTGAATTGTCAGCACATGTGAGTGATTATCCACCATTGTGCACACTGAGGTGTTTCTGTTTGTATTAGCTCATGCATGAATCGTATAACCGGGTAAAACCACCTAATCTATTAACTGAAAACTCCTCTTTCTTTGTTGCCTGTCTCTCTCTGTACTAACATACACTGTGGCTCCACATATCCTTGTTCATCACATGTGTTAAACTGCGGGGCATCTTGTGACACATTCATGCTTCTTGAACTGGTGCAGCCACGGTGCTGTATGCCAGCCATGTGCTATGCAATAATTAACTCTTCTCTGAGCCATTCCAGCCGTTAAAGCTGTAAGGAGTGAGGTTGAGTAGAAAGGGCTATTTATCCAAAGGCCAGAGCAGACAGTCAGGCCTATTGATGAGATGCTGGAGCTAATCAGGAATAGTGACTGCTGTGCCCTGAATAGCAGCGTTGATGTGGTTTTTTTTTGTAGCAGAAGGGAAACCAGTGCCACACAAAAGTCAGGCTGTCCCCCCTCGTCACCGCTGCCATAGTCAGAGTTTTTTATTTTCACATCATTAGGGCATCCAATAAAACTCGGTCTTGGCTGCAAGAAGTGCTGACATTTGTAATGTAGCCATGACTGCAAAGGAGAATAATGTTGGTTTGGGTTTACATAGATTGTTCATTTTGAGGGGAACCTTTACTATTTTTCCTGATTAACCAGAATCTGACAAACTCATGGATGCTTTTCTTCGTTTATGTTTATGGGATCAAGTAGCAGCTCGTTTTAAAATCACTTTTAGAGTCTAATGAAAGCACATATTGTAATTTGCATATATATTAAGTCCCTCGTTTCTATTAAAGAAGAATAAACTCATATCAAACCTCCAATCCATTTCCTGATCACATACACTCACAGTCACAGCACACAAGATGGATAGATATGCTTTATTGGAAAATAGCTCCATCTCTAATGTCACATCCTCCAAAATGAACATAAAGTTGAATCACCATTTCTCTAAAACAGTTTCAGCCAAAACGGAACATTATAAACTTCATTTTTTCTTCAACTTTTCATGTTCTGTAGCGTTAGACTACATTAGTTTTAGCTTGGTGTTTCTAACGAACTGGCAACTGAGTTACATTCCCCCCAAACTGAACCCTTTCACTAGTGCCATTTCGTTTGGTGGCCGTGTGCTGCAGTTTGCATGTGGCAGGAGGGTGGCGGTAGGGTCAACGTCTCCTCTGCAGTGTTGATCAGTTGTGTTATCTGATGCTGTGATGACTTTCAAGGGAGGGGTTGGAGCCACAGGCTTAACCAACATACGCTCACTGTTTACCTGCGAGCTAAAGGCCACTGGGAAACAAACACTGTACATTTAAACACGCAAACACATGTATGCACATGCAAACAGGAGGGCATGCACAAGTACAGTTAGTCCCAACGATAATGATATATTTCACTGTATTTCAATACAATTTGCCATATTAGCATAACAAATCAATGTTTTATAAAGCTCCTCTATGAAAAGACTTTCCCAGAACTCTCTAAGGGCTTGTCAAGACACACACTGGGGCCAAAACGCTCTCTTTTTTCCTTTCTCTCTGTCTTTTTCTCTCTGTTTCTCGATGCCCATGTGCTATACGCTATTGGCCCGGGCTGCTGAATGGGCCCCAGTGTTCGCCCTCTCCTTATCATGTGACCTTTGATCTGTTTGGACAGCGTGACCAACAGAGGCTGCAAGGAGAAGACAGCCAAGAGGGGCAGAAAAAAACTGAGCAGAGGAAACCCGGCGCAATTCAATTGTAAAGGCGCTAAATGAAATGCTGGGATGAAAAAAAAGCACCTATGGCATGTAACAAGCACATTTATGTGGATAAATGGAAATTATATAAACTATATTTATGATACCCTTCCAGGGCTTCACTGTGTATTGACATCAAAATATTGGTCCATGACTCATAACAGCACGGCTTTGTACTTTCATACATGAGAGATATGCCACACCTGCACTATCCAACCTACACAGTGACGTCTCAGGATGCAAATTTCCTTCTGACTCCCACATCAACAAAACTCTGATGTCAACACATTATTTCTCCCAAAGCTCCATTTCTGTGGAACATCATGGTACCACTTTTGGGCCTTTAGAAGAACTCGCTGCTTCTGGGTGTTCAGTGTAGGTTAAAAATAGCATATTCAGCCTTTGCCCTCTTAACTCTTTGTTGTTCCTCCCTCCTTGCTGTCCTCTCGCCACTCTTTTACCTCCTCTCCCTCTCCTGCCCGTCACCCTGCCCCGGATCTGCCTCTCTCTATTGACTTACTGTAGAGGTCCCCACTTTACATTGACTTTGTGCACTTTACCGTTGACCATCCAGATTGATACCAACCCTGCTACCTCAGAAAAACCGAATTGTATGGACATTGTGTGGATTTCTACATTTAAAATGGAAGCTGTTTTTCTACAAGGATAGCAAGTGACTGTAGTGACTTGTAATAATCTGTCAGTCCCAGTTATCTGTCATATGTCATTCTGCTTGCTTTTTATGTATTCCTTTAATAAGCATTTTATTAGTCCCTTTAATACTTGTTATGTACAAATGTGTGTTTTATTGATAATACGTTATCCCTCCTTTTCTCCATTTTGCTGGAACATTTCCGTGTGAAATGCACATTTTCATTTGATCTGTCGGCAAGAAAAATACTGATGTGAAACCATGCAGTTGTGTGTTTGCCCAGCAGAGGGCTGAAGCAGCGCCAAACTGCTGGGACGTCAGCACAGAAACAATAAATCCTAAACAGGCAAGAGGAGCTCTGCATGAAATATCCAAGACTTCTCTAAAACACTCTTTTTCCCTACAAGTCCAACTATCTCGCTCTCCATTTAATCTAATTTCCCTTTTAAACGCTATGATCTAAACCAATTTCCACATTAAATGACAACTAAAGATTTCTTTTTGCATCATGACCACTTTAAACAGAAGATGAGAGATTTTCTTCTTCCATCATACTTACGTTTTTCTCCGTGGAGCTGAATCAGATTAATTAAGCACTGTCCATGGCAACCAGGCAACAACAAAAAGCCTCTGCCACTCTCTCAACCGCCATGGCCACTGTTGCCACGGAGACCCATTCAGATGCCCGGTGGTGACCTCTGACCCGAGGGGAGGCTGGTGAATGTAGCTGAAAGGGGCGGCTGGGCCGGGGCATCTGGGGTATCATCTGGCGCCTAACAAAGCCCCTCGCCAGCTGGGGAGGAGGGCAGGAGATAGAGAGAGAGAGAGGGAGCAGGAGGAAGGGGCACAGAGGAGAGGGGAGTGGAGAGAAAGAGAGAGCACCCTTTTCTTCTTGCCCTCTTCAGAGAGAGTGGCCATTGACACTGTGCATCTCATTAAAATCTGTGCACCCCACTGTCCCCTCCCCTCCTTCTCTCTCTGGAGCACAGGGCCCAAGCAGCTGCCTGTCCTGCTCTGGCCATTCAAGCTCAAGTGCAGTCCACTGCAGGATAGAGAGAAAAAAGGCAGACAGAGAGAAGGTTGGGAGTTGGGGGAAGCCTTGGACATATGCCACCACCACTGGGACTTAAGAGGCTGCACGGAGAAAGACATCGCCCTGTTGTTATATCTTAAAATGCTTCCTTTTTCTTTCTTTTAAAAAGCAAAACAAAAATGCTGATCGGAAAGGCAATGTGCACGGAGAAGAACAATGTTTCTCCCATTTTGAATCACCTCTTGAAGCACTACATGTCTACTGCATGATTTCATAGCCCTCCTTCCTTCTTGGAAGAACAAATAATGCCAAGCACAGTATGCATCCTGAGGTGGTTCATTTTTTAGTTTCATTTTTGAAAGATGTAGCCTAGGTGATGGTGATGGCGCCAGACATGGCCTCATCCATGTGTAGCTGGACAGCAGGATAAAACATGCAAACAGCTGCCGGGTGGCAACACGCGTAATCACAGACAGCAAACAATGACACACACACCCGTCAACCTCCCAGAGCCCCTCTGGTGTCCCTACACCCCCGGAGGACATTGTGGATATGCACAGGGCTCTCTGAGGGTCATGGCTGTGCAGTGTGTGTGTGTGTGTGAAGCCAAGAGAGCACAGCAGGACTGCTGTCAAAACAGAAAATCTGCCATGGGGTGCAAAAGGTGGGGGATCTGTAATAAGGGAGGGGTGAAATGACTAATATGAGGGGTGGGGCTTAAACGGGTGGGTGCTATGCTAATGAGATGATAATACTGCAGGTACTAGAGAGTGAAGCATAAGCCACAATTACTGAGAGGAACACAACCTGTTTACATGTGTGCACACGTTCATACACACTTTCTGTATGATTGTATGGAGTACGGAGCTGATAGACATCATGTATCACATGTCTGGAGAAATCAGCCTCAACTTTCCTGTTTTTCACTCTATACAAGCTAGTTTGGATTCCTAAATTCAAGGGTACAGCGACGGAGCCCCATGTCCCCCACCTCTTCTCTCTCTCTCGCTCTCTCTCTCTGTCATCTCCGCTGATGAATGGGGCTTTGCGTGTGGATTTTAATTACTGCTCTGTCGAGGTGGGAATTGGCCATGCATTAAATTGGAATGAGACACATTTTTCCCCTCAGCAGGGGAGGGAGGAGAATGGAGGGTAAAAGGAGAAACTGGTTACTGTATATTAATTGAACCATCCAGTGGCTCAAAGTTCTCACATAACTGTGCAAGGCTAACAAAAAGGGGAGCTAGGAGAGAAGGAGTGCACATTTTTACATGCAGGGAAACTACAGATGTGTTACTGAAGTTTACTGAGAGGTTTCGTCAGATTTATATGTTTAAAAATACATAATCTGGCCAGTTTATTCCCAAGAGAGACATCTTATTTTCTGTAAAAAATCAGAGCATAAAAGTGAGTTCTTTGAGAGTTAAAAAAAAGTCTGGTGGCTTCTTCTCTTTGGATTGTAGAATTTATTCAGCCAATCTACTGTACGTAGAGGACGTCACAGAGGCAGAGCACTGCAGGGCTCCGGCATGGTTGGCAAGGGCATATGCAGTTATGATGAAGGTCTATCTGTGTCAATTACCTCTGATTAAAAAGGACATTACATAGGTCAAATTCCATTTTGCAGTCTGCCAGTGCAGCTTAGTGGCATCAAAGAAAATTGAGCTTTGAATCTATTCTCTCTCTCTCTCACACACAGGAAGGCTCATATTGCAGACGTGGTGTTCAGTGGACCGAGGAAAGCACTAGTGGTCCATTTTGTCTGTTTTTTCCCCCCAATTTCAGGGAGAGAAAAAAGGGCCAGTCTCGCTTTCTACCTCAAACCGCACATAAAGATGATGACCTGAGATCAGGGGGAAATGGTAAAGATGTTAAAGTTTATGACCCTTAAATGGCTGAAAAATGTAAATACCCTTGGGATCCTATAGGGCAAGTTCAGTGATACAACAACTTGAGACGTTTCACTCAAACACATGAGGTTAAATATATTCGAATAACTTCTACTCCTGCAAAGCTCTATGATTAACAATATATTTTGGCTGCCAACAAGAGCAAATGGTTGCTTTTTCATTGGTCTGGTTCAAGTGATACTATTACCAGTGATCAATAATTATCTGGGCTGTTTGACATGGTCCTGTCATATATAACAACTTTATGAGTTGATGAGGATCGCCTGCATGCTCCATTAAACAGCTGACTGGTGGTCTGACATTTTTAGCTACTCTATCAGGATGCTAGCTCAGAAAAACAGTGTATTTACTACGGCATCTCAGGCGGGGACATTTCTATCATGCTCTCAGATAACGTAGCTCATTCTGTCAAGTGGGAACAACAAAAATGGACAAGTAGTCACATAATTTGGCTTTAGAGAAAGGCGGCTCATTCTGGCAGGTAGATAGATACGTATCAGAGGCCTGCTCATCTTATGCACATTTGGTTTGGTTTTCTATGTTGATAGTTATTTCTCACTTGACAGAATGGGACACCTCGCCATAAAGCTTTTGTATTCCACTCTTTATCCAGAGGAAGTGACTCATATAGTCACTGGTGGATTATGGGATACTGAGGGCCGCAAAGGATTCACCTGTTGCCAGTTTGAAATGTGGCAAAGTAGGCCTGTTATGTTGAATTCAGTCTAGAAATGTTGGCTCTGGATCCAGACACAGCAGTGCACTGTTGGGTCTTGTGTTCCAGTCATTACATGAAGTTATTGGCTATTTCCTGTGTCGGTCCTCTTTAAAAAGGAGGATTTGTGTAACATTTGTACTACAAACAACACATGTATTGAATAATGCCATGAACAGTGTTTGCTGTATCAGTATCAGTTGGCTTGTAATGACTTAGACACACATAGCCTCATGAGAAATGATATCAATGTGATGTTGGTGGAAAGGAATACATTATTTCACCACACCCATACAATTGTTTCTTGCTCCAACAAGCTGACCCTCGATGAAGATATGGTAGATCATGCTGCAAAAGAATAGCCACATTTATTGATTATCATTTATATTGATCTGTAATTCCTTATCGAATTTAGTAAAACTGTACATAATCTGGTGCAGCATGAATCACAACAAGGTAAAAAGCTATAAAGCTAGATTTTCAGCTCCACATGGCAGCTCGGAAATCAACTCACAGGCAACTAAAGAAACTGCAAAAATGTTCGTCTGCAGTGACATTCTAATAAAACACAACAAAGGCAAGTTAGATTAAAAAAGGTCATGTTTGTTGTTCGAACAACTTGACACCGTTTACCTGGTGGTAGAGATGTATTCCCAGCCAGGGCCGTAGCTACCATGGAGGACAAGAAGGTCATGTCCTCAGTAGTTTTTGGGAATTGGACAGCTTTAGTGACCCAGAGAGATGGCATTTTGCAAAACAATATACACACAATGGGTATTTTATAGTCTGATTACAGTATTTTTAGTCTCAGCAGCATTCAAACTTGACTACTTGAACTTAAAAATATAAAGGATTTAATATATTTCTACCATTTTATTCCTTGGTGCATTGTGGGGGACGTAGACTCAAAACCTCTGCATTTTTAGGATCCTGTATATGGCACTGTTCCCACCAGCGTTCATACAAAACACCAGCCTTTTATTCTTTTAGATTCAGGATGAAAATATAGGTCTATTGTAAAAGCCACTGTATGTATCCTAATAACCCACTTGAGGGATAGCAACAGCTTCCAGTCCAGAATCTCAGGGCCAGTAAATGTTCATGTCAAATTGATGGATGACTCAAGACCAAACGTGATGCCTGTCAGTTGGATGTTGGGGGTGTGAAACTTAATAGGACCACAGCAGAAGGTAAGGACTTTGAAGTGCATATCTCATGGCAGTATTTGCCTTTACAACAATCCATGTGGGTCTGAAGATACCAAAAAATGATAGAGCTGAGTGTAAAACCGAATATCGCCCACATTTTCTGTCAATTATTTACTGTCTCTTGATAAGACCGTAACCTGAGGTGTCTCCAAGTCAGAAGTCTTAGCTTTGACTTGAGCCCAGCTGTTTTTGGCTGTTTTTGGTTCTCCCTTGTTGAAGGATGAGTGTGTCCTGCTGGCAGTGGTTCTGGGGCAAATGCAGCCCTCACATGATTTTATTAGAGGTTGCAGAGGTCAACACATGGTCATCGTGGTCAGCTGACAGGCCGAGACGCTCTCTGATAACAAGGCCAGACGGGCAAAGGACAGGAAAAGCATGACTTGGCAAACAACAAGTGACCCCAACAGATATCTCTGTCTATTTGCCCTTGTTTGTCCCTTTTATTCTCTCCTTTGATGTGTGTTACTCAGCTTTCCTCCACCAAGCACTTCTTTTCCCCCTCAGTATACTGAGTGCTCCAGAGATTGTTTTCTGAATTATTGATTCCTTGTTGGGATCTGTAGCATTCAAGGTTTCATGAGAGTGTTGAGTTTCTGAGGCCTGACGACCTGGAAGTAATGAGAAAGGATGTTGAACCCTTTTTTTTTCAGACTATTCCCATTTGTAATGCTGACATCGTTACTCCTCAAATGTTTGTTGTTGCAGATTACAGGTGCTCTGAAGATTCACCAGTTTTATGTAACTCAGCAAAAGTAAAACACAATAAGTCAGCTAGCTCAGATCCACAACAGTGGAGAAATAAAAGTCCAGTAAACTCTAGTAAACACTTTCTGGCTCTTTTCAGCTCCATGTAACCATCCATGTCAAATCAACACTGATGCTGGCAATTTGTCTGGAATATTTAAACACAATGAAGCTTTAGTTTACATGGCTTGTAAAACTTCATACAGCATTGAAACTACAGATTATTTCATCATGCTTATGTCTCCTAAATCACCATTTAAACACATTTTCTCCCTCTGGCATGCTTTTAAATGAATGTATGCCAGATCAACTTTAATAATAAGTATTGATAATCTGATTACTGTATTTTATAATAACTGCGATGGAGAACAGTTGCCAGTTTTTAAACTTACTTTAATCTTGTTAAAGTAATTTGCTCCATGAACCCTCTTATCCTATCAGCTCTAATCCTCAGATTATAAAAGGAATACACAGTCGCAGTTTATTCTGTCCTCCATTTCCCCCATACAATCAACTTTTTCCACTCCCTCTCCTTCCCCTCTGCTGCTGCTTTTCCCTCCCTTTTTCCTTCCTCTTCACCTCCTATTTTTCCCACTCCCTCCTGCTCTCCTTCTCCTCCTCCTCCTCCTCTGCTTGTTAATGGAGTGTTGGCAGCGAGCCAGGGGAAGCCTTGCTCTGTAGGTCTTCCCTCCTTGGCAGAGCTCCCAGTGTGTTTGTGTGTGTGTGTGTGTGTGTGTGTGGCGCAGAGCACTCTCATAATCACTGCCATTCAGCACCTCGCCGGAGTGTGTCCGTGTTTACACGAGAGGGGTCAGGGAGCAGGCAACAATTCTCTCTCTCTTTCACTTCAAACACATGCACACACCACACAACCATACGCACACAGGCACTAATATAAACAAATGCTCACATACACAACACGTGCACAAACAGATGTCAAGGAAGTAACAAGGCACATGCTCAAAATATTACTGGTATTCGCTGGTATCCGACAAAAAGAGGCTGAAAAGTTCTGTTTACCAAAGATGACTTTGTTCATTCCGTCGAAGATACTGTAGAATACATTTTATGCCATGCTCATGGAAAATACTAATTTCTGATTCGTCGTTAGGCTGATAAATTTAATTTTGCCCTCAGATTAGTCTCATGCAAGTTAGAGTAAAGTTATCCACCCTATCCCCAGGCTCACTCACAACTAACAGCCATGTTTCCATGGTAACAGTCAGTGACACCTGTTGACCAGTGGTCCCAAATGAAAAAAAAAAAGCAAAAACATGGCTCATAGTTTGTAGTTTGCTAAAAATATTGTTGTGTGATGAATGAGAAGGAAAAGACTTGCGGAAACTCCAGACTCCTGCTGGAGTTGACGTCAGTGAGGACGTCGTCAGACCTTTTTATTTGCTCAAGGAACCTATCCTGAGCCATCATATACATGTGAAAGTACACTCCCTTTTAATGTCACTGAGGAAATACAGATCTGCCCTGTCATCCAGTATTTTCCGATGTAATGAGACCTTGTGGTGTCACATCATTCGCTTGCATGTCAATCGAGACTGCATTTAGCAGGTTGGTATTTATGTCAAGAAGCTGACATCTGAAATGAGGTTGGCACAGGTGGAGGCCATAATTTGTCGGCCTCGCCCCGAGCAGTGCCACATACATAAAAACCTGAACTTGATAGCTGCTACATAAAACACTACTTTATCTGATGATTGATGGTTTTTGCTGTCTGTGCGAGTTTTCCTTCCAGGTGCACATAAACACATTACAGCTTTTTACTCAACTAACTGTACCAAAGAGTTTTATGTGCCAAATAATCTTTGGCTGCACTCATGTAAACCTGCACTACAGGTTTGATTGTACAGCTTCACTCTGCTCACATTGACAGGTATTGTAAGGAGGTAATTGTCGTTGCAGCAAAGACTCCCCTGGCATGGAGGAATGTGGCTCGTTCTCTCTCGTTCTGTCTGTTTTTGCTCTGTAATCTGTTATTCTTTTTTTTTCTCTCTCTCTCTCTAATAGCTACCTTCTGCACTTCCCCCTGAGGGCCTGCGAGCCATTCCCTTTACATTTGCATGTTAGGAGTGGGCGTGTGAGCAGTTCAACTGTCTGTTTGAATCTCAAATAGCCCAGGGATATGCTAGTCATCACTGGATGGCAATTCTGCTTCTTGGAAGAAATGATAAAACACCTTCAACTGTGACATGAACTACCTTTGGGGCTGTCCAAACACAATTACCATTTTACAGTGTTAGAGAGTTAATATTCATGATCCTGGTAACTGACTTTGGTGTGTGTTTTTATTAACTGTTGCAGTTCCTGCCAGTAAGTGTGCACAATATGTTTCTGGGTATTTGTGTGTGTCTACATGTGAATGTGAGCAAACATAAACTTTAAATCAACATTATAAAATCATGATTTTCCCAAATGTTTATATATAATCACTGGCATATACTTGAAAAAAACATTAGTAATAGCACACATCTGCTGAATGAGCTGCGCAGTTTGATGCTCATACGTACAGAATAACAAGTACTGGCCTTTACCATCATTAATTCAGTAATTCTGACTTTATCCTTCTTTTACACTGATGGCCTTTATTCCTCAGTGTGACCCACTCATCAGCAATCTGCTTATACCAACTGGGTCATTTTGCACCTAATGAGATCAAGGAAGGGTGATCTAATGCTTTGAGCTTGAGATCACACCAGCAGCACTTTCTATTTGAATATATACTGTACGTACATACAACACAAACTCCCCTGCCTTCTAGTATTCTAGAAGTTCTTTAATCATAGATTTGTTTCAGACATATGATACAATGTGATGAAAGGGCAGCTTGAAAATAAAGTTTTGTGTGAATAACAGTAAATAGACAGTGTAGCTATTGACCAGAGGGTTTTAGATGAGGTCCAAAACACCCGTCCCTCCTTTTTCCTTTATTGTTTTTCAAGAAACCGCAGCATTGAGCTTAGAGCTGGTTTAGTCATTCTCCAAGCAGATTAGGATGCCTACTGCATGCTTGCAGGGGATTGGGCACACAAGCACGGAGTCCAACAATACAGCAAGACAGATTACCTATCCACAGTGGCACACGGCGGAGCACAGCTACAGGAAAGACTCATTACTGCTGATTTCTTCCTCTTATAGTCTTACATTTAAAACCACTCAGGCATTCATAAACACTCATGATGCAACTCTTTCCAGATATGCAGCACATGCACACTGCACACACATGCTAGCACACATACCAACATGAACACACATGTACCCTGCACACACCAGTACCCAAGCACTTGAGCCTGATCACCTGGTGTTGATCTCTTCTGTTTGTACAGAGGTCATATTACATTCTTAACAATACGTAGCATCTACAAAAACAATTATATGAGCGCTCACATGCATGTAACTTGTAACGAGGCTTATTTTTACCTCAGAGATAATCTGTCCCGGTGTGTAATTTAAAGGAAATGCCAACCATTTCTACAGTGCATTCAACAAGTTATTGTGTTTTTGTGTATCAATGCTTAAACCTTCTTCACTCTATTTGTGATTTCCCACATTTCCCAAAATGCCTATCATCAACCCCCAGAGTATCTGTTTCATTCAGCTGTGTGTTGTACATGTAGAGAGCAGGTAAAAGCTGTAGCAAGAGCGCGTAATATACAATTGAGGGAATATGAGAACCACAGCACTTATTCAAAACAAGAAGTCCTTTGGCTGCAACACATGCTGGTCTTCTGTGCCTGCACTCACTGGATATATTGGAGAAAATGTATGATTTCTCCCTTTATGACTGTTTCATATCTGTGCAAAATCCACAAAACAAACACAAAAGTAGTAAACTTAAATTAGCTTTTGAAATACCCACCATGTGTAAGGTTTTAGCTGTAAAATGTAAACTCTCACTAGATTGCTAAAGCTCCTAAATTCCCACAAAAAAGTACAGAGGACATGTCCTCAGGGGTAGCTACTGCCTGCTGAGGGAAAGGTAATAATAATAATAATAATTATAATAAACTTCCTCTTAAAAATGTTACAAAGTGCTTTACAAATAGAAATAAAGTAAACGCAGAGCTGTTGGCTATGTTTCCCTCCATTATTCCCAAGACTGTTGTTTCCTACCAGAACTACAACACCACAGTTTCCTATAAAAAATCAAATTGGAGTCTGCTGTCCAATAACACCTCATATATACGGCCCTATTGCTCATTTATTGACTGCAAAATGTTCATACAAGTCGTACACGCACATACAAAGCGTGCCGGTGCTGCACTGGTGAGAGCTCTATCCACATGTCCACATAGAGCAGGTCTGACCCAGTCTAAGGGCTCAGAGTCCCAGAGGGCCAGGGCCCCGGTGGTTGAGAATAGCTAGGTGATCTATATTCATTGGCCAGCTTTGGAGAGGCCTGCTGTCATGGCCTCCCCACCCCCCATGGCAGACCAGACCAGGGACCTGTGTGTGTGTGTGTGTGTGTGTGTGCATGCTCCTCATGGCATTAATGCAGTCTGACAGAGATGAATGGAGCTGGACCACATGGTGAGAGCAGAGAGCAGAGGGAGTCATCTGCATAAAAAGGCAAAGAGAGAAGAGATGGAGAACATGTAGGTGAGGAGAGAGAAAAGAGGGAGGGAGAAATAGATAAGATGAGGGAAAAGAGGGACTAGAGGGGGGAGGATGCAGGTGTTGGACTGGGCCTCCAGAGAAGAGGGGAAGGGAGGAGGGGAGGTACGACCCACTCTTCATTGGCATCTGCATTGGAAGTGAGGGTGGAGGAGATCATTAAGGTAAGAGGATGGTAAAGACAAGAGAAGGGCGATACTGAAAGAAGACAACGTATAGTGAGAGAGGAAAGAAAAGGGGGTGAAAAGACACACATGGACCATGGAGGGAGGAGAGATGGTGATGGGCAGGAAAGGGTTTTGCAGAAGAAGAAACAGGGAGAGGGCGAGCTGGGAGAACGGTTTGAGAAATGGGGGCTGGTCCCATTAATGTTAATCAAACAGCCCTGACAGATCCTAATGAAGGTTTCATAAGAAGGGTTATTCATGATTTCTCCTCGTGCTCTCAGTGTCACCACCAGGGCTGGAGTGGCAAGAGCCAAAGTGTTCATCTTTGTGGGTTATCCATTACTTAATGAGATCGTTCCCTCAATTAAATGTTCCCACAGAAAGGGTGATATTTTAAATTAAATACAATAATAAGAAAGCTAAAGCAGTATCAAATATTTCTTGGTGCTCGCCGGGCTGCTGATAACTGGAGGCCTGTTTCAGCTCAGGGTCCTTTAAATCAGAATACAACTGAAATGAGCTTGTATGTTTGTCGTCGTACACAACATGGCACAAGTATAAAACAACAAGTACGGACTACACATTTGTAAATGTCAGGGATCAACCTATCAAACTTAAAGGCTTCTTTAGCATGTTCATAAACGGAACTCACATTTTCTGTCTTTCTGATTATTTCCTACTTCTCATTAGAAAAGACACAAACAGAGTTGTGGGGTTACATTTTACATTTTGCTTTTTTTTGTTCTTAATGTTTTCAGGGGAGGTGTTTTCATTTAAATTTGGTGACAGGTAAGGTCATGGGCCAACATAGAAAGCCTGAATTGAACGTGTTTGCAGAGTTATGCGCTCTCTGAGTGCCTGATAGTTTAATTATGTAATTCTGTATCTACAGCTTGGTTTAAAGATGTGTTCGGGGCTGAACGCCAAGCGACGTTTAGTGGCTGCAGAATTGCATTTAAAGTGGACACAAATTCACCCGGTGAATTGAGGCAAAGACACGTCTGACTGGAGCTCTGAGAACAGTCATTGTCTGAGCTGATTCACAAACACATAAAGCCACTCTTCACACGGTTGCTAAATAAACAAACAGCTGCTAAAACACTCCCGCAGTCAAATTTAGTGTTTTGCAGACTGAAACAGACACTTTAAAACCGGATGAGACAGAACAGTAGTTGAACTTTGAAATATTATTTTAATGATTTGTGGATTCTTTTAGGTCATTATGAAATCCTAAAGAGACTGTTACAAAGTGTAGGATGTGGGTGGTTTCGGGCTTATAGGATCTGTGAAATATTAAACTTGTAGAGTGATGGGACCTTATGACCACCATGCGTGCACCCCATACCCATTATGGCCATAATAATGACTGTTTTGCCGAGGACACATACAGTCCTTCGTTCCCTTTCTGCAGGGCGTCTGAGGTGGCAGCAATGATGTGTTTATGTACCATATGCACCATGCTGGCTCCCATTATGGACCCGGGGCTCTCTCACCTCCCTCCTCCGCTTGCTACGATTAACAGCACTCTTCTGTCAGACTAATGAACAAGCCAGAAAGCAGAGACAGAGAAAAGAGTGGGAGGAAAGGGGGGGGGGGGGGGGGGGGGGGGTTATGAAAGAGGTGGAATGAGAGGGAGATTGCGAGACACGAGAAAGGATATTAATAAGGGAATGAAGTGAGAGGGGAAAAATAGAGGAGGCTACAGAAAAAAGGGGTGATCAGAGAGGATGTCATTGTACACAGTCAACCATCAGATCTTGTAACAATCAGGTTTTGTGCAGAGAAAGCAAATCCTCACAGTGTGTGGTGAGGGCCTGACCTGCATATCAGAGGTCAAAAAAGGAAATAATGTAAACAAATAGAGACCCAGAAACACACAAATACACAAAAGACTTATGCTTATAGCAACAAAGTGCTATAGGCTGTAATAAGTGATTTAAGCAAGACATTTACACTACGTTCTTGTGCTGCCTGGTTTGTTTCCGCAAACACTGGTCAGTTTGAGTCAGATGCTGCAGACTGAAGTAGGATGAACAATAGTGGACTCATTCTCTATAGAAAGGGAGTCCAACAGATTTCATACTGTTTCAAGTTAGCTGGCAAAAGCACATTTCTTTATTCTTCTTTGGTACAAAGGAGTCATTTTTCTACGAGTCTAAAGTTGATCACATGAGAGAGCAACTTCAAAGCATCCATGATGAGATGGTTTGTCTGTGATTTGTTTCACTGTATATTATGAGAGCCTGGAGCATGTAAGATTAGTCCCAGTTATATGCTGTTGGTTTATCTGGTGTCATTATTTCTGTTTGTTGTATGTTGAGCTAAGGTGTATTTTTAAACAATCAAATCAAATATATCAATCAACAATGAGCTATTCTGTCATTTTTCTGCATAAGCACCTACTGTTTAGACCTGTAGAGTTCATACTTCTGTGATTTCTGAGTTGTATGTCAGAAATGTCACAATTTGCTGGTAAATGCAAGATGGGAATGGACTCGTTCCAGCTGTCAGGCTGCCTTGTACCACACAGACTGTACAATGCAGCTGCAGTCACACTTGAGTGAAACAGTGATGACAAGATTATTAAATCTGATAGAGCAGATGTTGTGCTCCTGTATTCTGTGTTAAATGAAAGAGAAGTGAGGTAAGATGATAACGATGACCCCAGTGAATGCCCAACCAGTAAACGCCTATTTGTACAGCAAATGAATGCATGTACAATGTCACATTTGAGCACTTTGAACATTAATGTCCATGAATGATGATCAGGAATAATTCTATCAGCTTGTTAATAAATCATTTACTGCCGCTTCCCTGTATCTGGGCTAGATTAGTGGGGGAAATTCATAAAATGAGGAGGGGGTGATGATGGAGGTTGCTGTGGCAACGCTAATGACACCCACTCCCTATGTCTATGTGTGCTGGCCCTTTCCTCAAGATACTGTGTAATTGCGGCCGCTGCAGAATTTGGCAGTGCAAACCCTTATGGAAAAATCTTTAACGTGGCGTATTTGTGTATATGTGTGTTTGATGTCTCAAGAAGAAAATTCCACAATAAGACGCTTTTTCTCTGACAGTTAAGATTTGTGATGTTGAGCAAGTTACTGCCAAACACTTAAAATAAAAGTGCCAAGATTGTGATGTATTTGATTTCATCAAGCTGGAGCAAACCTATTACAACATGAACAAATGGAAAACAAAGCACCAAAGGCATTTTTTATGGAGCATGTTCTAATTATCTGATCGAAGAGGATGAACAACTATAAAAGGAAGAGAAAAAGAAAGAGTCGGCAGATGCTAAACATTCATCTGTTTTCTTTTGACAGAATAATTTATTGGAATGACAAACAAATGTCGATAATCAGCTGAAGAAATGTGGCATTTAAAAGTCTGTACCAAGTGTGTCAGTTGCATGTCGTATAATAATAATAATATTTTCGATGTGTCTAAAATGTAATTTTATCAAGAACAAAGAAAAGACATTTCAGATTGACCACTGCATTATAGTGTGTTCATTAAGTGTCTGGTTTTATATGCCCAAAGACTCAAACCGTATTCTCAACATACAGAGAGAGCCCTGTAATCATGCAGAGTAAGTGAACAAACCAGCAGAGGTGGAGCTGCAGGGTTTTTAAGTGACAACACAGATGTGTTTGCACTGCTGTAATGAGAGTCTCATGTTCAGTGTTTACTCCTGTTGTATTCCTTTTGCTGAATTTGTGTTTACATATGCGTAAATGTGTCTCCCTGTGTGTCTATGCATACTCATCCTGATGCCACTCTGCATGCTGTCGGCATGTGTTCTCAGTTTATCTGCAGGGTAAGAGCGCTGGACGACTGGGCTCGCCATCATTCAAATTAAGTTTATCTTTTAACTGGGGTGTTTTCTTGTTCTCTAAAATTCTGCAATGCTTCAGAGCCAATCATAGAAACTATTTCCCATTGATTAAAAAAAAAGCCTTTGCCTGTGTGAGCAAAAGGCACAGTGATGCTCAGCTCCCTCGCATCCATCTGACTGGGATGAGATGACTGAGGAGCTCGGGCTGATGGTGTGGCGAGAGGCTTAGACCCATAGGCTGATTACTGATTACCACAGTACTGCTGAGTATGCTAAAGCACATAGGCTCAAGGTGGGCTGGGTCACTGTGATTAAGGGAAGGGGAAGGTGGGTGTTGTGGATTGGAGAGCGAAGGAGGTGAGAGAGCCACTGAGACCCCACCAAGAGAGAGAACTGCTGAGGTGGACCGAGTAAAGCCATTCCAGGCTAACTCGTCTCTGCTGCTCCCTGGATCCCACCACCCTGCATACCCATACCGGAAAACTCATTAGGAAACTGTCCACTTTTCAGAGGAAACACACCAGGGCATGACATAAATATTATATAACTGCAGTGTTTTGAGCAGTGGTTGGGAGATTCGCTGTTAAAGGTGTCAGTCACAGATACAGAGCTTGACCCATTTTAAACAGCGCAAGAAAAGGGCTGCAGAGGAAGCCTGGAGCGAATCCTGTCAGTACGTTTAGGGTCGTGGAGTCTAGTCTTGAGGGGAAGAGGTTCAACAGACTCATGAAGAAACACAAAAAGAAAATGTGCTTTCATAGAGGAAACACTCGAAAAATGCTGAGTTTAACTTTAATCCAATGTGCATGTGTGTGCGTAAAGACCCAGAGTGAAGATTATTAAATCCATTTGTGTGCGTGCGTGTTCATCTGTCCCCTTGAGGTAGCTCATGGTTTTATTGCCCGTCGACTTATTGCCACGGTGTAACTGTCCAATTGCTGGGGGTGAGACCATAATGAAGTTGTCTTTTATTGGTTTAACAGTCAAAGTCAAGAGGCCACTTCCCAGCAGCAGGACACAGCTTTTATGCATAGGTGTGTGAGAATAAGAAAGAAACATGAAGTGAGATATAAAGTACCACTTATATACCGGTATTATGTTTGTATATTTGTAGGGAGAGTATTATATATGAATATATAAATATATATCTTGTAGGAATACACTTGTACAAACACAATGCAGTAAGCCATGAGAAGACTTTAAATGCTCGTCTTAGCCACCTAACTATCATGTGTACTTTACATTTGTGTTGTGTTGTGTTTTGAGATTTTTTAATTTATTTTTTCCACTGCTCCTGTTGGCCATTGGTTTTCATTATTTTTTTGTTTGCATGAAATTAGTTAAAATGTATTAAAGTTACATTACCCATTGTGTGGTAACATAGTTTAAAAGGTCAATTGACTTAATGGAGTGAGCACCACAAAAGAAGTTCCATTCACCTCCTTGCATTGGGGTTGAGGCAAACAATCCCAGAGACAGATATCTTAACACTTTGACAAACAAAACCAAAGTGCAGTTAAAGTGGATTTCTCCATTTTCCTAATGGAAATGTTTTGGGCCGTTGTAACATGTTTGCCCTTGTAGGCCGTAAAATTGGCTATTTGAATGCAGGTTTAATTTGTAACACTTACAAAAACTACGCAGACTTGATGTTCACTCTAATGGATAAATTACACAGTTCAAGCAGGTTTCAAAAGACTGCCAATTGATTTTCATATCACACAGAAATGAATGAAAACCAGGAGCTGCTTGTAAAGTCAGAAATACATAAAAACACATCTAAAACACTGACAAAGTGACAAAGTCAGTAGGTGTAATGTAAAGTATGTGTGGTTGGTAGTAAATAAGCTAAAACATGCAAAACAAATGGTATGATCCTTTAAAAAAAAAAGTGGAATCATTCAGCATGATCACATCACTGCAAAGTAATGAGCTGCAGAGAAAAGGTCACTTTAAGGCAGGAGTGGCTGTTTTTCTGAACAACAGCCATCAGGGGCCATTCAAAGAGGACTGACCAATGACACGACATGAAGAAATGCCACAGTAGAGGGTCTTATGACCTCAGCCTCACTGCCACACCAAATCAATAATCATTAACACTGTAGCTATGTAATGTGAATTACATACATAACATTTTCAAAGCATAACACTGAGTCACACAAAGGAGAAGCTGAGATGTTTGCTTTAATCAATTGCACTGAGCCCTCCTTAAGTCCCATTGTACCGACACTTTTGAGTTATAGATCATCCGCACTTCGTTTGTGCTCATCTGGGGAAAATTGATATTGCTGCAGAAGCACATATTAACACTAAATAGATAAGCTCCTCGTCTTTCGCTCTTGTGTGAAATCTGGAATGCACTCGCAGGTTGCAAGCCACAGCATTTTTACCCTCCTGCCTGCCTGCCACGCACACATACACACACATACACACACATACAGGGAAACACACAAACAGTATCGCTGCCAGGCAGGGTGGAATTACCAGAGATGTGCTTCAACATGCCCAACGACATTCCCCAGAAACCATGGCAACCTAGAAATAGAGAGAGCGTGTGTGGTGTGTTTACTTGCCTTTAAGGATCTCCAGTGCCCATCAGCCTCACACACAGTCTGACTGACTGCTCCGGCCCTTGCTGGAGCCACTCCACATCTTTCAGGAGCTGAATAGGGTCAAGCCTGCATGGCAACAATCTCTTCTTCCTTTGTGGCTCTCTGGGATCCTTAAAAGAAACCAGGAGGGCATAAAACTCATTCACTCACTCATCCACTCACTAGCACACACACACACACACACACACACACACACACATGGACATGTACAGCTGCAGAATGTGGTGGTCTCGTGGGAGTGGAAGGGTAAGTGCAATGCAACCTCAAGCTGACCCTCGGTTGAATGAAGGTGCATGCATTCGTGCACACACACACACACACACACACACACACACACACACACACACACACATACACATAAAAACTAAAGAAGGACTCAAGCACTATGTTGTAAAAGGGAATCCAGAGTCCCCATCCATCTATCTTTAACCCTTTCTAATAAGTAGCTGGTATATTTTGATACTGTTGTGTACAGTTGAATGTGGATTCCTGAGCATGGCTGGCTACGGGTGAGGACTGCTAAGGGTCAGTTTACACATCTCTCCCTCTCTCTTTCTCTCCCTCTCCTCAATTATTCATACATTATAACATCCTCTCCTGCTCCCAGCCAATCGCCACAAGCAGAGAATGAGGAGAGGAGGCTTGGGGGAGGGCATGGAGAAACTTGGGAGCATAGAAAGAGCTGATGAGTCCGTGAGCTCCGTAAGAAGCTGCCACTCACTCATTCACTGTGGGCTCCATTATCTCCTGGAAGGTATCAGGCGCGGAAGTATCTGATTCCACAGGCACAAACTGTAGATGGTACACACACGCATGTACACATGTGCACTCATTACATACAGCAGCTTCACATACACACGCACACGCACACGCACACACACACACACACACACACACACACACACACACACACACACACTCTACACACGCTCAAGGAAGCCTTCACTGAACAATACTGCCACAATTGCTGTGTAAGCATTAGCATAGTAATTGTGTCTTGAATACAGGGTCAGGCACAGCTCTTAGGTTATTAGGCCCACTCCAGGTGCCTTCAATCTTAAAATGACCCTATTCAACAGTGGCTGCAGGCTCATTTTATGTGTCAAAGCAACATTTATCTAAGGGCTCACTGATATTCATGGAATACATGCAACTGAACATAAAGCAGGCAAACTGTGGCATAAGTACAAAGGTTTTTGAGCAGGATGAAAAAATATATCGAGGACAAGGACCCAGAGCAATAAAGCACTGCTCGGTTTGTCGGATGGCTCGATAAATATTGGAAAATGGGAAAACGTTGGCTAGGTTTGCTAAGTCCGTTTCTATCAATGTCTATTGTGTCAGCGTTTAACGAACAAAATAGAATTCAGGAGGAAGCAGGAAAAGGTCTTTGTGGTGATCAAAAGTTAAAAGTAAATGTGCTCTTTGTTGAGGAACATCCACAGATAAAAACTAAAAAAAAGACAGCTTTTCATCCAGAAAGTTATATGCTTTCTATTATGATTTCTATTTCATGATAAAATCCTTTGACATCACATTTATCCTGCATCAAGTTAGGGAACTCACAGGGGACAGATGCAGTAGAGGCCAAATTATCCAGATTTTTAGTCCCTAGCTTGGCTTATGCTCCTAAAATACTGGATCCTACATGTCCCATAATGCAACTTGAAGTAGACTTTTGAAGAAGACTGCAACCACATCAGTATGGTCAGATCACATTAGTTACCACATTAAATGCCATATAGTGCTCCATTAGTGGTGTTAACATGTTCGTTAATATGAAAAAACATCACTAACCTTGTGGGTCATTTGGTTCCAGTACTAGTCAAAAAACAGCTGGATGTACTTAATAAATGGCTGTTTACGTTGCATGAATATTACATATTGTTGTGAGGAACTGAGCAAACAGCCTAATCAGGGTTTCTCCCTAGGGTGAGGCCGCTACTGACCTCCTTCCCACAATGCACTCTGGTGGCTTTAGGGCAAAGGGTGTAGCTCTGTGCCGCGAGGGAGCTTTCCTCCTGCCCTGTAACACACAGCGCTTACCTTCATTCTCCTCCTCTCTTCCTCTGTCTTTGAACACAAAGCAAAGACACAAAAGAGAGTGGGAGAACAAGGGGCAAGAGAGCAATGGAGACAGTGAACAAAGGTTTTTAAAAAATGTAATATTTTGCATTATGGGGAAAGAGCGCAAGACAGAGAGGTAGCCGGAAAAAAAAACTGAAAATAAGGAAAATGAAGACAGAAGAAAGAAAGAGAAAGGGAAGTAGATCAAATTCTGTCCAATTACAGCAGGAGCTGAGGCGTAAAGTGAAATGGTTAGGGGAAGGAGGAGGTATTCTGACTAACCTAATGTAACCAGACAGAGAGCAGAGGAGAGGACAGGACAGGAGAGGAGGGTGGAGGAGGGGAGAGGGCTTAGGATTGAGGCCAGTGGATGTCGAGTCAGAGGGCTGAGAAAAGGACGGGATTGTGAAAAGTGATGGAGATGAAGAGGTGACAAAAGTTGCGAGAGAGATAAGGAATTCCAAATAATGATGAGTAACTACACCAGCAGCATAAAGGGGAATATGAATGGGTGATGTTAGGTATATATGTATGTTGTGAACAGTCATTCTGTTGATTCCTACAAGCTTTATTTTAACAACTGAGTTATTGAGAATTTTGCAAAGTAGAAAAATGACTTTCAGTAGGCCACAGCATATATAGAAAAAATCATAGTCAACATTAATCTACCATGACTTCTGGTTAACAGTGAAAAGATAAAGTGTCCAAATCAACATTAGCTCCAATGGCAGGACAAACATGTCAGTTGGTGGCCAGTCTATAAAAGCAGGCCCATTGGGACCTATAAAACTAAAAATAAAACTAGCACAAAAGATAACAAAAAAGGCAAAATCCATAAATCAATAAAGGACACAAAGGATAAAATAAATGGTAACACTTTACTTTAAGTATCATTTATAAGCAGTATACAAATGTTTAATAAACTGTTTATAAAACACTATAATGTACTTGTAAGCAGATAAAATGTTGTCAACAACTATAACTCATCCTGTGGGCATAGGTGGAAGCCCACAGGAAGGATAATGACTGACAATATACAGTTGTAATAATATAAGATATGTCCTCATAAGAGAAGTTATAATAGCTGACAAACACTGTACATTAATAAGAACTTAAAATGTCCTTATAGCTGCATACAGACAACTGTATGCAGCTATAAGGACATGTTTATTTTAACAAATGAGTTATTGAGAATTTTGCATTGTTAGCACCAATGTCACAAAAATTTGGTGCCAGTCTATAAAAGCAGACCAATTATAACCCACAAAGATAAAAATAAAACTAACATAATGTCTTAGATGTCAAAAGAAAGACAAGTAAATCCATGAAAGACAAGAGAGAGGGACAGGCCTGTAACGTGAATTCTGTAATAGATGCCTTTTGTAACTGATAAGAAAAACCAGAAGCTGATTCTGAAGAACAAAATTCATCATGTACGCAAAGTGTACCGTTTCAACAAAAAGCTTAGTATTTTAACATGTAAAGCCCATATAACAGCTTTGTGTAGAGGATCCTTTACTCCACGTCCTCTGGGCCTTTAATGAGGAGCAAAAAGGAAAGAAAAGGAATTTCTCTGAAACTGAAAGACATGTCTCTTCACAGAGTCACCGCTTGATCTTCTAACAGGGCCTGATCTTCCGAGGCTCTTTCATGCCATCATCGTTAATCCTTTTAAAATATTCAACCCTGAAATGTTTTTTATTCTTCTCTCACATGTACTGCTTTGATTTGCATGAAGGTGTCAGCAACGACTGGTGATCATAAGGGCACAGAGCATAAGGGAAGCATTTAAAATGACATAAAAGAGAGTAATACATCCTACTTTCTATGTGAAATCTTATTGTGAATGCATATATCTGTTTTTCCGCTGTTTTGTTTAATGATTTTTTGACATTGTAAAACACAGAGGCATGCAATAAAGTCACACTCAAGTTATTAAATGAACATTTATGTTTCACTATATGTAAGCAGCGACCGGCAATCTAATTGCTATGTTTTCCACACAAGATTATCTGTGTGATTGTGCCTGTGCATGTGTGAGATGAGTGTTAATGTGCTCACTCTGATTAACACTCAAAGTCAGCCAGCGAATGATAAATTAGGAGCAAGTTTTAATTCACTCACCATGGAAGGGAATTACAATCTCAATATAAACACACACACACACACACACACACACACACACACACACACACACACACACACACACACACACAGACAGAGATAAACAAATTAGCACAAAGGGGAGGAGATTGGAGAGCAAATGAGTTTACCCATACGCCATGACGCTGATTACTCTGAGACAAATACCTTTCCCCTCATGATATCCTTCCACTGTTTATGACTTGATTGTGTCTCTTATAGAGGGCAAATGAATGAGAAACAGTAGCAAACAGTGAATGACCTCGTATTTAGAGGACACTTTGTGCTGTGGAGGGGTTTGATGTTTGCCCTCAATGTTCCTTTAATATTCTGTTAACCGAATGAAGTATAGCTGCAATTAACAATGGTTTTCATTATCAATTAATCTGTTTTTTATTGTTGTTGATTAAATGCCATAATATCCCTGAGCCCAAGGTGACGTCCTCAATTTACTTGTTTTGTCTGACCAACTGTCTAAAACCCATGATATAAAACAGAGCAGCAAATCCTCACATTTGACAAGCTGGAAACCAGAGTATGTTTGGCAATTTTTGCTTGATAAATTTTGTAAATGATTATCCAACTATCTGCTGGAGCTTTTGATCGTATACACATGATCTTCATCAGCAAATAATGATGAGTCTGCCCAGAAATTTCCTTTTTTTCTGAGTTCTTTAGTGTTTTTAAAATTGTTTTGTCCACTGCTCCTGCTGAAACTCAACTTTCAAGCCAATGTGGACGAGAATTGCTTCGAGTAATAAATACATAAACAAATAAAATGTCAACATCAATAATATGTTGGACAAGTTCAGCTGCTGAGGAAGATCGTGGCTGTGTCCAAAATCACTCCCTATCTACTGTATAGTACTCTTTATTTACTGTCCGCCATTTTATTTGAGTGTCCGAATTCTGAGTGTGTAAATGTATGCTCTGTATAGTGCCCTCAAAAACTGAAAAGAATGGTGCCCATGTCATGTTCACCACTTTCTGCTAATAATGCCACTATGCAAGTGTCCAAAATCTCAATGTACTGCTCACTACTGTAAAGAGTGAACAACTGAGTGCTTACTAGGTGAGAGTACCAGTGAATGAGTCAGTGAGAGAGTGATTTTGTACACAGCTACTAAAAGGAGCTTGAGTGAGATTTTCAATGAATCAGCTAAATGTTCAGCCTTAAACCAAAGCTCTTCGTGAGACTTTTATGTAGGGGAAGTGTTGTTAGTTGTCAGAATGGCACCAGGACTTCATAGACATAAGTTAGCATTCAAGAATAGATCATAGACATGTTTCCAATGAGGTGTTAAGGGTATCTAGCCTTCTTACATGTCCTTGGATCAGGTCATAAGGAATGCAAAACCTTTTACAGATGACAGGAAAGGTTTACTGAAAGCCACTCTGATTTCTCTTAAAGAAAACCACAGCATCACCTCACAAAATAAAGAAAAAAAAATCCACAACTGCCATTCTGACAGAACAAAAACCAAAAACAGAGGCTGCAGCACAAAGCAGATCAGCCAGCCCCTAATTCTTATTTAGCTCTGAAAATGGGATAATGATGATAATGAGTATGATTACCGAAATAGACGTCTTGGAGCACAATAATCTAAACTGTCCATCACAAAGAGAAAAAAAGGATCTGTGCATTTTTTTGTGTGTGCCTGTGTGTTACAGCTTACAGTACTACTTTGTAAATGAACTGGCATTAGCATGCACTGAAAGGAGTAGAGCCGGGGTTGAAGGGAGCAGGTGAAAATCTCACTTTGAATCATTTCCCCTCCCGGTCCCTGCCATTGTTCCTGTCCTCACACATGGCAGAGGCAGAAAGAAAGGATCCTATTATTCCGGCCCAAGCCTGTTCTCCTCGTTTATCGTTTAAAGAGGGGGAAGAGAGGGGGAATATTCTGATGGAAAGCAGGGCCTCTGTGGCAGCCTAGCAGTTGTGTGCCAGCTGAAAAGACTCCGCGGGCCGAAGCTGCGGCGGTGCCCACCACCTGCCGAGTTCTTTCTCCTTCATCTCTCCCTTCTCCCTCTGCTCTCTTTCTCTGCCTTTCACCGTCAAGCGCTCGGTGACTCAGCAGTCCAGGTTCAATTCAGGCTGAGGCCTCATGAAATAAAGAAAAAAAAGAAGGGTACAGAAAAGAGAGAGAAAAGATTCATTTCTTAAGTGGGAGAGTAAAAAGGTGTGAAAGAAGCAGGCAGATACATAGGTACTGTATTTTGTTTTACATTGAAAGAGAGGCCTAAGCTGCACCTGGCTCTGGATTTTGAAGGGATTTTCATTGAGTGTTGAAGAAGAAAAAGGTTTATCTAACTCCTCCAGAAATCCACACAATTTCAGGAGTGTAAGAATCACAATGTAATACTTCTAGTTTGTATATCTCATAGCATCAATTCAGTCTGTTCCTATTTTGGCCTTGTCAACCCAGGCCTTGGACATCCTCCCCATGATCCATAAACAGACCCACTGAATTTAAGATCAGGTATTGATGCTATGCACTCAGCCCCCATCAATACTGATGGGTTATTGATGGAGTGAGTGAATCCTTGTAGCGCACCATCATGAGACCAGTACTGCCACAGAAACATCTGTTGGTGATGAAATAATGAGATAGGGCTAAAGCAAGGTGTTGTCATATATATGTGTGCACACAGCTAAAAATCAATGAAATCCTACACAAATGGAGATATATACATTGCCTGCAGCATTGCACTTTTGTGCCAAGACACGTGTCTTCCCAGAGGGACGGGATCTACTGCACTCTTCCCTGAGGAAGGAGAAGAAGGAGGAGGGCATGGTTAACTACATGGATAGAGGGAGCGGCCCCAGAGGCAGAGGCAGGGAGATGAAATGATGCAGCTATGAAGAAGAGACCAAGTGTTGGAACCCAGGGAGGAGCAGGACAGAGCTTTGTATCAGAGGTGAAAGCAGCAGTGAATCAACATTTCCCTGGATCTCTCCCCTGCTCTACCAGGAGCAGCATCTTATAACGGCTGTACAGACAACCTGGGGCTCAGAGGCATTAATTCAGCACATTGTTAATAATTGATGTGCATCAAAACATTGACAATATATGCACACATGATCAGAATGCATAAATTCCACTTGTGGGTGATCCACTCTCTCTCTCTGCGGGGTTTTATCCGTCTAGTTTGTAGGCTGCTGTTATATTTTTACATCAACTTTGGACCAATAGAAGACTCTCTGGATTCAGTTTCTGCACATGATTTAAAACTTTAAATCACACTCAACCTGTTGAAGATAAGAAGTCCAGGTCGGGGCCAGAGTTAGAGTCTGGATCTCTCCTCCAACACTTGGTCTTCTGTAGGATTTAGTAGCTCTTGGAGTCACAAACAGGTTCAAAGAATTCACTGGAGACGATCAGAGTTCGATGCAATAGAGTTTTATTCTTAAACAGAGATAAAACCTGAGCCAGTCCCAGAACCTGACTCACGAAATATGTTATGCACAACTTCTTATATATTCCAACATGCCCTGTCTTCTGGTGTTTTTTCTCCAGCTTGCAGGCATCAGCGGCCTAATTATTTTGAATTTACAGCCTACACCTGCTAACGTCAGCATCGGCGTCCCAATTATTTTGAATTTACAATCTACTGCTGATGCTCGCATCGGTGGCCCACCGCTAACACTGGCATCCGTGGTCCACGGCTGACGTTGGCGTTGGCTACCTACTGCTAATGCCCGTATCTCTTCTATCTACTTCTCTATTTGCAGCCTCATTTTATCTGTCTTTCCAGATAAATTCTAAAGAATTTAGTAACTGTCAGGTTACATGTTTCAACAAACACAGTTTTCTTCACTCATGCAAACCTTAATATCAGATTTGGATATAGTTGATATGCTGAGTACATTTTATTTTATAATACAGAGCACTTTTTAACTTCAACAAACCTGATCACAGAACCTCAAGAGTCTCCATCTTTATAAAATCATGCGGTTTTGCCAAACATTGCTCTAACCCACAGAAGAGCAGAGAAGTATACATTTTAATAAATGTAAAAAAAAAAAAAAAAAACAGGACTAAAATGGAATAGTTTGGCCACACACTTATTCACTTTCTTGCAAAGAGTTAGATGAGAAGATTGATACCACTCTCATGTCTGTGCGGTAAATATGAAGCTGGAGCCAGCAGCCGGTTAGCATAGCTTAGCACAAAGACTGGGAATAGGGGACACAGCTAGCCTGGCTCTGTCAAAAGCAGATCAAGATCTACCTATCTGCGCCTGTAACGCTCACTAATGAACATCTCTTTTGTTTAATCCTTACAAAAACAATTTGTGGGTTTGTGTGCCTGAATATTCAAAGCTAACCTGCTGCTGTACGGACATGAGAGTGAAATCAATCTTCTCATATATCTCTCAGCAAGAAGGCAAATAAACGTATTTCTGAAAATGTATTCAGCCACTTCTCCTCTATGTGAGGAATACTCACATAGAGGTTAAAACAGAGTCAGTGACCAAGACAAGACTAGAGTCCTTCTGCTTAATATCAGCATGGAGACAAGAGGGTCATCTGGCATTGGAGATAAAGGTGGGTGTGGGTCGTGTGTGTGTGTGTGTGTGTGTGTGTGTGTGTTATAACAGACGCTGTCCATCTCCCTCGCCCACCATGGGCAGGCCAGGCATCTCTCATTCACATTCCTCAGATTATAGAGGGCCATCCCAGACGAGCAGAGGCAAGCCTGGACCCACCTGGGCAGACCCTGGTAAATTCCACTCATGCTTGAGGACCTACTGGGATAAGAAAAGCTGGTGGAGAAGTGGGGGCATTTTTAGGAATTTCCCACCAGATAAAAATGAAAACAGCATTTGAATCTGCCGAGCTTCAGGCTTGTTCTCAAGGAGTCAAAACAGCACTCAGCATGACCCCTCGCAGGCAAACAGGCACTCCAGGTCTTTGCTGTGGGTAATGTCCACGCTGGACCGATCCACCTACCCACCCCCCTACGCTCTCACTATTGTGTTTACTTGGCGCTGATGTTAGGGGAGAGAGGGGCTCGGGTGGGGGAGGGCAGGGTAGGGCTATCGTCACCAGGGCCATTGTTTCTCAGCGACCCCCATTCAGGGTCATTTAACATGTGACACCTCTAGGGGCACAGTGCATTTCTAATGGCACAGAAGAGCAATAAATGTGCCAGCTCCCTACACTCTGAAATGAGCCAGGATGATGAGAAATAAGGGGGAAGGAAGGGGGTTGGCAGGGGGAGAGTGAAATTATCGACTAAAAATTAGGGACAAGAAAGCAACAGAAGAAACACGTGATGGAAGGATGGCAGTGAAAAACACCAATGTAGAGCAGACGAGAAGGTTGAAGGAGCTCATCTACATACCTGAGCAGGGCGTGTGCACGAGTGTGTGTGATCTATGCAAGTGTGTGTTTACTTTAAGTGATGGGCAGGCCTGCAGCCCACAGCCAAGGGCATTCCTGCCTGGGCATCAAAAGGATTATGAGAAAGAGACACTGGAGGGGGGGGCAGTCTGCAGACAGACTGGAAAAGGCAGTCCTAGGAGGTGGAGACGATGGTAGAAACTCCAAACAATACAGTCAGGTGAAGCCCATCATGTGAGACGTTTTATTTCATCTTAAAGGAATAATTTTATATTTTGGGAAATTTTTTTTGCCTTGTGCCGAGTGTTAGTTGAGAAGATCGATACCACTCTCATATCTGACTGGGGGGGGGGGGGGGGGGGTAACAGGCACAATAACTTCCTGGAAGTCACTCAAGGACTTCAGTATTGTTTAGTCAAGTGTTATTTGGTATATCCCTGTACCTCATAAGTCCATATTTCCTAATTTCAGTCAGAGACACTGACGTCAAAGAATGCACCATTAAATGGTTATGCAGTTAGATTTGGCAGAAAAGGCTCTCCATAAATCTGAGCAGCACGAGGAGTCTGCTGAGAGAGCTAATCCTCATACATTTAGGATACAGCATCAGATAGAGAAATGTACACGAACATAAGCTTAGCAAGATATTACTAGAGCTTAAATGACAATACTTAAATGATAACTGCAATCAGTGCTGGCATTAGAGAATCAGCAGAGAGAGTTTATACATTCCCTAAAACACTTGTATGAATAAGATTGGATAACACTGGTCACCTGGTAGCAAACATCTGATGCATCAATAATCCAACGATATGTGACAGCTGATGCAGATCAGAGACTAAGACTATCCGTCTTTACTTTAATACATCTTCCTTTAGTTTGTGCAGCAGCATATTGCTTTATGTGCACTTCACTAAATGTCATTGATTTTTCCCGTTGCCACATTACAGACTTTTGCAATGTTTGTAACTGGTCCAAAAGCAATGCAGGCTAATCCAAGCTACAAAGGCAGCTACATGAACATGAATATGTAAAGGCCATAACAAAGCTCTGATGAACAACATATTCATAGGAGAGTTTTCAAGGCATCATGAGGCAACTTTTAGAGGTACAAAGAAGCCAGAAAGTCACTGAACTGCTGGTGCATCAGTGGCAAAGAGTAAAGCTCAAGGTAACGACTCACGAATCATGACAACATATGCTGAATACAGGAAAACTGCATTTGCAAGTAGGACTAGTGGCCACAGCTGACCCCTATCAACTGCTACAGAAAGGCAGGAAACTAACTTACAACACTACAAACTATGAATTCAAAACTAACCAATAAATCAAGTCAATACCTCTGTCAAACACAGAATGTTGTGACCGGATAATTACTGCAGGTGTCTGGTACAGTCAAGTGTTATTTTGTCCCCACCCTGTTCCTCACTTCATAGGTCCCCATGCATGCTGGCCTTCTATGTACTGTCTATAAAGAAAACTGCCAACAGGTTTTCATTTACCAGGAGTGAAATGCACATGCACACCACCACATAACACGTGTCACTAAGGGATTTTCAAAGAATGTACACAAATGAACCCTGAGGCAAACCACACGGGTAGCAATACCTGAAAATGAGGAGGAGAGTTGAGAGGAACACACAACTAAGAAAAGTCAAACACAGTCTTGGTTTTCAATCAAGCTTTTAATGAAAAGATCATAAAATAACAGTTTATTTTTCCTCACTGCTGTACATTAAGACTGCAAGGTTGTGAGTGCTGAGGTCAGCTGTATTACACTTTTATGACACTTTGAGTTTTGCGAGCCCCATCGCTATGCACGGCGGTGGCTCTGACCTGAATACGAGCTCTCTGAGGAGTGGATATAAAGAGAGAGCCCAGCCTGGGTGCTGCCAAAAGCCACAAAGAGGGTCACAGAATCTCACCTTAAATACTGGTGTGTGCATGTTAGGTTGTGTTTGAAGTCTAGACGGTGGCATCTGCGTTCGCATGAGTGGAGGTGTACATGCATACATGCCAGCAAAAGTTCACCTGGGTGTGTACACCTTTGCATGTGAAGTGTGTTTGCCAAGGGGGAGGGCTTCTCAGCCTTTAATTATTCATCAGCAAAGACCCTATATGTCCATTCAGAGCCTCTCAGCCCACGGATCCTGATACATTATTGAGAGGCTCTTCCTGAAGAAAACAGACCAGAGAGGAAGCTTGATACACCCACTTCATGGGCAGCTCCACTAATCAACTCTTCAAGTACTATTTAGCAGCTAATCATGTCTTTCCATTAATGTAGCGCACATCAAGGTGACACTATGCCTTTGCGAATTAAGTTAAATAAACAGATATAAATTAAAATAAAAGGTGATGTATGAAAATATGCTGCTACAAACTCCATTAAAAAAAAAAAAGCATATTTTGGTTACAGATGGACGGCAAAAAAAAAAGTATAAATGCTGAGATGTAATGGCAAGATAGCACATTTCTGTAAACACTGAAAGTTTTGAGGTAAATTGGTGTTTTCTGTTTTTTAGTCACTACTGCACAATGTCACTGGAGGTACAGTGAATACTGTCAAATGTAAAATACAGCAGAGTGGAGGATACAGTCGCCTGCGCAGTAACACAGATTACAGAGGGTCAAAGGGCTAAAGCAGGGGGGTCAGGTGTGTCTAAGATAAAGCAAGGGACAATAAAGCTTAGACATGCTTTAATGGCACTGGAGGCCATTTTAAAACTGGCTTTGGTTTAGTCTGCCGAGGTAAGAAGGAGCATCTCCATAATAACTGGACAGACCAGCCCCTCTACTATACAACATGCGAGACGATGGTAATAGCAACAACTGTAAGGTGTAACAGTATTAAGAAATAAGATGGAAACTTGAATGCTTAGAGCCGAGTACTTTCCTGCTTTGTATATTTGTTTAAAGCTTTTGTAACACTGCATAATGATATGATATTTCAACAAACACACAGGAACAACGATGAGGTAAGAAGAGAAAGACAAAGAGTAAACCATCAGTTAAAATGGGAACTGATATGAGAGCGCCCGGGTCTTCCCAGAGGCTTTGAAAAAACATACAAAGTGCACTTAGTAAAGCTATCTCACCCAACGTTTCTAAAATCCTCTGATGTAGAACTAACAGACACTAAAAACATAAACGGCATGTAAAAGAGATGGAAGAAGTGGCAAGTGGTTTTAAGACAAGAAATGTAACAATAGTCACTTGAACACTACCGTTGAGCGGAGAGAGAGAAGTGTTGATTGTGTGCATGTTTCTGCTGTGTGAATGTTTGGTTTTTTTCTGACGGCAGCAGCATGGCAACACCCAGGGAGAGCAAGCTTGAAAAGATACAGTAGCCTCCTTTCTGCACAGGCAGGTCACAGTGTCCTGCCTGTGTCCACAGACACACACAAGGGGTTAAAGTTCAATTCCCCTGGTGTGCAGTCATTCAGCGAGAACTCAAGAGCACATGGGCAAAAAACACCCATAGTGAATCACATGAAATAAAAACCCTACAGACTGTCAGGTGTAACTGAGAAAGAAGATATTAAATGCCATAGACCGTTTTCTTTGAGTTGGAGAAAATAAAATCAGTTCTCCAACAACAAAAAAAGTCAACTTCACAGATTGTGGTTAATGGCTATGTTTTGTGTCTCATTTTTGATTCTCAGCTTGAAATCCTCAAAACGAAAAAAAAAAAAGGGGGTCCTGCCTCCACCTCAGTCTCACACACTGAGCATATTCTTTGCAGAGGTGAGGGCAGGACCAGAAATAAATACATTCATCACTGACAATAGACATTTGATAAAAAAAGAACACTGTCAATAAGTGTTTGCACCAACTTTGTATGAGGCCCGGCCAGCCAGAGGTTTGTGCTGCTTTTACCCACAGAAACACAGGCAGCTAAAAAGAAAAAGAAAAGTTTGAAAACATCATAAAAAGCAGAAATACGACAATAACATTCACAGTTAAGACTACCAGATAAGCCTGTTTACATGCAGTGAACAAATCAAAGCTACATTCTCCAGATAGGTTTTTAAGAACCGCCAGCATAAGAGATGTACCATGTTACTAAAACAACCCAAACCATTCAAGCATCACCCACCCACTCCTACATATTAAGAGACCCAATCAGCAGAGGTACTCCTCAAGTGCATTTGGGTAAACACAGAGACACAACATTGAGCTAAAGACCCTGACTAACAATGTCTTTTGATTAATACGTCAAGGACGCACTGCCCACCCCCTTTGCTGCGATCCCATCTGAAGACAGGCCAGAGGGCAGGGGGACTGGGGCGCAGGGTCACCCCAAAGCCAGCTGGCAGAAGGGGGTGGGGGGGGGTGCCCCTAAACCACACACCCCTCCCCTTAATTGAATATGCAGCAGTTCAACCCATGTTTGACGCTATGCTTTTGTTTTGGCAGCAACCTCTGTGGAAAAGCATCTTTTAAAAAAATACACACAAAACCACGTCTCTGATTGGCCGAGCCTCGACTGAGGTCTGTAAAACTGTAAAAGTTCATGTAAACAATGAGATAAATACATATGTTTCTTTTTTAGAGCCACACATGGTTCCATAATCATTCAAATGTGCTTTGGTTTAAAAAATAGTTTGTGGATTTGGGTATGAGCTTTTTTTCTTCTTAGTTCTTTGTACAACTTTGCAACTATTTCTGAACATATTGTGTTACTAACTAAAATGTAGACTTGTTTCGAGCTGCCTCGCCTTTGTCAAGGCTCTTTGTGTTAGTTGAAAAAGTACCCCCCTGTTTGTCTTAAATATGAAACTAGTGTTTTGCTTTTCCCATGATTAAAATACAGAGAAATTGATACAATACTATGTCTTACAAATGTAGCTGAGAGTCTGCATTCATAGATGCAGAACAATCCCTGAAGTATTTGAATAGTAGTAGTAGTAGTAGTAATAGTAGTAGTAGTAATAGTAGTAGTATGGTCACAGTTTGGAGTTCGTAGTTTTTTTCTTTGTTATGTCAAACAAGCAAGCATTCAAATGCAGCTGCAAAGTCTTTTGCAGAGATGGCTAGAGATCTTGTTGTACAAAAACACCCTTTGCATGACAGACATTATGCTGTACTGCAGTAAGTGCTGACAAGTACAATAACGTTTGAAGGCAATGCATTGTGGACTCCCTCTTAAGCTAGAAGAGGTCACAAGCAACAATGAATCAGGCGATAAATAACATGTTTGTGGGGGGGGGGGTTTGGGGGGGGGGGGTGTGAAAAATTCATAGATGTACCATGCAATCACTAAACAGCAACTGCTTAACAGCAAGACACCAACATCCAACATAACCAAGTAACAATTCTGGGAGTCCAGGACGCAGGTACCTTAAACGGTAGCGATGTTTGTGTAACTGTAGCTGCATCCCTATGATAACAAACATTTCACAGACCATAACATGAGGACGAAAGAGGAATAAAATAAAAGAAAAAAAAAATCAAGAAGACAGTTAAAACAACATAATAGAGGAATGCCTATACCAAAAACTTGTAGTGAAGGTTCATGCTCCACAGTGTAACTGTTAAGAGTAGATACACTGGACAGGTTTCAGTGAAACCCACAGATAACAGGGGGCCATTCCCAACTTATGGTTGTTCATAATGAGGTAAAGCTTTAGAGGTTTAAAATAATTTAAAATCATTCTGTGATATAATGGAATACAATCAGAAACAAAAGGATGCTGCAGGAGACCGATGAGTTGTCCAACTGTCCAGTGCATCTCTGCTTCTCCCTTCTTATTACAAGTTTTCACAAGTCTGGCTCAAAAAACTAACAAGCAACTTGAACTTCACATTAAAATTCTGATTATAATTCCTATCTTTTTTTTCTTTTTCTTTTTTTGGTCTGAACAGAACACATACAATGTCATCAAGTCCTGTTTTTAAAGTCAGGGAATATAAAGTGATAAGGACTCTGGATACAAACAAAAAGAAACCAAAAACATGTTCCGGGAACACGTTTTTAAACTTTACCATTTTCGTCAGGAGTTAAAGTTTACATTATACCGGCCCACCAATCAGCACAAGCTTTCCTTGCAAACAACAAGAACCTTCCTCAGTGTCAGAGTCATTGGCCAAAACTCCATCAAAAGAGTGGATTTCTTTTATCTGGACTTAGAATATAATTCATAATTTGTTTTATACAGCAAAAAGAAATCAAAAGTGAAATAATTTAGTATGCTATATATCTTAAGTACATCTTTTTAAAAACTTTGGTTATGAACTTGTCTAGCAGTGTTTGTTAGTTAGCTCTGTTCTCCTCAACATTTATAAGATCTTTGGAACACTATACATCTACACTAACTAACCACTATTTGCTCCAAGCAGGAAGCTACAGTACACTTTGAGGTGGGGCCACACTGAGCAGGGCACCCAAAAAGCTATATTTGACAAGTAAAAACAACAGCTAAAAACAATATTAACGTGTAAAATCTATGAGCATTAAAAACCTGTGTTGAGAGATGGGCAGGTTAAAGCATTAGGTGAAAAGTTACCATAATCTACACACTTTTTACAATTAATTACATAGGAACTTTCAACTAATCAACATAGAGTTCATAAGAGTAATCAGAGGTAGCGAGGTCACAAGCCTATATAAATAGACTTTTCTTTTTTCTGAGGGGAGGAAAGCTATACAGACAAAAAAATAAAAGTACCCACTGAACATAATGTTCAGTCTAAAACACCCTCTTCTTACCCCCATCAAACTACCCTCCCATCCCCACCCCACCCCAACTCCCTCCCCTCCACAAGAAAAATCCCAAGACCTTCCAGTTTAAACATTCACTGAAACATTACAAGTTCTTTAAGTAAAACAAGTACCTCAAGGAGCTCATCTTTCCAACCAGGATTCATTCCTGGGAGCACTAGCAGGCAAAACCGAAAACAATGAAAATCTCTCTATATAACTGTGAACAGCTGAAGAGAGGGCTTTGAGTATTTGTAGTCTGTAAAACTAAAACTTAATCTAATGTCATCCCACCATGAACCTTCTTTCAGGACTTTCAGTTAAAGCATGGAGATGGTCCCAAACCCAGTTACCCCTCCTCTTACACACAGATCCCCATCACCAACATAAAGAATATAAAGCTGTGAGGGTAGAAATAATCTTTTTGCTGAATTATTGCCAGTATTGTTTGCACGGGTTTTTGGTCAAAATAGCACTGGAGTACAGAGGGGACTCCCGAGTTGATCAGTTTGAGGAACAATCTGAAAAACTCAAAGACTCATGCTCAAAAGGTAGAAGAGAGAAAGGCTGCTGAGGGGTATGAGGTGAGGGGGCTTGACATTTCATCAGTACCCACATTCACATTTGACAGACTTGCAACGCAGACCAGAAGTCATGCCACTCCGCCATGGCTTTGTGACTTTGGAGAGAGACAGGAGTAATTGTCCCTCTAGAACTCCTGAGAGGTGAGCAGACGTCACTTGGTATGAATGATGACATGATCCTTGCATCCACAAGATCCCACCGTCACCAAGAGCCCACTGTGGCTAACCGCTACATCATTCACTTAGCCAGGGCGTCGTAAACTGGAATTAATATGTTGAACTGTGTATGTCTGCATGTGAATGTGTACGTGTGCGTTTCTTTGCTGTTGAGATGGAAAAAAAGGTAGAGAAATGTTTCTTTTTTTTTTTTTCTATTCCCAGAGTTCTTTGGCTTGATGCATTTCTAAGAGGGTGAGGTGTGCATTCTCAGGTGACTGATGAGGTTGCGCTGCTGGGTAAACTTCCCCCCACATAGCTGGCATTCATACGGCTTCTCCCCGGAGTGGACACGCATGTGCTCTGTCAGACGGTACTGGCGTGTGAAGCGCATGCCACACTCTTCACATGCAAACGGCTTGAGGCCAAGGTGGCTGCGCATGTGGCGTGTCATGGTGCCCCTCTGAGTGAACATTTTGCCACAGATGTTGCAGGGGAAAGGCCTGGTCAGCCAATGGCTCTTTTCATGTTGTCTCAGAGTTGCCGGGTCTTTGTAGCTCTTACTGCAGACTGTACACTTAAACGGACGTGTTTCAGAGCCAAAGTTGGAAGGACCCACAGGGGCAGAGAGGTCCTCTGCCTCCTCCTCGTCTTCCTCTTTCACAAAGGTCCCTCCCTCCTCTTTGATGTAGAGCTCATCCTCAGTGTGCGTCTCCACGTGAGCATTGAGCTGCTCAGAACTGGGGAAGCCCTTACCACAGGGAATGCACACATAGAGGTTGTCTCCAAATGCTGGCTCAAAACCTTCCTGCCGGTACACGTAGTTGGCGCTTTGGTGTCCCCCTCCTGTTCCTCCCCCACCTCCTGCACTCTCTCCGTCACTTTGCCCGCTCTCATCACTATGGTCCTGGCCATTCTCTCCTCCTTCTTCTTCATCTTTACACTGGAAGGACTGGTCAGAGGCGAAGCTGCTACCACTGCCCCCTCCAACCTTGCCATCTTTAGGACCCACAATCACCCCATTAACCAAGGGCCTGTCATGATCTTCAGACTTCAACCCTGATGCCTCTTTCTTAGGCCATTCGTTCTTGCGAGCACCCTGCCGGGATTTCTTCTGAGGTGGGGGGCCATCAGGCTGGTTTTGGGTTTCCTCTGAGGCTTTGGAGGAGGAGTTGAGCTCCACGGTCTCTGAGCCACAGGTGTCTACACCTGGTAGGGTGGTAGAGGAGTCATCCAGTGAGGCACTGTTGGTTGTGGATACTGAGGCAGATTGAGGGGATTCTTGGGAGTTGCTGTGTGGGCTGAGGGCATCAGTGGCTGTGCCCGCAGAGGGAGGGCTCTTCTTGGACAGGTCTAGTCCAAGGTCTGGCTCCCCAGCACTTCCTCCACTGCTGAGATTACCGTTACTGCTGCCATTCCCCCCATTCCCATTCCTCCCAGAGCTGCCGACAAACATTTCGTCGTCTGAGAGCTTGTCCCGAAGACCATCATCTGGCTGTGGCTGGTCGGCATCAGAAGGGGTCGGAGGATAGTGGTTCTTGGGGCCAGCAGGGGTAGAAGAGGAAAGGCGCTGGTTGTTGAGGCGTAAGCGGCTAAGGGGACCTGGAGTGGAGGGTTTACCTGGCAGGGGTTTCCCACCATTGCGCTTGAGCTTCTTTCTGCACAGAGCAGCGAGGTCATGGAGCTGGAGGTAGCTGGCTGCGGTTAAGAGGGCACTGAAGTTCTGCTCACTGCTCTGGTCCGACGAGGACAGGAGCTTCCCAGTGTAGATGAAGTCCAGAACTTGTCTGAATACAGAGGGGTTAACCATCTCTGTGTCAAGGTTAATGAGGTTATCGTGGAGGACTAAAGATTTGAAGTAGATGCTGCTTGCCGCCAGGATGTTCTTGTGGGCACGGAAGAGCGCATTCTCCACCACGATGATGACATCACACAGGAAGCCCTTGGCTCTCTGCTGGTTGAGTTGCAGCAGCAGTTGTTTGGCATGATTTGGCAGTTCCATTTCCACCTTCCTTCTTTCCTGCTGTCTCGCTCTCTCTCTTCCTACACGAGCACCACCTGAAGCTGAAAGAAAGAAATGAAAAGGTGGTTAGTTTTACACCACGACAGGTTGTTCAATACAGTGTGTAAGCCAGAGTTAAAGACATGAAAGAAGAGTAGTGGTCTTCAACAGAACGCACAAAATGTTTCCACGCTCAAGTTGGAAGAGAATGTAAGAGAAAAAGTCAAAAGACGCAGCATGCACAGGCTTAGTGGCCAAACAGAGCTCTTACTGTTTAAAAGCAGTATGTTTTTGCATAAGTTTGGTTTAAATTCTAGTTTATTGCAGCCTTCAATGTGATTAAAAAAGCTGACAGTTACAGTGCTTGCATGTCTTACATGTCTAACAATTAAGCTGCATGTGTTAGGACCCCCACTGTGAGTACATCAATCCAAGCTTTTAGCTCTCACAGGGAAATTAGCAAACTGTTAGCACAGTGTGCCACATAATCACACGGCGAGCTTAGAAACTGGAACCCTTCCCTCCCTCTCATCTTCCTTTTTAAACAAATTGCAACCCTACATGGATCAAGTTCTGATTGTACACCTTGCCACTGTTCTGGCACAAAAGCCAATGGGGCGGAGAAGAAGAAAAGGGTAAAGTAACTACTTTTCTAAGGTGCCTCCCCTCAGCTTCTCTTCTCTATCTCCGTGGAGTAACTCTAGTTTCGGTGGGGTGCCCTCTTTGGAGACTCGGTTCACTCAAGTCTCCATTAGGTCATGGTAATGTCAGCCCGGCCCCATTGTCTGCGGGTGGGGGTCGGTGGCACAGCAGGGCCGGGGGGAGAGATTAGGTGACACCTGAGCAGGTAAAACTACACAGGAGCTAGGGCACAAGAGGGGGGGAGAGGGTGTGGCTCGAAGACGAGGACAGCAACACCTGATCCTCCAGAGAGGCCCTCATTTATGGAATTGGGACAGATGAATCAAATTTACTGTTAAACTTCATACTGACAACCTACTACATACCCTAGTGCTCTACCTCAGGTCTGACACTGAAAACACAACATCTGTTAAAAGAAATGTAATGCAATAGATACAAAGAGCCTATCAAGTTCAATTCAATTCAATTCAATTCAATTCAATTTTATTTATATAGCGCCAAATCACAACAAAGTCATCTCATGACACTTTACAAAATAGAGCAGGTCTAGACCGACTCTTTATAATGTTATTACAGAGACCCAACAGTTCCCACCATGAGCAAGCACTTTGGTGACAGTGGCAAGGAAAAACTTCCTTTTAAGAGGCAGAAACCTTGAGCAGAACCAGACTCTACAAGTGTGATGGTAACAGTGTGTGTGTTTTAGTTGAAGCAGCAGGTTCTGTGTACTTGACTCATGTTTAACATGTTCTTAAGGCCCTGGACATGCTGGGAAAATGGACACACATTTATAATGCCCCTGATCGGAGCAGGGTATACCGTATTACAGGAGATTACACAGTAATGCAGAGAAATGCTTAACTCAAGCCGTAAATACATGTGAAAATGTGCCATTTCAACCCAGTGCCAACCTAGAGATTTATTGAAAATCATGTTTCATAATACGCAGAAGGAAAGAAAGTATTGGTTCCTAAACTCAGCTAGAGTGACAGAAGCGCCAAGCCTCAACGCAAGACACGCGACTGAACTCTGTGTCTGGAATGAGGGTTCATCTGAAGGCTGAAATTCCCAAAAATGTATGAGACCAAAGCTGATTCTAAAATCACAGAACCAAGAGCAGCTGGTACAGCCCTTTTTTCCTGTTTTGAATAATTTTCAATGTATACTAACCAAGACCAACTGCATACAGAGTAAGAATGTTGTAGCACCACCACAAATTTTGTTTCATCCATTCACATTTAATGAGTCAGTTAAGTTTAAATCAGGTTTAGCAAGCTTATGTTGGATCTGTATGAAAATCAGAAATCAGAAATAGTTTATTGATCCCCGATTATTGATTGATTGATTGATTGCTAATACATGCTTCATCAAGGAATCTGCCATTTGCACAATAATGACATGCATTCATAAACAAAGCCTTGTATATACTCATATGCCCTACAGTTAGGAACTACATTCACTACAGACTTTGATGAGAGAATAACACACATAAAAAACACAATCTGCCACTGAAGAAGGTGGCCATATATGAAGGGAGTTTGTTCAGCCTGGATTGTAAGGATGACACACTATGACAGGCAATGCCGAACATCGTCCAAGAACAACATGGTGAAAATTGTTAACTGGAAATGGCTGGCTGATGTACCAAAGCCGGCTCTGTTGGAACAGTCAGGCTAGCTGATACAATCAGCTGGAGTGATCATTACTCTCAGGTCCAGGCCTGGGCTTGCCTCTTCTGCTTTGACACTTCTACTCATGGTCTTCTTCCCCTCCCCCGTCTTTCCTCTGCTCCTCTCGCCCTTTCTCTCTATCCTCCCACCCTCACCAGCCTCTCACCGGGCATGCAGACACATCCCAGGAACAGTTCGTCGTCCCCAACGTGAATCATAATGAGCTATTCTGAAATACATAACCCAGATCTGCAGTTAATCGCAGAATGTGCTACAGAGGTGTACAGCACTACAGCAGAAGAGGGCTGCTAGAGAAAGAAGGGCCTCTGCTATGATGCCAGCCAGGAAGCCATATATCAGTCAGGTCTCTCCACACACACACACACTCACACTCACACTCACACTCACACACACACACACACACACACACACACACACACACACACACACACACACACACACACACCTCTGCGGGCTTTGTGGGGGGATTCAAGAGGCTTTTCCAGCAGACCGACATAAAAAGGGGGCCGGACTCAGTGTAGAGAAGCCAGCTCAGGAGGAAAGAAAAAAAAGAAAAAAAAAAAGAGCTCTCTCTCCCCCACCCCCTCCTCTTCTCATCCCTCGTTCTCTCTCTCCTTCCCCCATCAGCCACACGGCTACCCTCTCCCCCTGGCCCCTCCAGTGCTGTGCTGTGCCGGCTGGATTCCAGGGAGCTGCTAATGGATTACGGCTGATCTATATGCAGCTAGGGTGGGACACGTGTAGGCCCAGCTCCCCTTCCAATGGTGCTGCCCAGGAAAGCAGGCTTAATACCACAGGGGACAGATAGGCCTGCACCATCATGGCAGCTCCATCTGTGAGTGCATGGCACTCTTTGCATTTTGTAGAAACATTTTCAATACCATATCTATGTTCCATTACAGCATCACAGCCTCACAGTTATAGTGTAAAGTTAGTGATGGATGAACGATTGGGAAATCCTAGAACAGCTAGAATGATGTTTCCAGTATGCAGGATGACTAGTTCATATGTACAACGTTACATTTACACTTCATAGTTGGCAAGCAGCATTTCCTGCAGTGTTGGATCCCTGTTTTTTAAGCCCTTTGCAAAGACTGGCAGGGAGGTGGAGAGATGGCAAGATAGCTGGTCAAGAGGGCCGTGAGAAACAATACTTTCTCTGACCAAATATGGCACCACATACCAACCAACGACAGCTCTGGACTTGGACTGCAGACCAGGGTAGATGTTGCCCTTCAAGCTAAGGCACAGGATCAACTTACCTTGCCTACAGTGTTAACCTTTTAATAGTGGCTTAATGATAGCGGGGGATACCTCATTTTAAAAACACAGCACCCTACTGCTAAGCCTCAACCTTGACTTGTTTCAGGAGCCTGCTGATGAGGAGAGGAGCAGGCTGGGATGTTTACACAAACTTGACAGACATGACCAGGATAACACATCCATGTGTTGATTTGGGACTGAAATCTAGCGAGTATCAAAGTGCCCCCAGCAGTGAATTAATGCAAGTAAATTAAACTGGTTACACCAGAGATCTGGAAGATCTGGTTTATGGATTAAACCGCGAGCTAGTAAACCATTCAGAGTCAGTGTTCATGCAGCGAAGGTGACTGAAAAGGCAGTGGGCTGTGGCACTAATCTCCTGAACAGAGGGTAGAGAGCCAGGAGAGAGGGCAGAGGTGAGGCAAAGTCCTGTGGCGCAATAACAAAACACACCCTACTACTGTGAAAGGTCATCAGCTAAACAACCAATAGAAAACAAGACTAAGGATGATTTTAAAAACATATTCAACCTAGGCTTTATTACAGGATTATCTTTCACAGAGATTCCTTTAAACAATACACACAGACTAAAGTAAAACTGTGTAGATGGTCACATTGTGCAAATGGGCAGAAGAGACAGATGTGCAGGTAAAGACTGTTTGAAGCAGACGGAGAAAGAGAGCCAATCATGTACACGAGCAAAAGGCCTCCCTGAGTGCACGCACTCACAGAGACAGTGCACTTAAACACATGCACACAGCACACACTAAAATACACACACAGAGAGAGTATGCTGGTGGGCAGAGGGAGTGGGGGAGGGGTTAGGGGGATGGTACAAAGCCAGTTTGAAATACAAACACCGAGCAACCACCTCTGAGCCATTTCAACATGGCTGACGCTGCTGCATGGGTAAGGTTGATCCATGCAGGACTCGTGGGTACTGCAATTATCTGAGTTTCAGTTCTCGCGTGAGTGAAAGGACGGCTCACAATACAATGAGAAGATTAAACACGGCAGCTGAGCTTTTTTTCGCCTACCCACTCCATATGTTCCCTTTCACCTGTGTAATACCTGCTGCATCAGCAGAAAAAAAAATCCATAAACCTATCTCTAATGATTTGATCATGATTTCAGTTTTAAGAAACATTTTAGGAACTTACTTTACTAGCGCAAAATTGGAGAATGCATTTATATGCACCGCAGTAACCTGGTGAGTGTAAAACCTACAGTTCCATGCAGGTGGTCAGTAAATAATTTCTCCCCTGTGATATTTTTTTAATGCTGTCATATGTGTATTGGGATGGAGATTTTTTTCCCCCCCTTTTTTCTGAGCATTTGGTTTGGGCAGACTGTGCATGTTTAACAAACAGTCTGCTGTTCAACCATTCAAACTAGCTTATTTCAGTTCAATCAGAGTTTGGATTGGTTACATGCACTTCTAAAAGTAATGATGTTTCCTTTCATCCCGCCACACTGCTGTCACAGCGATACTCGCCCTGTCTGAAGTCTTTGTCATGCACATAAATAAACATAAATAAAAACCCCTTCATAAACCCTGTTAAGCGTATACATGGTAAAGAAATCACGTTTCTCCAGCTGAAATCCAGCAGTGTTAACCGTCTTTTCCTTAATCCTTTTCCTCGGAAAAGGAAACCTGGTGTTGTGTATGTAAACATGCATGAGCCAATGTCTCCTAAAGGGAAATAAGTTATTTTTAAAAATCTAAATTTAATCCAAACTTTTGGGAAATCTCATTGTATTGCATTGCCATTCTTAGCAAGCCACACAGTCTTGTACTGCATTCTCTAAACTAGAAACAGTGATGAATCTAGTGCAGTACAGTGGTGCCATGGAAAGCAGGGTTTTTGTTCCAACCCAAGACTACAGAGGGTGAAATAATAAGTGAAGTCACCTGCTGTGTTCTTTCCTTGAACTAAAAACCTGTCTATACTTGTGTCTCCATGGCAAAAGGTTGAATAGCTCTGATGCAGTGCATCTGCTGGAATTCTGGACACTGATCCAATTCTGGTTATAATCTCCTCAGAAAAGCTGCAGGGGAGACGTCCTGCTGTACAAAAGCTCAAAAACATTAAGACCAGACGTAAAAGCTGATCTGTCCTGTCTTGGAGACATGAATACAAATGCTAGGGAACAGGTGCATGACCCTGGTGCTGCGTGGCTGAAGGGGGAAGTACATGAATTACAGTGTCCCTACCACAGCCTGGGCAGAACCCTTCCAATTAAGACTAGTTTTCTGTCAGGCAGTTCGGCCATGTTGCAGACAAACAAGTCCTGCCCAGGGTGCAGTGGAATGAAAAGAGCCCCGTCCATTTCATCACAGGAGGGGGCCAATGGTTGCTGTGTACCCCAGATGTGCCAATGTTGTGCAGCAAGGGAAGAAAAGGCAAGACTCTCTCTCTCACATTCACACAAACATAAGCACATGAATCCTCTTACATGTGCACAACTCAGCCTGTAATCAAACCCATGGATCCATTTCTGTGTGATTTTCAAAAACAACGCCTGTCTAAATAACATCTTTTACAGTGTGGGGCTGCCCTTTGCAGCAGGGCATGAACACCAGTGAAAACAAGAAGATTTTTCTGAAGATTTCCGTCATATGATGAAGCAGTAGCATGAGTCTTATCCTTTTTTCCTACATCACAATTTAACTGGTCATGAATTAAATTGGTCTGTGGTGTGCATGTCATCCACAGGTAATACTAGATGCTAAAGCCAAAGCCAAGTCTGGAGGGAGTAACATGTATACAAGTATACTCCCTCATGTGTGCAAAAATAGCGCGCGCACCAACCCCCCCCCTTCACATTTATTGTTGTGACAGTGCAGGATACAGTTACCTAAACTGGGCACAATCCCTCCCTTTTATATTAAAGACTGTGGCAAACTCCCATTTAAAATCAATTTAATGTCATAATTAAATAGGTACAATAAACCAAGATGTGTAATTACAAAGACAGGCGGGACAGGGCAGAATGGCAGATTTAAGGATGGCTACAGGAATGCGAGTAGACAAAAGTTCAGTACCCTAAAGGCATACTGCTTTCTTAAAGTGTTTATTCTCTGCTTCTTTTGTACAGTTTTTTATGAATTTATAGTGGCTAAATGAGAGAAAAGTACATGTAATCAATTACATTTCATCTTTAAAACACAGTAAAAGTGTGCAAGAAGTGGGTCTGGATACTCTCCTTCGCAACTGTAACCAACAAGAACCAGGAAGCACCAACATAATAGGAGCAGGTTGAATTTACTGCATATTGTGTGACTTGTATTTTCTTGTTGGCAGCATTTTATTGAATCTCAAATTGAGTGTTGAATGTTAATCAAAGCCAAATCCTTTCAAATACCTTATTGAATATAGTATTCCTTTAGCTTCTGGCAATTTTAGGTAGAAAATGTAATATATAAGTTAATATTTAAATAATAACAAACAAAAGAGATATTCAATGAACTGAAAGACATATTTTGACATGCAGATTACATATTTGCTATTAAGTTAAATGATTATCTGAGATTGTGTTCTTCGTTGATTAAAAAAAAAAAAAGAAGATAAAAGATTATATGTAAGATTTGTGATGAAAAAATCCAGGTATTTAAGCAGATCCAAAATAGAAATGTCTGGACACTTGGACAACAAAGAGTTTGGCCATGCATCTTCGTTCTGTGTTCTCTATGCTGTATTTGTATTTTGTGGCACAGTTGCTGCATCCAAAGTTCCCCCTGAAGAAATTAAATAAAGACACCAAGATTTTCACTGAGGGTACCAGCAATACTGGCTAGCTATTGGCACCCACACATGCTGTATCCAACTGTGTACCCTCACTAAAAGTTAAGTATTCAACCACTTCATTAACAAGTGAACATATGATTGATAGGATAAAGTGACCTCTGTCTTGAGAGAATGAACTTTGTTGATGAGATAAACCCCCCCCCGTAAACAGCAGCAGATCCACATGACCTGGAGCCTAATGCTTTGGCTAAGAACAGAGGGCATGTTGGGTAAGGAGAGATCCTGTATGGTCCAAGGTTTTACAGAGCTGCCAACCCCTCCTCCTCCTACTCCTCCACCCTTTAAACACTGCATAACCTTCTGGCTATCAGCACTACATTCCACAGACTGTTTCTTCTTCTTAAAGAACAACAACAACCCTGCCCTGAGGTGCTTCAGCCATTGCACAAACCAAACTGCCCTCCAACAGGCAGCACAGAACGCAACATTTGGATCCGGATAGATACGACAGCCAAGCACAATCTATAAGTCCTCGTCTAACATGTCAGCAGAACATATAGCCTAAGTAGCCTTACTGCATTGTGCTGCCCATACACGCCACTGTAAGCCATGATCACAATGCACACAGGATACTGTGCGTGTGTTGAGAAGGGGAAGGGACAAGAAGGGTGAGGCAAGACCAACCGGCCGATCATGAGGATCATGAGGCACACACACAGGCCTCAAATTACCCTCCAGGCCACACTCAGTGGTCCGTAGTAATCAATGAATCTAGTCACACTGATCAGTTGACATGATTTGGTCATTTTAATAGCCTAAATTAACTTATTTGACACTTATTACTAGATGTGTGTATGTATACTGTAGATTTGACAACAGCTATAATATGCAGATGGTTAGGCTTGGCAATAAAATAAGAGTACAAAAGTTACTTTATTACACTTTTTAGTCATTATTTCCCTCTCATCTCTGTTAGGTGTTTTGGTAGAGATACCAGCTTGCTACACATCTGCCGCAGAGCCAAAATAAAACATTTTCAGAGAAATATTTAATCTTCTATCTGAAAGAGGAAATGCAACATGGTTCACTCGCTCACACACACAAGCTCATAATTTCTTCATACCTGAATAAGTTTATAGTTGACACGGTCTTGAAAATAATGGGATCACATGAACCAAACACTTCTGTCAGTCTTCAAAGCTTATTGCTGTTACAGATGCAGCATTCAAACACTTAAGCCAGTACATCCAGGAGCTCTATTCCAGCTTTACAAGCCTAAGCAAATTAGATTATGTATATAGAGTGTAAATTGTATTTGGGATGCACCTCGTCAAGCCTTGAAAATCTTGTGCTTTTATTGTTGAAAAGCACAATTCAGCTAATTGCCAAATTTTAGGCTGGCAGGCAGAGCAACTGCACACAACTACACTCCTGTGTGGGTGTAACCGGCCAACATATAGCCCTATAATCTTCATATTATAGGCTACAGCACATTGAGGTTGTGAAAATAGTTGAATTTATCTCCATATTGCCTTAAAGTTGTGACAAAACTTGCCCGAGACAAGAGTCTAGAAATGTCTCAGTATGTATAAAATGAAACAAATCAACCAACAAAATGTCTGCTTAACACCAACAGCTGCCCTGGAGGTATTCAAGTGAAGCCACAAATAAGAATATGAAAAAACGTTTTGTCATGCATGACAAGAACAAAAACAGGAAAATCATTCTGGCTGACCAACTTCAAACCCACATTTTACAGACAGACCTGTTACTGGACAACACAAAGCATCAGGAGTGACACCTTTAATACAAAAGTAGAGTTTGCCAGTATAGTATGTCACACATTGTTGTATAGCAGGTACACCAGTTCCATTACCCCCAAAATACAACAGATCTTAAACCAGCTTCTCAGTTGAAACTAAGCCATGTAAAACAGACCTGTAGTGGAAATTAAAACACAGGAACGGCAGTCAGTCAGGGGAGCCCACCTTACTGACATTCCTGTGCCTTATTATCTCCACGGCCCTTGGTACTTTAACAACACTAATCACCTGAGAAGCCAAGCTGCCTTCACACCTGAGCACATGCATTGTTACATTAGCCACCAAGTGATTAGTGGTTGGCCCAAATTAGAGTTTATTAATCAAATATTCAACATACTGATGTGGGTTTGTATTGCTTTATCAGAATGATGATTTACACCCGTGAACCAGCATCATGCAACACGGTTACACTGTAGCCGATAACAAAGATGGTCGATGTATAGCAGTGGCCCACCTATAGGCTACGAAGACACATACAATCCCCTGCATCGATACAATTCACGTTTTACCAGACAACGTTTTAAAGCAGAAAGTAGCAGAGTCTACACTGTACTGGGTATATTTGCAAGTCAATCCTGTCAGACCATTTTTAATTAGCCCTGCCTTAAGACCAGGGTGGCCTAACCTACATATAAACAATGCAGGTTACACTATAGGTATCGACTGTAACATCTCTATGATTAACTGGATGATTGCGCAAAATACCGTGCGTAAAATTCACAGAATCAGTCCCGTTTCATTTAAACACGTGAAGTGCAATTTATTGCTATTTGACGAAGTCAGTGTTGTGATTACATGAGCGATCGATTTTAATGAAACCTTCAGCTCATTATCCTATATGTTGGTAAACAATTCATTGAACGTATTGGAGGATAAAACAAGAGGTAAAACGACGTAAAGTGTGGAAACATTCCAGTGAAGCGCTGCGACGAGCCGTTTGTGGATCCTTTCTGTCGCCTAATGTGCTTTGCCAGCCTGGTAATTATTTGGTACACACTCGTCCTGAGGGGCATCTCTTACAAGCCCACTACGCCAAAATAAACGCCGCAAAATTTGCAAGCAATGTATTTTGCGGTTTCGAGCCGGAGCCGCGACGAGCTCGAGCACATAAAGTGGGATTTCTCTGCTTGCCAAGCAGGCTGGTAGAGCGAGAATAGGCACCAGCGGAGCCCCTTTTTGTTGGCACGACGTGGAAAAAAACACCACCGTAACGCCGAAAACCCTTCCGACCCTTGCAGCAGCTGGGAGAAAACCGATCCGATCAAAACTGACGCGAAAGCAGCCCCGTTACGAATTTACAATCCACCTTACAGAGAAAGAAATCATTTTAAATACCTTATTACATCGGTAGGATCGTTCTCAAGCGTTCTTTACCATCCTCCTGCTCATCTCACAGCCTTCGGGACGCCATGTTGCAAGCTTATGACGTTAGGCTTCCTCACCCCTGACCCACATTTGAATAGAAACCAGCCCAGAGTGCAGCAGAGAAAACATCCCACTGTGGGAGGGTTTGGCCACTTTCTCAGCCCAGGACCCCTGGCAACTTTACCTGCAAGATGGCAGAGAGAGAGAGAGAAAGACAGAGGGAGGGGATATACGCGGTATTCAGACTGCTTTAGGCCTTCTTCTTCTCCCAGCAGCACGACTCAGCCATGGTCCTATAGCCTACTGCTGAATGCAGGTCTACGCTGCAAAAAATGTCTGACTTGACAAGTTATTTAGGCCCGATTCTTTCACAACAAACCAAAAATTAAACAAACCAGATATTTTATGAGACGGTGTGAGAGAAACCCGCAGGTTTCGACTGCAAATGCTATAAAAGCGAGTGTCAGAAGGCCACGTTATGACATAAAGTTGGAACAACGATCAGCGGGATTTCCAATTTATGGTAGAACGTGTTTTAATCAGGGGTTGTATCGCAAGCAAATGAGATTCACCAGGTTTATATATAAAAAGCTCGGTGCACTCGTGCAGATGAAGTCACTTGATTTTTTTTCTTTTTGCAGTGTACACTTTCTCTGCAATTTCAACATGCAATGTATTTAATGCGCCTATTGCAATCACCATAGACAACTACATCAACCCTGTTTACTCTGAAATCAGTTTATCAGTTGGACTTGAGATACTAATTGCCATTTGAGACTTCAAATTTGACCTCAAAGCCATAACAGATCTCTGGATGATTGATGGGCAGATGATTTAGAGGTATCAGCAGACAGGAAGAGAGAGAGTGAGGGCGAGGCAGAGATGGTCGTGGTTTAAAATTTGGGCACCAGATGTGTGGCGATCTGTTGGCTCCTCCTCTTAGCACAGAGGACCCAGGCCTGCCTTCAACCAATAGAAAACAGGATTCAACCTACTCATGGGTCTCACCTACATACCATTTATTGGACCTCTATCAACGGGATTGCTTTGATGATGCCACCTGGCTGCAGCTAATAATGCATATTCTTGCCCATCGCCTGCAATGTGCTGAGGAGACACAGATTGATCCACATATTGTACCCGTTTAATCTGCCATGCTTTATGCTTATGGTTCACATTCCATGGATATCGAAGTTATGGCGCTGTGCCAAAGTGCTCTTCTGACACTCTGTGGTTGCAGCGGAAACTGCATCCTCTGCGGGGAAGCTCGCCACACTGAGTTGCATAATCAAGGTGCTTAGACGCACTGCAAGAGTTTCGGTATCATTAGCTCGCCTTACCTGAGGATCCTTCAATCCTAATAGTCTATGTGTCCAGTGGGAACTTATAGGAGAAGTCAGTGAATGCAGCCGATCAGTCTGGACACAGCTCATCCCCCTTTTACCAAGTTTCAGTGACAAACGGTTCAGATTTACTGCAGCAAAAATCTGTTGAATTAAGGCGCCAGGAAAACTACCAAACAGGAAAGATGCTGGAGGCTTATCAGAACAATTTAATTGTTTCCAATAAGGAACCTGTTATGTTGACAGTTAAAAGATAACACAACATGCCTGTAGGTAATTACAGAAAGTTGGCACAGTGAAGTTTCAGTTATTGATTTTAATTTTCATTTATTGAGATGCTAAATTCAAATACGCCATAGGATCAGTGTTCATATGAAGTTTCCATCAGCTCTTTGTGGAGCAACATTTCTCATGGAAAAACAAACATTCAGCGGAGAGGTGTAAAGCAGATTAGATGTGCTGAGGACGTGATGGAACATTTCCAAAGCCTTCCGACAAACGCAAAGCCAGAACTTGACGTTTTCAAACGAAAGTTCCTCTTCAGTCTCTTATTACTTTAGTTTACTTTGACGCCCATCCAACTTTTAAATCACGCCGCGGGGAGTTTATAGGGCCAAGTGGTCCAGGATGTCGCCTTATGAAGAGACAGAAAGAGAAAATAAAAAGCAGCGTGATAAAGAATTTCAAGCAAGATTTAAAAAACAAAACAAAACATATATATAAATTACAAAACACACTCCTACATTGTAACCGTAGACACATGGTAGACGTGCAGGGACATTCAGAATATTGTCATAAATACATGATATTGAGCGTCTAAGTGTTGTTCTGGGACCAAACACAATTGAACAAATAAATCCAAATAAATCCAAATCAGTTTTCTGCAGCATCTAGAAAGTGATTCTGGGCTCGGGTGTGAACCTTTGAAAATCATGAAAGGCATGTTAGGATAACACTGAAGAGTTAACGACTCTTACCTCCTCCTACAGCAGGGTCTCCATACTTTGGTCAGCAGGGTCGCTCTGAGCCCAGTGCACCCTTTGATGTACAGGATGGGGGTCAGGGCAGCATTAACTCGGGGCAAAATGCGAAGAGGGTCAGTGCCTTCATTCTTAAAGCTATAACAGGTTGAACCTAAGAAACTGCAGGCTATAATATGACAGAATATAGGAAGCCACGTCCCTAAGAAAAACCCAGCCACCACCAATATGAGATACACCGACGCGCGCTTGCTCTCTCTCTCTTCAGAGGGCGGCTTCCTCTCCAGTTGGAACCTGGCTATAATGAACAGTCTAATATTCAGCCCTATCATTATAATCACTGTGAATATGTTCCCCACAAACGTACCAATGCTCGTGATCTGTTTGGCTATCCCGACTGTGACCAGGTTGTGCAAAGCCACGATAAAGAAAGCATAGACCCAGTAGGCAAAGATGACCAGCAGGGTCCTGTTGCGGGTCATGAGCTGGGAGTATTTAAAAGGTGACACCACCGCGTGGTACCTGTCTGCCTGCGCGGCTAGGATGGCCATGTAAGACAGCCCGAGAAATGTGGGTACGATGTAGAAGGTTCTCGTAGGGGAGTCAATGCTATCCCTCACATCGAGAACACCGACATAATAATAAGACACGCCGGTGCAGATGTCACTGAGGCAGGTGCTCAGCATGTACATGAAGCGGTTCTCGCTGCGCAGCGCTTTGTTCAGTAGTATGGAGAGAAACACAGACACGTTGAGGAAAATGATGGTCGCAGCCAGGAAAATGCTGAAAAGAAGCATCAACACATTGCCGAAGCGTGTGGGGGGCAGCACAAGCGACAGACCCTGGCTTCTGTTACTCATCGGTGCGGAGAAAACGTGTGTGCAACAGACACTCTGTCAGGCAGAGACTGGCAGCAACGCAGCTGTGTGACTGAACAGCTGAGGAGGGGGGTTTACCTCTGCTCTGATTTATGTAGGAAGCACAGTCAAGCTTACAGGAAGACGTCGACCCGGGTGACTTCGATCGTCGATCCACATGGACAACAAGTCAACAAGTCCCCGACAAAAACATACAGAGGTCAACAACTTACTATAATAACTGCAGTAATAGGCCTAAAATTACAGAACAACAGGACAAAATAGAATAGGTTTATCAATTTCAGGTTTAAGTTATTGTCACATCTTATCGTCCTGACTTCAGTACTTTCATTATAAAATTCTGAGTTGAAGAACTTACAAATCTGATGACCGATGATATAATTTTGCAGGTTCTGCAAAACTTCACCCAAAGTCTGGAGCAGCCTCCCTCTGCAGCGCTTCACTCTATTGCTGAATTCAAGATAAAGGTTTTACTTCTGTCTTCCCTCATTTTCCTTGTCCAATATGCAACTCATACAAGTGTGATGTAAACGTGAAGCCGCACATACACAGAGAATGGACTTTACAGTGAAGTAGGAGACATCTTGTGTCCATCAGGAAAACTTTAGAAATAAACAGAATTTGCATATTCATAGTTTCTGGAATTTCTAATGAGCTAGAAGGAGATGATGCCTTTTTAAGGATTTGAATGTGTTTTATTTGTTTTAAAACATGTCTGGAGGGGATCTTTAAACTGTTTGGTGCAGCAGTATCCAAAGTTGTGGCTCCCAAAGAAAGGTTTAGTTTAATTTGTTGCTTTAGGGCCATAAAAGAACAATACCGAACTTGTTTTTTATTTATATAATGTAATTTTATTTTAATTAAATTGATTGATTTAAATTAAACAATACAGTGCGCTTTACATTCTCAGAGATACTAAAAAACAAAAACATAAGTAAATAAAAAAGAATAGTAAATTGATCAAATAAAAACCAGTCTATGCTAAAATAACCTTGTATAGCCGACGACTGTCTCCTCACTTTTTTACTGAATCCCAAAGTCCTGTCTCTGTATCCCTTCACCACCCATCCAAACCTACTACATCCCCCATCCTCCCCTATGAACTCTCAGTTTTAATAAGAAGAAGCTCCCTTACTCTTATCTCACCCATCTGTACTGATCTTAACAGTTGCATAAACCCTCTCTAACAGGGCTAATTATAAAACACATCGTTTCTCAATTAGAAATCACAGCTGCTGGAGACCTCTCATGATTCACAGTGTCTGGATGCTACATCAGCAGTTACGTATGAACAAAGAAGCTGCCAACAGCATGTGTCAACTGTTCAAAGTGTCTGTATTCAGACAGACTGACTTTTGTAAAAGCTGTTAACTCGACTGAGTGTTTCAGTGATGTCATGTTTTTACACTCTAGACCTCTTGGCCTTTAAGTCCTATTATCTGGGGAAAGAAAAGGATTTTATCAAATGTGTGTGTTTAAGATGAATGCATCTTCACCTCTTTCAATTATACTGGTTTATATTTCAAGTGTATGTTTAGAATTGGTTGTACTTGAAGAGAAAACCTCAGCGGATAAAGCAGAGAACCAAAAGCATTTCGTCATCATGATGTCCACTGTGAGGGCCAATTTATGAGAGGATTAAACCTTCATACATTAGGATTTACTACACTGCACTACACAATTTAACTGGTGCAAGATTAGTGACTACTGCCAACAGTAGAGAGAAGTCTTTGGCCATATAGTGAAAAAAAATTGTGTGTTGCTCCATCTAGTGGCTGAAAAAAGCATTGAATTCAGTCAGACATTGTAGGGTGAAAGCTCTTATAGATTAAATGACTCAATAACCTCCAAGAGGACAGAAGTCGCAATATCTTAATGTAATAAAGCATTAAAAACTAGCAGATTATTGTACAATTCAATGACAATTTAATGAAGAGGCCTTCAAGTGCTCAATGCTTATTTGTTCGAAATCATTTTGCAAAATGTACCTGGATTAAAAGAAAATACAGTTTCTGTTATGGTATGCATTTACAGTATGTTATAATACAATCTATGTGTGTTGGTTAGTTTTTATGATTGAAACGAGCACTTCATGCCCATGCAGGATCATTTGGATGAAATATGTGGACAATATGGCTATGAAGAACATAGCAACTTTGTTAACAACTGAAAATAGGAGTAGAGAGGACAACATCCCAATCATCCTCGGTTACAACAGTGTCGTAAAAAAATAGAAGAACATGAATGTTGATTTAGAAGCTAATTGAGTTTCTGCTCTGCCCTGAAGAGGAGGTAGCAGTGAAGGAAAGCACTGAACAAAAGTGACAAAAACGTGAGTAAAGCATCCCGGGGTCATCCTGAACCAAGACCTCAGACTTCAAGGTGAAAGGACATTTTAGGACCAAACCACTAACAAAGTGTTATGGAAACCACAGGACGCACAAACAAGTGACTGGTGATCATTTAGTTTAATTACCAAACACCCCTGGGACTTGTAGTGATTAGGCCTCATTTCTTTCTTTCCGTACGGCTGGCACGCGGCTGTTCTGCCCGCTAACATGTCACCTGTCTGTGCTAAAGTCTCTGCCCTCTTGAGATTAGGAGGTTTGCTTAAACTCTGACAAGTGGCCCCATTCTTATATAAATAATCACGCGTGTGCGTCTTCTGGCGGAGCGTCAGGATGCTCCTCAACGCCACCGTCCCTCTGTCGGTGGACTTCGACACTCCGGAGGACTTCCTCATCTTCATCTTCCATATCCTGTTCGCCACAAGCTCCGTGCTCGTCGCCGGCTCGGTGGTCATCGGGATATCCTCCACCCGGTCTCTGCGAGGCCAGAACCGTTTCATATTCATGCTGAACACGAGCATCAGCGACACTCTGACCGGCTTCTCGGTCTACTACCTCGGCCTCTTCGACGTCCAAGAGGGCTATCCCTCGAGGAACGGGACATACTACATTTTACCCTCATTTCTAGGCGTCAATGTGTTAACCTTCCTCTTCGCTCAGTTTGACCGGTACTTCGCAGTGTGCCATCCATTCTTTTACAACCGCTACATAACGAGGTCTTTTGTCATCGGGATTTGCGCGTTTTGCTGGATTTACACATACTCTATCCTGACGGTGCAGAACATGGTGCCTATTTCAAAGGCGGCTCAAATAAACGCGTTTGGTGTGATGACTCTACAGATTATAGTTCTCATTAAAGTGTTGATGACAATTCAATTATATGTCATAGCCAGGAGTCACCTGGTGAGAGAGGCGCCCAGTGCCGAGAGAGACAACAAAAAGGAGTCGCTGCGCATCATTGTGTTCGTGGTTATTTGTTTCTTGGCTCTGTGGTGTCCATCTTTTGTCAATATAATTGTCAGACAGTTGTCGCGGAAAGGTCTGAGGTTTAAGAATGAAGCCACTAACCTGTTCGCCATCATGGCACGCTTGAACGCGCTGGTCACCCCGGCTGTGTATATCTGGGGCAGCCCGGCGCTGCGGAGGGCCGTGTGGAGAATAGTGTGGCGGAGGGTCTGCCCCGGGCGGGGGGCAAGGTAAGAGTAGGTCTCGACACTTAGTGTGATTTAAAATGTCACTATGCAGGTGTTTTCCTCGTGTAACGCACTGTTTTAAGTCAAAGGACTATTTGTTTGTCCAATTTTGAGGCACTTCATGTAACTCCCTCTTTCTCTCTTTTTCAGAATTGGCTTGAACTTAAATGGAGTGACAAAGAAATGATAAAGAAGCCGCCAGCATCAACATGATCACGAGGTATCATTGCCACTAAATGACCGGATCACGCGGCCGACGTGAAAATGTTTCAATCACTTTTAAATGAATGTGAGTTGTCAACCATCACGTTTGTTTATTTGTTTTTTGGTTAAATGACGCACTTGACAGATGGGCTCGTTGAACTTTGCCTGGGAATTCAGGAGTGCTATCAAAGGTGAAATGTGGACTGTGTTTGAGATTAGGTGAGGGCACTCAGTTGAAAAGTCTTCCTGTGTGTGCTCACTCACTATCTCGTCCATACAGTTTGGGGCTAATTCAGACATTTCATTTGGAAACGACGCATTGTTTCATACTTGTCATAAACGCTTTTAACAGAATGAAATTAAATATGTGGTTAACAATTCTTGTTTCAACTGCCTCTTGAACTTGAACTAAAACTCATCCAGGTGCTAACATTGCAGCTTATGTCCCTGCTTCCAGTGTCCTACTTGGCTACGTGTTCCTTTTCGTGTTTTAAGTTTAAATTATATTTTAATTATGAAACTTGACATTATGGGTAAAACACTGTTGAAATAAGCATTTAATTATGTACAGGATGCCATTACAGACAATATAAATGTTTGGGGTTAATTTATCGCATACTGTATATCCCGCAGTTCAGATTTTAAATGTCTAAACACACCCACAAACTGATCCCATTATAGTTATGCTTTTTTTCTTTTCTTTTTTAGGCCCGACCATGTTTGCAGAAAGATACAATAACAGCTTGTTTAACTCAAGGAAACGAAATTTGAGCCACATGAAACGATTCAAAAGATAGTGGACGAACTATACTAAAACTGTGGCGACAGTCTCTAATAGCAGAAAACATAAATTGGTTAGAAATACATAGTTGGTCCCACCAACAGTACTCATTTCATAAGAGCAACATGTAGGCATTCAACAAAGCGAAGATAAATTAGGGAGAGCTAGGAGAAATAGTGCAAGGTGTACGACCGCATATACATGTATAAATTCAGGTTCCTTTTTCAGTCATAATTTGTTGGAATGAACCAAGACGACGGCGCAGACTGGAGCCAGAACATCGGACAGCCGCAGGTTCAGGACCACGGTCAGCGGCGCGGCCCTGACGGTGATGATGAAGGTTGAGCTCCGCAGACAGCCGCGGGTTCAGGACCTTGGTCGGCTCCGTATTGTTGTTGTTGTTGTTGACAGTAGTTTCGGTTGTGGTGGTTGGAGGCTCAACTTTAACTAGATACGCTCTCATCAATTCAAAAGATCACTTAACTTCTGTGGCTTTTTTGTTTGTTTGTTTGAATGAAATAAAAGGGAAATTATAAAACAATTAAAAATAAAATTGATCACAAGAGGAAAAGGCGTCATTTATCATCAGTCGGTCACCGTCTCCTCCTACAAGCATCAGTCGACGTGACAAAAAATAAATAAATAAATACTGACTTTAAAACACGAGCGCTTCTCTGCTGTCGTCGCAGTTCACGTCTGGCTGCTTCCACTGCGCACGAGCTCCCATCACGATGCTCTCCATCAACATAACGCTCCTTCCTCTGTGTGTTGACTTTGACAGTCCGGGAGACTATTTCCTTTTTATTTTCCACATCTTGGCCGGGGTTAGCACCGTGCTAGTGGCCAGTTCCGTGGCATGCGGTATTATTAACACCCATGCACTTTTAAGACAGAATCGGTTTATATTTATGCTCAACACGAGTATTTGTGATACAATGACCGGATGTGGTATTTTCTATCAATTTCTCTTCGATGTGAAACTGGGTTTCCCGTCTAGAAATGGGACGTACTACATTTTGCCATCTCTCCTTGGAGTTAATATCATGACGTTTCTATTCGCCCAGTTTGACCGATATGTCGCCGTGTGTCACCCATTCGTTTATGGTCGTTTCGTCAACACAAGCGTGATTATATGTGTCAACGTGTACAGCTGGGTGCATGTTTATGGCCAGTTGCTCGTGCAACACATGGTGCCACTTTCTAAAGCCATAGAGATCGCCACGTACAGCAGAATCAGTTTGATGCTGATTATTTTCACAAAAATAACCATGACTATTAAGTTGCTTATCGTGGCGAGGTTCCAGCTCCTGCGAGAGCCGCCGGGCCCGGAGAGAGACAGTAAGAAAGAGTCCTTGTTGATTATAGTGGTGGTGGTCGTGTTTTTTCTGCTGTTGTGGGGCCCATCCATGCTCTACACGATTCTGTCTTCGCTGACAGGGAAATTCTTTGTCATTAAAAACGACGCCGTTAACCCAATGAAACTTTTATCCAGGAGCAACGCTCTGTGCACTCCGTCCCTCTACCTGTGGGCGAGCCCCTCACTCAGGAGGGCCGTGTGGAAAACTGTGTGGAGCAAAATCTGCTGCTGCAAACGACCCAACAGGTTGGTTGGACTACAGGCCCGATTACTGTAAGGTTGCCGCATCTCCTGTAAATGTAAACACACGTGCATGTGTAATATAACATAGAGGTATTCAATGATTGTCACTGTCACTTTATATCTTAGCCACTGACTATATATTGTTTTACAATGCAATAAGAATGCAAATGATGACCACATTTAATTAACACTGGCGGGAGGCTTTTCACTGCCAACTAATTTAAGTGTGGCAACACCACAGCAGTGACCTTTTAAATGCAGTGTTAATCGTTGATTGTTAATTATTTACGCCGGAATTCAGACAGCCAAATGACTTGGCCGCTACAGGCCTCTTCCACGGCAGACCTTTCAGGGCCCTGGTATTGTGCACGGTGGCTCGTGGCATGATTTTTATGGCCCACCACGTCTCCAAGAAATTACCTTTATTTGATACTAATCTGCAACAGCAAATTGGTTTGGGAGGAAACGTTGTGTCCGGAGATTAGTTTTTTGTCAATATAATGAGGAAACGTTAACATATCTGGCAAGTCGCAAAATGCTGATACAGAACAGAAGATCTGTAAAATGCAACGTTAATTTGTTGTCCGCCAAAAGATTCGCTGTTCTATTCATGTTGTATTTTTACACCTGTGTTTTTCCTGCTATGACAAGTCAAAATGTCTTTAAGTGAAAGAGGCCTTTTAAATCAGCTCAACCCTGTAAAAGATTTTTCTTTTCATTTAAATTTGAGATTATGGCAACATAAAATCTCAAACCTACAGCAATTTTTATTCTAATGCAATGTAAAGTACAGAATTTGATTTAACTTTCTTGATTCAATGGTAATTCTACAAATTGACTATTGTTGAAATAGCAAAGTTAGCTCGAATTAAACTGGATTGTTTAATAAATTGCTGGTTTAAGATGGAAAGAACATCGGCGAATATAATTGTCTAAGCTTGTCATACTGTATTTGCGATTTTCTCAGGAAAAAATGACAAGAAATGAAATAAGAAAATCCATAATAGTCAGCATGCAACCCCCCTATTGGAGTCTGATTTTTCATATTTTGTGGCAAATAAGCTGCTGTACTACAAAAGCATTAATCTTGTTAGAATTTTACACAATGTCTTGAGGGTGTCACGTCAAATTGTATGTACATACAATAATAATAATAGAAATAATTCACAATTGATGAACACTTTTTCTTCCTATAGGATTGATAAGGTTGGACGGACGATTTAGAAGATTTCAGTGACAAAGAGCTCCTCTTTCTGTCTTTTTGAGTGTTGCCACAATTAGATTCCAGGTTTGTATTTGTGTTTTTTTTTAATCAATTTTGAAGTTTTTGTTTGTTTTTTCATGTCAGTCTCTCTCTCAGATGATTTAGCTGAACTATAGGCCTCCTATACAGATTTATTTCAGGCCACGAAGTTCAAGCAATGTTTAAAAATTCAGCAGCCAGTGTATTTAGACTGTCAGGGAGTCTATAGAATCAAAAATCCACGTTTCCAAAAGTTTTGTCAGCCTCTCATTATCACTTGACAATACGAAAAGCAATTAAATATGCTCTGTTTCTGTACACACAAAGTATCTAAAGAATATGATACATTTTTAAGATGGAAAAAAATGCAGTCCTTGTGACACATTTGATGTGCTCTCTAAAATTTTATTCATGATGTGTAACAATAAAGCAATACTGACAACAACAGTCTCTCTGTTAGACGTATACAACCAGTTGAGCACCTTTCCAGAAACACCAACTAAATGTTTCAATGATCAGTGTGCTCTGTAGTATCAGCTGCAACAGCTAAAGGAGGAGGACGAGGGCAGAAACAATCAGCCCTCCATCTGAATACATCACAATTCTGAAAGCCTTTTAACTGCATTAACAGGACTCAAGTTATTCAGAATAGATGGGTGAGGATTATTTTTCCTAAGGAGGGGACTAACACATTCTTAAATTGAAAAATACCAGTCTTAAGAACAGGTTACTTTGCTATTATTGTAACAATTGGTTTTCTTAATGTGCTAAAACAAAAATATTTGTAGGAGTACACGTATTATGATGGATCCAATATGTATAATTAAACAATTTAATTTATTACATTTTTATCTTATTGACTGTCTCTTATACCTTTTGTTAAGTACTTTAACTTGCGTTGGTGTATAAAACGTGTGGGGGGGGACCCACACAAAATAAAAACAAAACCTTGCCTTACTGGTTAAGTTTTTCTATAATCTTTGTGACATACAGTAAAATTATGGCAATCTGTTGTGTGGTTGCAGGATGACCCAGGATCAAGAACACAGGTTGATCTCACAATAAGTGCTGCTGCAGTTTAGACCTCTTCCTGCTGTGGTTGTGACATCTGGGTTTAAAAGCTGATTTTCTGGACCCATCAGTATTACCATTTGACCACCTTTTAGGCAAAAAACAAAATAATATTAGCAGAATATTAGAAACACCTCTCAACATAATTCAGTGCAGTACAACACCACCATTAACTTTGACCTCAGTGCTGAAACTATAACTAAATTAACACCTTTATGACAGTGTCAACAAAAAAAACCCTGAACATTATAGGCATCATAAAAGTAGACTTTATGGTGGAACAGTTGTACTGGATTGCATCAGACTGTACAGGTGTGCCTAATAATTATTGTCTCTATCAGGTTCAGTTAGCTTGGACACATTTTCGACAATGAACGTGAATCATTTGAAGTGATTATTTTTATATTGTTGCTGCAACAGGACGAGGACATGTTGTTAAATGACAGCACAACAAACGCTCAATAAAAGCCTAATGTGTTGCATGTGAGAACAATTATTAAAAGTGCTCAAGTCTTCAACTAAATTGTCTGCGGGACTCCTGCATGTTGCTGTTAAAGAGGGAAGAAACGGCGTTAGACAGCATCTCAAGAGACCAAGGCTGGTGGCTTCACTCTGCAGGAGGTCTTACATATAAAAAGGTTGAATTTAAGATCTACTTGCACATGAGCAATGCTCCTCTCCAACACCTCAGACTCTATGACAGGAGGAGTTCCCCTCTCGGTGGACTTCGACGGTCCAGAGGATCATTTCGTCTTTATTTTCCAGATTTTATTCGCTACAGCTACAGTTCTCGTGGCCGGAACAGTAGTCATTGGCATCTTGGCCACCAGAGCGCTGCGCCACCAGAACAGGTTTATTTTCATGCTGAACACAAGTGTTTGTGACACGCTGGTTGGGTTTTCAGTGTATTATCTGGGTCTGTTTGATGTCCAGGAAGGATATCCGTCCAGAAATGGAACTTATAATGTTTTACCGTCACTTCTTGGGGTGAACATAATGACATTTTTATTTGCACAGTTTGACCGGTATTTTGCGGTTTGTCATCCGTTCATCTACTCGCGCTTTATAACCCGGCGAGTGGTTATTTCTGCAAATATCTACTGTTGGTTTCATGTCTACGCTCAGACGACCATTTTAAATTGCTTGCCACTTTCCAAAGCAGTACAGCTGTATGTTTTCAGTATTGTCAGCTTACAAGTCATCGTGCTCACCAAAGTGGTCATGACTATCAAACTGTACGTTATTGCCAGGTTCCAGGTTGAAAGAGACCCTCCCAGCGCCGAGAAAGACAGCAAGAAGGAATCCTTGAGAATCGTCATTTTTGTTGTCATAAGCTTCTTGCTGTTGTGGTGCCCCTCTTTTGTTAATATAGTCCTCAGACTACTGATAGGAGGAGGGCTGATATTTAGAAACGAGGCCACCAATCTGTTCGCCATCATGGCTCGTTTGAACGCTGTGTGCACACCGACGGTGTACTTGTGGGGGAGTCCGGCTCTGAGGGAGGCCGTGGGGAGGACAGTGTGGGGCAGAGTGTGCCCGAGATGCAAGAGGAGGTAAGAGATTAAATGGCCCTATAATAGGGAACTATAATGCAATAAAGATGCCGTTCCTTTCTCTCGATAGTAGACTTGCAATAAGCAGCTGTTTGTCCGCTTCCTTCTCAGAGTTGGCTCCTGTCCCGTGAAGGGAAATGGCAAAGGAAAGCCTCTGAAGATTCACTCACCGCAAAAAAAATGTGTTAACCAAGGACTCCGTCAGCAGCTGCAAGGGTTTGCTGATAAGGGACTGTAGGAAAATTATGAGGGGACCGGGAAAAATATTCAAATTGTAAATGTAATAAAATAAATGTTAAATCATTTTCTTTGTCACATCATGTGTTGGCTTCGACAGGTTGTTCCTGACCTTGAAATGAAGGTGGCCCCTGTTCTTTATTTAGGCATCTTTACTGTTTACTGATTTTTCCTCCTAATAAAAGTAATAATATATTTTTTAACTCAACACTGATCTAGTACTTTGAAACATTATAGGGGAGGAGGTTGCATCTTTTAACTGTAGTGTATTGATTTGTTATTGCACAGCTTCATCAGCACGAGGTCGCACGTTTAGTGTTAGTGTTGTGAATTGTGGATTAACTTTTAAAATTAAATAATCGACTATTTGTACATTATTTAATATTTGCCATTTATAATTAGAATACCTCCATAAAAGGTCAATCACTCGTCTTCATACTTCAGTTATTCCATGAAGGTTTTTGATAATGTGGTTAGGCTTAAATACAATAGACTGTGACATATTAATGATTTAACCGACAAACTTTCCCTATAGCATCCTACAAAGTGAGTTGGATATTTTAAGGTTCAGTGTGTCATTATTATTATTATAAGATATTTTAATGCACAAGATGACCAAATTAATTATTCTAGGGCCTGGTAAAAATATACGAGGATTTATCAGAGTATAAGGGTAGAAATAGGGCAACATTGCAGCAAGAAGCCGAGTCGGGCTGTAACAACGATATATTTGACTTTGCTGCTGGACCTTTAATCTGTAGTGTTGAAGAGCTCAAGATCCTCACCCATACTCCAAAGCATTCAAAAAATAAAAATAAAAATAAAAAAGCGAATTGTTTCACCCACCAGTCTTCATACTGCTGGCTCTGAGAGAGTCAAACCTTTTTTTCGGCCTACAAATGAATCCTGAAAGTTTTCTTTGCTTGGCTACATCAAAACGTTTAAGACCTGTTCATATTTACTTTAGACACTGCCCGTGAGTCCCACTGAAAGTGACCTCATCACCGTATTGTAGCATAACCAAAAGCTTTAATGTGGCGGCGGCATTACTGTGCCTCTGGGCCGACTGACAGAGGGTCATTGTGGACCGCTCCTGGTGCTGAAGTTATTATGTCCCACAAACCTACCCGTCGAATAACAGATACATAAGAGAACCAATGAATTTAAATACAACACCTCTTGCTTAAAGTCCACAGCAGTAATTCATCAAACAAGATTTAGCCTTCGGCTCACGAACTCAGAAGATGAGGTTCAATTATTTGCCATCAGCAACTTCTTTTGGCATTGGCCACGTCACAGCAGCAAATACAGAAAGGTGCAGAAACACACAGCAGACAGCACTGTGTCAATAAGAATTAGAAGTATTTAAAAAAAAAGAAAAAACAATATACGAGGACGAGAACATGTTGTTAAATGACAGCACAACAAACGCTCAATAAAAGCCTAATGTGTTGCATGTGAGAACAATTATTAAAAGTGCTCAAGTCTTCAACTAAATTGTCTGCGGGACTCCTGCATGTTGCTGTTAAAGAGGGAAGAAACGGCGTTAGACAGCATCTCAAGAGACCAAGGCTGGTGGCTTCACGCTGCAGGAGGTCTTACATATAAAAAGGTTGAATTTAAGATCTACTTGCACATGAGCAATGCTCCTCTCCAACACCTCAGACTCTATGACAGGAGGAGTTCCCCTCTCGGTGGACTTCGACGGTCCTGAGGATCATTTCGTCTTTATTTTCCAGATTTTATTCGCTACAGCTACAGTTCTCGTGGCCGGAACAGTAGTCATTGGCATCTTGGCCACCAGAGCGCTGCGCCACCAGAACAGGTTTATTTTCATGCTGAACACAAGTGTTTGTGACACGCTGGTTGGGTTTTCAGTGTATTATCTGGGTCTGTTTGATGTCCAGGAAGGATATCCGTCCAGAAATGGAACTTATAATGTTTTACCGTCACTTCTTGGGGTCAATATATTGACGTTTTTGTTCGCACAATTTGACCGCTATTTCGCTGTGTGCTATCCATTCATCTACAGCCGCTTCATAACAAGACCGTTTGTGATAGGCATCAACATCTGCTGCTGGGTTTATAGTTTTGCTCACTTGCTCGCCAGGAATTTGTTGCCACTTTCCGAAGCGATACAACTGTACGTGTTCAGCATTGTCTTCCTTCAACTAATCGTGCTCACCAAAGTGGTCATGACTATCAAACTGTACGTTATTGCCAGGTTCCAGGTTGAAAGAGACCCTCCCAGCGCCGAGAAAGACAGCAAGAAGGAATCCTTGAGAATCGTCATTTTTGTTGTCATAAGCTTCTTGCTGTTGTGGTGCCCCTCTTTTGTTAATATTATCCTCAGATTTGTGGTAGGAGGAGGGCTGACGTTTAGAAACGAGGCCACCAATCTGTTCGCCATCATGGCTCGTTTGAACGCTGTGTGCACGCCGTCTGTGTATATCTGGGGGAGTCCGGCTCTGAGGGAGGCCACGATGAGGACAGTGTGGGGCAGAGTGGTGTGCCACAGATGCAAGAGGAGGTAATACTGAGGGAAACTGCATCCAGCATTCACTACCAAGCTCAACGTGTGCATCCTTTGATGGAGTTGCTTTTTTTTATCGTTTATATTAATTTGTCTGTAATCCCTTTCTTTAGAGTCGGCTCCTGTCATGGGAAAGGAGACACCAAAAATGAATGGGAATAACAAGAACCGGAGGACTTCCGCACGTTATTCTAATCAGCTGTTTTGTTTTGCAATCTCTCTTTCTCTGAGAATAAATTGGATTGAAACTGTATAGCCTACTCAATACAGTCAAAGAGTTTTAATGCAAACACTGTTTTTCCTGAAATGTTTCTGGATCTCAGAAGGCTGGGTTAGGGTTAACCCTAACCCTAACCCTGATAATGACCCCACGCTCAGACAGCGACTCCTATTAAATGCTGAACTAGTGCTGTAGTCTGAGAGGTAGGCTAGGCCTAGCGGTATACTGTCGTAGGGGCAGCCTCCCTAATCTGAAAAATGTAAAGAAATGTCAGATAAACTAATTCGATCTAGTGATGTGATGGAGGTGATGGAGGTGATGGAGGTGGGCAGAGCCGGAATGCTCGACCGGTAAGGGTCTAATCCAGGTGATATCTGTCCGAATCAACATGACAAGTGGACACATCATTAAGGAGCATTAGGTAAAGGATGTTTCCGGTCATGGTAAATTACCTGTAAGTTCATTTGTATGTTGTCAGCAGTGTCGCTGTCCACGGTGTGTGCTGCTGAATCGCGGTTATACCTATTTTTAAACACAGCAGTCTTTTAGCTTTTGTGGTGTTTTTTTTTTATGTGTGCGTTATATTATGTATTCCGTTATGGTTTTGGCATTAAGCTTTAACACACCAGCTAAAGATTTGGGGTGGTGTTATTGTACTTGCTTTTTGTACTCGCAGACCAAGTTTCCACTGAGCAGGAGAGATAAACGCGCCTGGCAGTCGTACATGGATTCTAGGAGTTAGGGCACAATAGTAGTGGAAGAGACCTTGACACGAGTTTCCCGTAGTGTTATTACGTAACTTTACGTAACAGAGTTGCTTATTTCACCTTAAATTATGCGCAGCTGTTGTGAATGGACCTAAAACGTTTCTGCTGCTTGTCACAGGACATCTAGAGTACATTAAATAGAAGGAATGGAAAGCTTAATAATATGTCTATAACTTGAAATGTAATTATCCAAATAAATGATTGATATGTAAACTAAAAAACAAAACAAAACAAAAAAAGGAAAAGCAACGGTATTCATCGAGTTTGGTTTTGTAACGGGCCGACGAATAACCATCACACACTGGTGTCAGTGAGCACCTGGTGTACGGGGAATCTTAGTTAATGCAGTAGTCTTTCAAATCCAGAGATAATTTATGTAGATGGAAAAGCCACAAGCTTGTAGCAAAACATTATCACTGAAAATAATGTTTTTTATTAATAATTGATATCTGTTAGGCCTATGTATTTTTATTAAAATGTTTATTATGAATTATGTCCCCTTTTTACACAAAATGTAAATGAACAACAACATGGTAATAGCTTTTACATTATAAGGTACTACAATTTTAAATTATAGACTACTTCTACCATCCCCATATGTGGAGAAAAAAACAAACATACAGACCCTAAAAACTTCTCTGGTACAAGTTTCTACTTTAAATCCATACATGAATACATACATGAACAATAAATAAACACAGGCCTATTTTTTCATTTCTTCATATTTTTTCTCCAAGTGAAAAGACCTTACATGAAACCCATTTTCATGTATTTTATTCTTTATTTATATACATGAATCTGAAAGGACCGCAGAATTTAATGTTTGTGTTGAGGCCTAGCAGCTGGTGTGAACTTCAAGTACTACAAGAAGCTCTTTTACTCCATGAAACTGCAAAGGCCAACGCATAGATGACCTCAAAACTTTTGCGCAAATTAAATAAAATAAATAAGAACTTCAACAGCTGTTCTGGACTTTCTGTAGTTTCAGCAAAAATAAATAAGAAATGCGGCCTGACTTGCATCTACAGAAGCAACGATGCTTTCAAGGAAACTAATACATGCAGTTTATCAAACAAACTTATCATACTGCAGACAGCATGTTGGGGAATGGCAAGCCAAAAGGATAGGAAACATGCATTGCTATAGTTGGCTTAAACTGATGGTGCTGTGCAGAGGTGTGGCCAAGTGTATTTAGTCCCTCCTTCATTTTCAAAATACAGTTGTAGTCTAGAAGTTGGAGGAACATTAAGGCCCAATGGGGTTTACTATTACTATTAGCAATGAGTTCTAGACCACGCCCAAGCTCTCTGAAGACACGGGAAGACTCAACATAAATTCACATGAAAATTTTCAGAAATATATATGTATTTATGACATATATATTTTAACATTTTAAATTATTGCAATTAACCGATATGTTATACCATAACAAGACAGTTTACTAGTATAGTCCAAAATGGAAGTGCAGTACTGGTATAAATCCAGTAAATTTAATGTAGTAATTCTAATACATAATAGGTAAGGTAACAAGTAGTACAGACTTCAGATGAACTCAAACTAGGGACATGTTGTATTGGGAAAAAAAGGGGGAAAACTGCCAGTCAGAAGGACGGACTATACACAGAAGTGGAATACAAACTGGTGAGTTCAATGGCGAGACATGTTCAGTGATTGTGTGGAGCCCCACCTCAGTGGTAGCCAATACCGCAGCATGGAGCGGACTGACTACCGCGAACAGCTCCTTGACCGCTGACGGCCGCAGATTCAGGACTCTGGTCAGCTTCACGTAGGTGGGGTGGTTTTGGCCAGAGGCTTAAATCCAAATGTATAAGCTATGCTCTTATTAGCAAAAAACAATTGATTTTCTCTCATTTATTCAATTTTTACGAGAGAATTAAAAATGCATTCAAGGGAATTTAAACAATAAAATATTACAAGAGGAAACTGAGTGAGTTTTTGTTTGTGTTCCACAAAGCAATAAATGAGGGAAGTTTGTTGGAGTCCTGTTCTCTGTCAGTCCTCCCTGCTCTGGTACACTTCACCTAACACAGCGCAGAGACCTTGCTGCCTCTTTGGCTAATTTGTTTTACTGTTTGCTACCTAGTGGTTACTCTGGACAGCAATTATTTGTCTTCAATGGCTTTGTAATCTGTTCATAATTGTCATACCTTGTTTTTTTTTTTTTTACTGTGTTTACTTTGTATACACTTGTAAACACCACACTGTGTCAATCCTGTTTATCCAAACTGCTCTGAACATATTTTGGATCAGGAGTATTGAAAATGTCAGTAGATACAAATACAAAGTTAATGAGGGTAACATGTTATACTATACAGAAATGTGGTCTAAAAAGCTGTATAGATGTGTACCTCAGAAAGGCAATAAATTATAGTCTTTTATGCAAAAGAATCATATTATATTTATTAACCATGAGAGAAACCGTGCTCATTTTTGGTGACCCTGTTTAAGTTCATGCAAATAAACAGGAATTTATTAACATTTTTACAGTGAGATGACATTCCTGGTATACTGCATTGTAGTGACGTTTCATATATGCTGACATGGCCTGTTTATTTCCCATAAAGGCCTACACAACAGCCTGTACTATTTGACAAGGCAAAGGAAATAGTGCACTTCAATCTGTATGTGCTATAGTAATGTGCATTGAATTCTCCAGTTTTACCACTGACTAGTTCCTGAAGACTCAATTGGAAAACAGACTTATTATCTTCAAAACGTTTTTCTGTCCACACCTGGTTCCCTGGCAAAGAATCCATTTGGACACTGTTAACAGGTTTGCTCTACGTGCCTTTGGCTGTGTGTTCAGCGTGACATAATCATGTGTATGTATGTTAAATCTATAACCACTACCGAAGAATTTCCCTGTGAGGCTGAGTTTCTTCTCAGCTGACAGGATATGCACTGATGAAAGAATGATTATTGAGTGAGGAAGTGCATGAAGTTGTGGGTGTGCGTCATTTCTACCACAGTGTCCATGGGGGCTGCTTGAGTGGGAACGAGGCCAAAGAGGAAACATTTACAGGAATGGAGATGACGGCCCATGGCAGCGCTTGTCTTTGAAGAGATCGTCTGATCATCATCCTACAATACATGGACAAGGGAGAAAATGTATTGTATTTATGCTTATATAAAATAAAATGTGTCTGCATATGTCTTACCCATCACGTCCCAGCAGAAACAGAGCAGGTATGCTTGGTCTGGCAGCGCTTCCGTCAGTGATCATATCAAGGTACTGACTGTCATTGTCCACTGCATTATCAGCGATCAGAACAGCTTTGCCTCCTGCTTCCTCCACATGTCGGGCCTTTTGTACAAAGGAGCAACCTCTGGAGTGCACACAAAAACAGAGAAAGAAACCATTTTAAAATATGCCAACAAACACAAGCTGTAATACTACTAATGATCTGTTGTCATGTATTTATTCAAACTTTACTGTCCCATAAAGGCTGTTTTATTTGCACATAGTTTACAGTAAAACATTCCAAAAATATAGTGTCTCTCCCCAAAACTTACAAATAGAAGTAGCATCATTTCACCCGCAAAATACCTTCATACACAGACCTGATAATTAGCACAGGTTAAGGGTTATAGGTCTCATAAACTATGTCGACACTTAAATGTTAAACATGTTTTTTAGCTATTGCTGTTCAGGTAAGAACCAGGCCCGCAGGAACAGGGCTGGGCTGTTCCATGCTACATTTTGCGACGGTGAGTCCTGTCAAAATTGCAGGTAATGTGATGCTCACTGGCCCAGGAAGACTTCTTCCCCATATACAACCATTACAAAAAAAACAACTGTAAAACAATGAAGAAAATGTACTAGGCATGCATTCTAAACATTTGTCATAATTTTAGCCATAGGTCCAATGTAAATTAAAAATGTCATGCACTGCATCAACATTTTATTTTTGTGCCAGTTATGAATGCAGGCAGGTGAGACTCTTATGTGCACATGCCTCAAAAATGTGGAAGCCTGAAGGGTGTATTCGGTGTATGTGTCAGGTGAGCAACTTCGTTTGGAATGAATGGGCACCATCTTGGAACAACATCAAATAACATTAACACATCTATGATATATACAGGGTACTATAAGGAGAATAAATGTGTTTTTAATGTTGTTGGGGTTTTTTTTATTCCCGAGGTAACACGTGAATTGCACCTACAATACAGCAGCTGTGACAGAACAGTCAAGAATAGCATTAGACCTTAGCATATGACATTTGCCTTACTGACCAGCCACTCTTAATTTCTTAAAAGCTTAATCTGAGGCCACAGCTTCAATTTGTCTCTGTCACCACCGCTGCTAAATGGCCCCATCCAAGTTTACAGTTGCAGTTTCCCACTCCTGGTTTGTGCTCACATCCTTTAAGGCTTATACAGGTGAACCTATAGGTGCTGAGGTATGCGTACATACCCCCTTTCCACCAGGATCACTTGTCCCTGGATGATTTCTCTGTCCTCCAGGTCCGAGCAGCCGTCAGCTGGTTCTGCTGGCACGAGGAAAATCTCATCATAAGATGACGTCTGGGAACCAAAAGAGAGGAATGTGATTAGATGGTGAGTGTACATGTGTCTGAGGATTGAGAATAATTTGGCAAACAAATGAAACTCAGAAGAGGGCCGAGTACTAACAAAATCTCCTCCGAAGTCTTTGGCAGGTGCTGCACTGAAGATGTACCCTATCTCCTCTGGACTGATGACTCGGAAATAAAGCAGTTCATTGACCCCAAAACCTAGAGCAGACCAAAAAAACAATAATAGAAAAGAAACACTTGCATGACTAGCTTACGTCAGAGTTGGGAATAAATGCATCATCAGTATGAAGTCAGTGTTGGTAAACCACAACAACAGGGTGTTATGGGATGGAAATTCACAGAGAATATGACACAGTACACCTCTACACTTGACTTCACCAGTGACGAATCGTGAAGGCTACAACAAAAGCCTTAGCATGCTTCGGAAAACCTTCAGCTAACAGCGACCCGTTAGCTAAATTAGCATTTGAGACTTGCCTCCGCCCCTCATGCTCACCTGACAAGCGACTGAACTGCATGAAAACACTCCAGAGGTATAAAAGTAAAGCTTTTGTCCGAACAACCTTCGCCATGTTCAAGACATTTGTAGAGCTCCTCAACGTTACATAGACGAGACTTCAGAGTGGCTAAGTATTTGACAGCGGTCTTTTGTCCACATGTAGCTGTCGCTCAGTAAACAGTGCAGCAGGTTAGCAGCCACTTCCGCGCTCCTCTTCATGCGCATGCGTATGTTGCAAAGCCGGATTAAAGTGCTAGGGGGCCGCGGGGCTGTTGGGCCCCATTATAGCCACCGTTTCTACAACTATAAAAAATCTCTGTGCAATGTGTAGCCTACAGTTTTTATATTCTAGAGTGGTAGCCTACCTGTGGGTATATGTAGGTTTCAACGCTTATGTGTAATATTCAAGGAGACATCAGTTAAATGGTCATTATATTAAAAGGGCATTTACCCAGACTTGCTTGAAGGGAAGACATGTTGTGGAGGGAATGGCTTGAATTACTAACCTCTTGTGAGATTTTCATACAAATAAAATGATATATATGAAAAGAAAAACCTCAGACCAAGAACAGAATGCACAATAATAGTGATGAAATAAAATACAGACAGACAAAAACTGAACACTATAGCCTTCATGAAGGTATAGATTTACTGCACGGCTGTTGCATTACAAGGCATTATAAGTACAACACAAGCAATGTCTTCTTCAATTCAGAACTTTTGGAAATTCAGTTTAAAATCCTCACCATCCCCAATATTGAATCTTTGTTCAAGCACTTGACAAATTCAATAAAAGGTACAATTTAATGACCTCATATACGTTCATCAAAATATTTTTCCACTATTCCCAAATAAAAGGCTTCTGTACACCAGCACAATCCCAGTTGCAATATGTTTTTATTGTTTATCTTCTTTTTAAGATGTTTGGCTCCAGTTAGGATCTTTGTTGCGTCTTTTCTTCCCTTTCTCCTTGCAGTGGTCCAAGGACCCAGATGGCAACTCTGGACAGCAAGATTTTGCTATGTTTTTGCATTTACATAGGTTCTTTTTCGCTGTTCTCACCTGCAATGAGTTAACGACAGATTAGGGTCTGTAAGTCTTGTGTAAAAAACTTAACTGTAAAATATAATATGTCTTTGCACGTTCTGGCTATGACTATCAAGAATGACTGCTATTACATTTTCAGTGCCATGCAACATTACATTAGTTTAACACTGGAGCATTTTATTTCCCTGCATAACAATGTCATTTACTTCTCAAGCTTCAAGCCAAGTAAACTCTGCTCCAGGTGTCTCTAAGTGAGATCGGGCCCCTCCAGTTAATGAGCTGTCAGCAAATACATTGATTCAACTTTTTAAGGTTTGGGACAATCTAAACCAAATGTTTCATTTTTTTTTGTCGGGCTTTTGGTATGTCCACCAATTTCAGTGAATAATATATGGCAAAATGTACCTGTTAAAGTGACAATTGTATAAACTATATGAAAAAATACATACAGATAGCAACTGATGCCATAATGCTAGCTTGATTTCAATGCATTTGTCATCTATAACAAATCTGGCTGGTAAAGCAGGTACAGCTATGATAAACTACATTTTACTGTTTGCCAGCTATAGCTGGTGCCTTAGTGGGTCTTTATTGTTCACACCAGCTTATCATTGATGAATGATCACATTAATATGTGAAAACTGAAATTATTAGCATTATACTGTTATACTGTAACTGACAGCCACTGAGAAAGAGTGTCTCATTGTTAGCCTTACTGTCTTAGTTGAAAAATGATTAATTTATATTCGTTCCTCTTCTTTAAAACAATGTTGGATTACAAGGACTATTCAGTAGATGCCAGACATGTACTTTGTAGGTTTTAGGTGATAGTATCAAATGAAATTAAAAGTATTATTTGCTGAAAAACAACTATTGCTCATTCATTACCAACTAAAAGCAGTAGACTATTATAAATAACCTATAGTCTTTAATAAAGAGTAAATTGTTTACCAATAAATGAATTAGTATGAATTAAAACAGTCATTAAATAAAATAAGACAGTCGTTATAATTGTCATTGGAGTATCATAACCCACATAACTGTGATTAGAAACTAAAAGTACTAGCATATAATTTTGTTGGTTTATCTCATTTTTAGTATATAATGGTGTTTCGATCCTAAAATATTTCTTTAATAGAAGCTCCATTAGATATAAATTTAAAACGTGACCTCCAAAATGCTGCTGCTTTAACCTTGACTTTAACATACATGACACACACTGAGTGAGTGTGAATGTTTCAAATATTTTGTCCACCCCAACGTACATAAATTACATAAATGTGGGTTGGCACTGTATTATATTAAAATTGAATTTGTATTTCTCTGGTCAGTAATTGTACAAGAGACATGAGCAACACATAAATAAAGAAGGAACATTTATAAGGAAGGAAGCACAAAGCTCTTTTAATAGCCTTTTTTTTTGTTGCACACCACCAAACCACCAAAGTACACAGAAACGCCAACACACATGTACAGAAATAACAGGCACATAAAACATACTGTGTGAAAGTCTGTCTAAAGAGCAGACTGAACTGGACTCCTCCACCTGAAATGCAAATTTAACTTCTGATTCATGTTTAATTATGTATCATGAAGGTTTCCTTAGATTTTAACATCAAAGATCCTTAAATGGACAAAACTGCAAAGAGCTATTTTATAAGATTTGGTCCCATGAAACTCCATCGGACATTTTTACTTCTACCATAAAACGAAACTCTTGATGTATTACTGAGCTTCTGGTAAGTGCTGTGTTATCTCTTGGCCAGCAGTGTGTGATTGCTCCAAAGGGAGACAGCCAGAAAGCGAAAAAACAGTAGGTGAGAGGACATGACAGGACATTGAAAGAGCAGGAGTTAGATTCAGTGTTAGGTTCAAATAATTTCAGTAGGTTACATTCTTCCAGGGAGTCCACTGGCTCCAGGTTGAGAACACCAGCGAGTCTCTGGAGCGAACCCTCAGCTTGCTGATCCTCTTCGGTATCAGAGGAGATGAAGAACGTCCTTTCTAAAGTCAGAGACATCGCACAATAAGAAAATAAAATGCAATGGAGAGAATAACAGGCATGGAGAAATCACCAGACTTTGTTTCAGTGCAAGATTGCGCGTACCTTGCCATCATCTTTAAACTCGTATTCAATTTCGTGCTCCAGACTGAAGAAGCTGTGAGGAGTTGACCAGCTGGACGGTGGCTCAATGGTCACGTTCAGGGCCTGCTCCACCTCCTGACACTTGACAATCCGGGGACTATCAGGTTTAACTGGACAGAAGAAAAACAAAAACACGTGTCAAAGTATACCAGTAAGGAATCATTAAAGTATGTCTGTAAGTATGTAATCACATTCATTAACAAAAAGGATATACTGGGCCATGACTGGTAAAGATCAATGGCATGACTGCTAACTTTTTTGTACTAATTTTAACGTTGTATTTTCAAGTTACTAGTCACAGCTGTCTTTGTTAAACTGTTAAAATGTTTTTGAAAATAATTTAATTACAAATGGACTTTTATCTAGTTTGATAAAGTGTAGAATATGTCATTTTACATGATCAGAAAGTGACTTTACTGAACAATGTATCATTGGAACCAAACACTAATTGTTTGTAATCAAATTAATTTCATCCTTCAAGACCAATTTCCTAAGAATTGAATATTTAATTTTGTGAACAACCTTGTTGGTTTTTGCTGTGTTCTGTTTAATATTGATTATTTTCTGTTGAATTCCTTTAATGCAGTTGACTCTCACTCAGCTTACCGATGTCTCTGAGATAAAATCTCTTGGTTCTCCTGAGGATTGAGAGGTTCTCCTTATTGATGGCCTCAGCAGTGAGTTCGAGCATGGTGCTTTCCTCAGCGTAGGGTGAGAGGGGGTGGGACAGCTCAAACTGGAATCCCCCATCCAGGAGGCGATCACTGCTGCTGACCCAGTGACACGACTTCCTACCTTCACTGCTACAGAGGCAAGCAGTAAAACAGACACTGAGTGAAATGTGTAACAGAGAAAGTCACGATTCTCTCTGCTTGTCAGTCTGTACTTAATACTTTAATCCTGTAATTGGTCTGTGTGTTTTTACTTTACCAGTCATGGCCCAGTCCAAGGCGCACTGCTGTGTATTCTGTCTCATTCCACTCACAGCTGAAGTCACAGTCATAAGACTTTGCCCGACAACTCATGAGAGAATCTATAAAGACACACAATGTGAGTGAATACAAGTTTAATGGAAAATGTTTGGATAATAAATTAAAATATCACTAAGTGTGAGACATTTATGTTGGAAGTGCATCACGGAGTGGTTCAGTATGCGTTCACTTCCAGTCTCATCCTCTACAGAGAGAAATATTCCACCCAGCCAGACATGCAGAGAGTTTAAGGGCTTAAACTGGCTTTTTCAGGGCTTAGCCTGCTGTGGATATGTTGGCTGTATTTTTGCATGGTGGCTATAAGTTCCTCTATTTGAGAGATTCCTGTCATTTACAGTACATGAATGATAGCATAAATGAAAAATGAAACAAAATTATCTCACCTAACTCCTGTTTCTCATCAGCCTCCAGCAGCAGATAGGTTGATGATAACATCTCTTCTCCTCTCCAGCAGCTGTATTCTCCCAACAGGGGTGTATCTTCTCCTGACATGGTAAGAGTTTGACCATTCTGCTGGACATCATCATCATCATCTTCCATCACCTCCCCATCAAACTTCCATGTGACAGCTCCGTCGGTCTTTGTGCCGCAGGTCAGAGTGATTGGATTTGCATGACTCTTTTTTACCACCACAACTACACAAACATAGATACAAACAGACATGCATACACACACAGAAGTCCACACAGAGACATACACATGTACAAAAACACATATATTAACACGTCAAGATTAACAGATTTAGAACCATTCAAGAAAATATGTGGACCATAAATAAGACGTACACTTTTCTGGAAAGTAGTTGATTCCATGTGCTCCTGTGAGGCTGCTGAACAGAAGCCCAAATATCCACAGTGACGTCTTCCGAGAGATTGTGTGACAGCGAGAGGAAGATTATTGAATTGAATCATTACTATCATAAAAACCCAAGGAATTACCCCTTGATTTGCTAGTGATTGTTGTTCAAATCATCTTTAATTGAGAAACTAAATAAAAAGCTGTTCACAAGACATTTTAACACTTTTAGTTGAGAAAATGTGTTATATTATACAATAAACAGAATAGCAAAGTTGGTAATTTACTACCTTTTATGTCATCCACTCAAGCAACTCACAGAAGTTATTTCTTACCATTTGGTTGAAGTTATTCTGAAGTGACGCAATGAAAAAAATCAAGAGCAGAAACTCAGTCGTGGAAATCCTGATGATTGTATGCTTCAACTACCCACTGACCATCATATTTATACTGTTGCACACAGCATGTATCATCAACATCAACATCACCATCATCATCATGGCACCTTTGGAGGTGACAGAAACTTAGCGATATGGTAAACTGATAAGAGCCTTTTGACAGAACGGTGGGCTGTGCATTCCCTCGAAGCTGTTTTGCATGTCAAATTTTGTAAACAGATTAACTGTGAGTTTCGAATAAGGGACAGAGATGGAGATAAGAAGAGTTAAGTGTGGGTGTTCAGTGGGGTGGGGGGTTGCCCTCAGCCTTTACACTGAAATACTACGGTATCTGATATCTGATTAACAAACCTGCAATCACACAAGCAGGACACACACACACATTTGACCGTCAATCTTTATGAGAACTAAACAAAATTAACAGGGAACAGGTGTCAAATCTTTGGGAACAGAACATATAGAAATGGAATGGAAATGGTTTTAGTTTTACAAATGTTTAATTCCTCTACAAGTCTAGTGGAAACGACTCTTGAAACGAAATATTTGCCCTTTTGTTGTCTACAATAAAAGTAAATTGAAGATTTGTAAAAATGTACTCCTTTCAGAGATCCCCCACCATCACACCATCATTGTGAGAACATCTGACGCTTCCAAAGAGCATGCACACGCACGCACACGCACACGCACATGCACACGCACACGCACACACACACACACACATACACACACAGTCATGCAGGAAAAGAGAGAGGGAGAGACACGAGGACTTTCCCTGCCCATGATTTTAGTCATGTTTGGGGCAATCCAATGTTCTTGTGCTAAATGTCAGCTATGAAAGAACTAGATTAACACATTTAGCTCATGCGTTTATCCTCACACATACGTAAATCATCTATTCTCGTCATGTGTGTGAAATAGTTCCATAGTAAACAAAGCTGGATGTGTTTGCTGGAGGGCTGCGTCAGTATCTGGTTCTTCATTGTCCTCTTACAGTTTTGTAGGTAAGTACATTATATTGTATGTTTAATATGATCTATCATCTACAGTATGACAAGCATATTGTAACCACAATGCTTCTGCGAAACCTGTGCGGTCATTTCAAGAGAAATAGTTGGGTTTCATGTTTCAGTTCCTTAAAAGCCTAAATAGCATTCTTCATGCATGTGCTGTAAAGGAGTATTTGATGTACTCTCCCTTTCTGTATTTCTTTAACTATAGTAACTGTGGTGAATGCTTACATTATTGATAATAATCTATAACTACAAAAATGTCCTGCTATTTGAAATGTCCACATCCAAAGTTCAAAAGATTATTTTACACCTGACTTCTTTTCCCCTCTAAATCAGATGAATGAATGTGAACACAGTCCCAGACAGTTTGATGTGTCATGATGTTCAGCACTATGCTCTGAGGTCACTTCAGTCCAAATAACAAAACAAATCCATCGAGGCTGCATAGGAAATGGGTCAACAACGGTTTCAACATCTACCCCAAAACACATTTAATTGATGTCATACAGAGATATGGTAATCTAAGTGTATATGATTACTTTTGTGCTCCTGATTCAGAAAACCTTTTTGGACCCTTTCATGTGTGAAACCCACATGACACAGTTGAATGTTTAACTTCCCCAGCTGGACTGGCAAAATATTGAGCATAACAGATATATAGCCAGCTGATATTCAGTGGCAACAGGTGACCCTACTTCTTGTGTAATGCCAGAGATAGGGCCACTTTAGCGCTAAAGCCCTCTTATGTATAGGAACATTACAATATTTTGAAAAATTAACTCCAATATGTTGCGGGCGTTTACACCAGAGCTTCACAGATTCACAGAAAAGCTGTCTTGAGACAGAAAATTTGTGTGGCACCTAAAATAGAAAATTTACTCCAGATCCTGTTTTATAATAACAGAGCTCCAGATGACCATTTATCATTGAAGGTGCATGAGGAAGAGGCTTTTGTTCAGATGCAATGCTCCAGCTCCAGAAATAATTGGCTAAATAGGAGTTAGGTGTCTTCTTTAATTCTGAGAGAGAGAGAGATTTATAAGACAACATTATAATAAAATACATTTGGGCATCATTAAGAGGGGAGGCTACACACAGCACTGGCCCGTGTTTGAAGCATACAGCTGTACTGTATAGGACAGTCTGTCTACACTGGATGCCTTTCCACCGCTCCTAATGGCTTGTACTTCACGTTTAACTGCAACCTGAAGGGTTCTTACCAAGCTTCTTTTTTTTTCACTTACACACTTCAGAATATGGGCTGTGGGTGGTGATCATGGGCCCAGTATAGGCCTACATTTACAGACATATGCTGTCCAGCAAACGATGTGGGCTTCGTAGATAATTGGCGGACTTTCTGGAGGAGACCTGGTCTGATGAGGAGAGACGGCATTCATCCCACTTTGGATGGAGCGGCTCTCATATCTAGAAATCTGACCGACTTTATTAGTGAACCAAAACCGTGACAACCCAGAGTCCAGACCAGGAGGCAGAGTCGCAGTCCTACACGCTTCTCTGCGCTTCCATTAGAGCAGTTACCCACCCAAAACCCCATAATGACTGTGTCTGCCCCCCGACCACTTAAATTAATTCAACCAAAGTTAAACAGGAGAGGAGTCATTAATAAAAACTTAATAAAAATTAAGACCACTACTGCTATAGGCCAAAACAATAGGAAAATTAAGTGTGGACTGTTAAATATCAGATCTCTGTCATCTAAAGCTGTATTAGTAAACGAGCTAATATCAGAGAATCATATTGATCTACTGTGTCTGACAGAAACCTGGCTGTGTCATGAAGAGTATGTCAGCCTGAATGAATCCACTCCGCCCAGTCATACTAATACTCACATCCCTCGAGGCACCGGCCGAGGAGGTGGAGTTGCAGCCATTTTTGACTCAAGCCTGTTGATGAACTCTAGACCTAAACTGGATTATAACTCATTTGAAAGCCTCGTTATGAGTCTCTCACTCCCAACCTGGAAAACACTGAAGCCAGTCTTATTCGTTATAGTCTATCGCGCTCCAGGTCCATACTCTGAATTCTTATCTGATTTCTCAGAGTTTTTATCAGGTTTAGTCCTTAAAACAGACAAAGTCATTATCGTAGGGGATTTTAATATTCATGTGGATGTTGATAAGGATAGCCTTGGTACTGCATTTATCTCCTTGTTGGATTCGATCGGCTTCTGTCAGAGGGTACAGAAACCCACTCGCTGTTTTAATCACACCCTCGACCTGGTTCTGACATATGGACTTGAAATTGAACATCTAACTGTCTTTCCACAGAATCCTTTATTATCGGACCATTATTTAATAACTTTTGAATTCCTATTACTGGACTACACGCCATTAGGCAAAAAAGTCTATACCAGATATCTATCTGATAGTGCTGTAGCTAAATTTAAGGAAGTGATTCCATCGGCATTAAATTCAATGCCATGTCTCAATACAACTGAGGACTCCTATGCTAACCTTCGTCCCTCTCAAATGGACAATCTTGTTGACAGTGCTGCAGGCTCAATGCGATTGACACTTGACTCTATTGCCCCTCTTAAAAAGAAGATAATAAAACAAAGAAAGTCAGCTCCATGGTATAACACCCAAACCCGCAAATTAAAGCAAACAGTGCAGAAACTTGAAAGGAAATGGCGCTCCACCAAACTAGAGGAATCATGTTTAATTTGGCAAGATAGTCTTAGAACTTATAGGAAGGCCCTCTGTAAAGCCAGAGCAGCCTATTACTCAACATTAATAGAAGAGAACAAGAACAACCCCAGGTTTCTCTTCAGCACTGTAGCCAGGCTGACAGAGTGTCACAGCTCTATTGAGCCATGTATTCCTATAAACCTCAGCAGTAATGACTTCATGAGCTTCTTTAATGATAAAATTCTAACTATTAGAGACAGAATTGATCACCTCCTGTCTTCAGGTGGTACCTTACCTTCAAACACAGGAATCTCAGAAATAGCTTTAAAACCTGATGTATATTTAGATTGCTTTTCTCCCATTGACCTTCACCAAATTACTAAAACTATCTCTTCATCTAAGCCATCAACTTGTCTCTTAGACCCCATCCCAACCTGGCTGCTCAAAGAGGTTTTACCTTTAGTCAGCACTTCTTTACTAGACATGATCAATCTGTCCTTATTAACAGGCTACGTACCACAGTCCTTTAAAGTAGCTGTAATTAAACCTCTTCTTAAAAAGACCACTCTTGATCCAGAGGTTTTAGCCAACTATAGACCTATATCTAACCTCCCCTTTCTCTCCAAGATTCTTGAGAAAGCAGTCGCCAACCAGCTGTGTGACTTTCTACATGACAATAGGTTGCTTGAGGACTTTCAGTCAGGTTTCAGAGCTCATCATAGCACAGAGACGGCACTGGTGAAAGTTACAAATGACCTTCTCACTGCATCAGACAAAGGACTTGTCTCTATACTTGTTTTGTTAGATCTTAGTGCTGCATTCGACACCATTGACCATCATATCCTATTACAGAGACTGGAACATTTAATTGGCATCAAAGGAACCGCACTAAGCTGGTTTAGGTCGTATTTATCAGATCGATCTCAGTTTGTACATGTTAACGATGAATCCTCCATGTACGCCAAAGTCAGTCATGGAGTTCAACAAGGTTCTGTGCTTGGGCCAATACTATTCACTTTATATATGCTTCCTTTAGGGGATATTATTAGAAAACACTCCATACATTTTCATTGCTATGCGGATGATACCCAGCTATATTTATCGATCAAGCCAGAAGAACCTCATCAGTTAGCCAAGCTTCAAGCATGCCTTAAGGACATAAAGACCTGGATGACCTGTAATTATTTGATGTTGAACTCAGACAAGACAGAAGTTATTGTTCTTGGCCCTGAACACCTCAGAAATACAGTATCTAAGGATATTGTTACCCTAGATGGCATTGCCCTGGCCTCCAGCACCACCGTGAGGAATCTCGGAGTTGTCTTTGATCAGGACATGTCCTTTAACTCCCACGTAAAACAAACTTCACGGACTGCCTTCTTTCACCTCCGTAACATTGCAAAAATCAGGAAGATCCTGTCTCAAACAGATGCAGAAAAATTAGTCCATGCATTTGTCACGTCTAGGCTGGATTATTGCAATTCCTTATTATCAGGCTGTCCCAATAAGACCCTGAGGACTCTCCAGCTGATCCAGAATGCTGCAGCACGTGTACTGACAGGAACCAGGAAAAGAGATCACATTTCTCCTGTATTAGCTTCTCTGCACTGGCTCCCTGTAAAATCTAGAATAGAGTTTAAAATCCTTCTCCTCACCTACAAAGCTCTTACTGGTCAGGCACCATCATATCTTAAAGAGCTCATAGTACCCTATTACCCTACTAGAGCACTCCGCTCCCAGAATGCAGGGCTGCTTGTGGTTCCTAGAGTCTCCAAAAACAGAACAGGAGCCAGAGCCTTCAGCTATCAAGCTCCTCTCCTGTGGAATCGGCTCCCAGTTTGGGTCCGGGAGGCAGACACATTCTCTACTTTTAAGAGTAGGCTTAAAACTTTGCTTTTTGATAATGCTTATAGTTAAGGGCTGGCTCAGGCCTGCCTGGACCAGCCCCCTAGTTATGCTGCTATAGGCCTACACTGCTGGGGGACTTCCCATGATGCACTGAGCTTTCCTCCTCTCCCTCCTCATCTTTGCACATTCATCACAGTCCAATGCATGTTACTAACTTTATTTCTTCCCCGGAGTTTCTTTGTGCTTTGTTGACTCGTAGGTCGCTGTGGATCGTGGTCCTGGTACGCCTGGGTGCTGCTGCCTGACTCTCATCTCTACAGTTATGTTTAGTTGTAGTTCTGTTACTATTAAAGCTCCTATTATTAATCTAAGCTAATATTACAGCTACTTCTACTTCTAGTTAGTGCTGCCATACATCTTTGCCTACCTGTCTATCTGTGTCTCTACGTCTATCTCTCTGTCTCTCTCTCTCTCTCAAACCCAACCGGTCAAAGCAGATGACCGCCCACCTAGAGTCTGGTTCTGCTCGAGGTTTCTGCCTCTTAAAAGGAAGTTTTTCCTTGCCACTGTCGCCAAAGTGCTTGCTCATGGTGGGAACTGTTGGGTCTCTGTAATAACATTATAAAGTCGGTCTAGACCTGCTCTATTTTGTAAAGTGTCATGAGATGACTTTTGTTGTGATTTGGCGCTATATAAATAAAATTGAATTGAATTGAATTGAATTGCTTTTGCCGCACAACCAGTGATGACAAAGAATTCAATGTTTTCTCTGGTATATTCCTTTTTAGTAATGATTGCCATTACCTAATCACCTGCAAAATTTTAGAAAACTAGGACCATGAGGTGGAATATAATAGAACCAGCAAAGTAAACATGCTTTTCCTTTCAATGTTCCAAAGAACTGGTGGAGCATTAAAAGAAAAATAAAATTGAGAAATTGAAATGTAATCTTTATTACATGATTAATTCCACCAATACATTTTTGATGTGTAGACATCACAATGCAGGAGAGGCAGCATGAGAAAGAGACAGGTTTGCACATTCCACTGAAATAAATAATTTCACTTGTATTGCAGAACGAGGCAAATCAGACAAAGGAGTAGGTAACAGTTGCCAGAAAAGGTAAATTTTACTTGTTTCAGCCCAATGGTCAAGATTACAATTAAAAAGCTACCTTTTTTGTAGCCACAGAGCAATAACAAAGACGAAGAATTCCAAAATGCTGCTATGTTAAAGTATGGTGAGTCAAGAGGAGCCTTGAAATGTTTGCTGGAGTTAGTTTGCCTCGTTCTTTGAAGCCTCGTCAAAGTTTTCAACAAGATCTGAAACCAGAAACAGAGGAAGAAGGGTGGAGGCCCTCTGAATTAATCCATACGGACTGTCAGTGACAGGCTTGTCTTATACTATTAAACACTCACTCAAATACATTGTGACTAAACCTATTAAGATATGTTCCATGCAAAAAACGTAAATGCAAACATCTAGGTCGGCCTGTTCTGATCTGTTAACAATGAGGATATTTTAATACTCCAATACATCACAGGATTAATGCAAATCTTGGTTTCATGTTGTTGGTTGTGTAAATTTGCTTACCTGGAACCTCATCATCTTCCTCTTCAGCAGCAACCATGGGCGCTTTGTTCTCTCCAGCTATGAGTGGGAGGAAGAACAAACAGCAAATTGTTGATAGATAGCACACAAAACTACTGATAGATGCAAACAGGTCAGTAAAGAGTGTTGTGGGTACCTGGTTTGGGCAGGGTCTCTGCTAATCTCCTGAGGCTGGTAAGACTGTCAGCTCCCAGCTGGTTCAGGATTCCTGGGAGCATCTCTGTGAGCTGCTTGTTCTCAGCATGCCCTGTGATTGTAAAGGTGTTGGCAGCCAAGGAGGCCTGAACCTTTGGGTTATTAAAGTGGATCACAGTCCCCTGGTTTGTGAACATATTCACCTATAATGGAACACAAAAGGAGTTGAAGGGAAGAAAAGAAATTAGAGGAGTTTGAGGCCAGTGTCACAGAGGATGACAAAACAGCTGGCAAGTCTCTACCAGCTGGGTAACACCCTTTTGAACAACTGATTAAAAACCCACTTTAAAAACTCCTATTTCTTCTCGTCTCTTCTTATTATGTTATTTTTGCTCATGCTGACTAGATCTGATCTCTCAATGATACAACCCCATGTTTACAAACAAAATGCTTACAGCATTCATGCTCTTTTATATGTAACATTACATTTTGGACAAATCTTTGTAAGCTATAAGGGGTAATAGACTACAGTCCTATTTTGTATATATTCTGTTATTTAAATTACCAAGATGATAAACTGTAATGTCATAACATATACTTTTTTTGCCTTCTTTCTTTGCTAATTGATGAATTAATTGTTTCAACTCTCAAGTACAGCAATTAAAAAGGCTTCGTCTGATGACATTTTTGTCAAAATTGGCCTCATGTATCACATTATATTTATTACTCTATTATTAAATGGAGAACCTAAGAGCATCAATGTCATGAAGAAGACCTGTCTATCTACTAGTTTTTTTGCATTTCAGAAAGAACTTGCTGTACCTCCTCAATGCCAGAGATGTTGTTGACTCCCAGCTTCTTAAGGGAGAACTGCAGCTTCTTGTCATCTGCTGTTGCTGTTCTGTGCACCACCTTCTTCTTTCTGCGTGCTGACCCCTACAGAGCACAACAATGAGCTATAATATATGAACCTATAGCCTGATGACATGACTCACAGAGAAAAAAATAATAATTTTCCTGCATATCCTCTAACTCACCTTGCCGCCTATGCGGACCTGCTCCTGCAGTTTGGCGAGCTTCTCCTGGTTCATTATCGACTCCTTCATCTGACACATGAAACAACACATCACCAAATGTAATATCTGCCCACAATTTTCAGTCATTTGGAGAAAAGAAAATCTCACTTGGCACAGCTAGGAGACACATGAAAGCACCAATAACCATTCACTAATGCAATCCCAACATTAATATGATGGTGGTAGTGAGTCAATACCGATTTTGTTTGTTACATCCATTTTCTACTCTCAGGTACATGCACACTAACAGTTTGATCTTGAAATGAGAACCAGATATATAAATATGCAAAATGGTCTAAAATTCAAGTCTAAATTTAATGAGTAATAAATTGTCAATTGATGAAACTAAGGTTAAGCACCCAATGTGTGTTACAGTTCACTGGAAGCATAGGGTGTGTAATTACAACTAAGTGCCAAATCTAAAAGTCCCCAAAATCCCCCCGTGGCTTTAGCTGTTGGCACAGCAAAATAACAAGAATGTACAGCTGTCAGAAGCCCAAAAATAGCTGAGACTTTTTAGTCTCAACTCAAGCTCTGCATGAATCAGACAGAGGTGGTCAGCTAAAGTTAGTGCCTAAGTTAGACTCGCAACGTTCTCCAAAGCAAAGAGAAATCAATTAGCTACTAACTTTAATAGTTTACTTTCCCAAGTGTGTCCTAACGAGGAAACATGCTGTAGACTAATGCTTGATCTTTCAGACTCACAGACAGGGAAACTTGTTTTTTAGCCCGAGTTCTGAGAAATTATGACAACTGAACAGCAGGCTACTTAGCAAGCCAAGCTAAACAGCTAGCTTAGGCCTCTTCAAACTGATGCTAGCATTCAAGTGCAATTTACCTTTTCCTCGCACTTTAACGTGTAGTGTGACACAGAGAACCGTTACTTCTTTACAAAGTAAAAATGATATGAGGCTGAGAGCGCTTAAGAAGGTTACAGAGATGTGAACCGACCTGGGAGTGTGTAAACACGCGGGTCACACAGTCGATAGAAGTTCGGAGAAAGGGATGAAGACCGGAAGTGACGCCATCAGATCAATAACTTGCCGGATGTGCCCGCAGTGTTTCCAAAATGTATGTTCGTAATTTTAACTTTAATTTAAAACTTTGTTTTCTGTTATTAAATCGGTCTGTTTTGTAGTCCCAGAAATTACGCACAAAAATAACCTACTTCTAAATTTTACTAAGAGTAGTGAACTCATAAAGAAGTTTTTCTTTTTTTTCGGTACTAGCTAAAGTTTTTTTAACAGCCACTTAAAATATTAGCAATAAACTACAATTCTAAACATTAATAAACATAAATAGGTCAAATCAGTCCAAGATTCCGGTCAAATTTCACCAAAAAGGAAGTTGATTTAATTGAATATGAAATTACAATTAAACAAGGTAATTATTAAGTAGGCCTATACAAAAGTACAATACTGGGTCCACCGTCAGTACCATTTAAAATATTTCAAATGTTTTAATTTAAAATATTGTGTTTGAAGTTGAGACGTAACTTGTGCATCCTTTCAGTGAACAATAAAGCTATGCCATCCATAACGGAAGTAGTCACGTCTATAATCATGGCGTCCTCCAGTACACCGAGAGGCAACGTGATAACTCTTTAAAATGAGAAGCATTTAGTTTACTTGGACAACCAATATCAGTATCATCTAATTTCAACACAAGATACTTAAACATTAAATCTGCACTCCTGGACCTTTTCTTTCAAAGGTGAGAATCATCAGAATGCAGATTGGTAGAAAATGCTAGCTGGCTAAAGCGCAGTGTGCTAAGTACTGAACACGTTGGCTCAGGTACCTGTCTAATAAGCTGCTTTTGTTTTCAAACCAGTAACATCACGTGTAATTTCAACTATTAAGAATGTTTTTATATTATTTAGGTCTTCATGCACAGTCAAACCTCAGTGAAGATATTGACTATCTCGAAATAGTGAATTCGTTACTTCACGATTTGCATAGTTTTATGGGTTGGGATGCTGTTTAGTAAAAAGTGTGAATGTGTACTGTGTTGCTTTTCATTCCAGGTCGTTGAATTTGATTACTTGTGACTTCTCGTGATCAATACAGTATTGGCTAAGCTGTTAACCCTTGACCATCCAGTATACCACGTTTATTCTCCTACAGCATTAAAGTTGTAAAAAAAACACCTTATCCCACTCTGTTTCAGTATCACTATTGTGTGTAGGTTTGTTCCAGATCCTCGTTGTCATATTTACAATTATACTCTCACTCCGTGTTTTTTATGGGTGCACCAATCCATCAAATTAAAGTAATATAGATGCATTGTGTTATACAAGTACCCCCCCACACCGCAGGTTCAACCTGACATATTTGGTTTCTTTGTAAACCTTTGGATTGCTCCTACAATTTTAACTACATATCTGAGTTTGAACATTGTTGGGCTCCATGCTTAAGATCTTAACTAGTTTCATATCTCTTGCTATATGTTAATATCCATGTGTTGTATTTTTTGTATCTTACCAGACAAATACTATTTGGTCAGAAATGGCTTCGTTTAAACCTACAAAAATCCAAGTCTATCCTAAACTTGGAGAGAAAGTCACACAAGATACACTGTACTGGAAAAACTACAAGGTGAGTCTCTTCTATAGTATACTGTCCTAATATTACTGTTTAGAGTTAGAAAAGTGCATCCTTAATTTTGTTTCTCAGTGTTGACAATGCATCTTTGTTTCTCCTCTCTCAGGCTCCCGTCCAGATAAAAGAATTTGGCGCAATCACAAACATAGACTTCTCCCCAGTGGCTCCACATAACTTCGCTGTGACAGCATTCACAAGAGTATGTTGGCTTCTCTTGCATGAATTCAGCTTAGTTGTGTTTATTCAAAGGAATCGGTGTTCACCTCATAAAACAATCCTGGTTCTAGTCTGCAACATTTGTTTGTCATTTTTTGTCATCCTAACACTGGTTTCTCTACAGATCCACATTTACGGGCCGTTCTCCCAGGAGCCTGTGAAGACATTTACACGGTTTAAGGACACTGCATACTGTGGCAGGTTCAGGTCAGACGGTCAGCTTCTCGTGGCAGGATGTGAGGACTCGGTGGTCCGGCTGTTTGATGTCAGTGGCAAGGTGGCACTCAGGATGTTCAAAGGGCACACAAAGTAGGTATCCAATGTGTCACTTTCTGATAGTTTTAGTTGTGCTGTCCTAGCCTGAAGATTGAGTGTTACAAAATAGACTTAATTTCAACATCTATTGCTACATTTTGAGGAGGCTCTCTTACTAGATGTTGGCAGTCCCTGCAGAGGTTATGTTGGAAAAGTTAATGTAATCCTGGTCCAGGGGAAATATGTGGAATGTCACAGCCTTTGACCAGAGTTGAAAGGCAACGTTGCTGGTGGGGAGAGAACATGTTCTCTGTTCACTTTTAAAAGTTCAAGTTTTAGATTCTTGCATTAGTAAGGATTTTTCAAAAGAAATCCTCATTTCAGTGTCGTTCTTGTTACTTTCCTATGTGTCTTCAATTCTTCTCACTGCTGTTGCTCTCACTATTTCAAAATAATTGAAGGTATAGAGAATGCTTCAAGAATAAATTCAATGCTTATTTTGTGCCTTAGAGCATACACACATACTATATTTACATATAGAAATACAATGTTGCAATTTTGTTTGTACACTTGTTTGTAGTTTTCATTTTCAGTTCGTTAGTCAAATAGTAGAACCAGTCCCTGACAGTTTAAAAAGTCTACACACATGTTGCTATCAGCATTTGCAATATTGTTTTCATGGTACTGTATCAAAACCAATCATCATCATTCTAAGCTGCTGTCCTGTTGAGGGTGGACTATGCTTTTGATTAGCTGATTGTATCTTCTGGAGTTCTTGTATAGTAAAGGAATTGTTGAATGATGATCTCTTGAGTGATCCATCGACTGAATTTCATGATGATCTCAAGAATTCTGACAACCTGTAAACCGTCTGACAGACTTATAAACGTCTGGTCATAACAGTGAACTGATGTACATTTTGTCTCTTTGTTTCTGCTCAGGGCTGTACATGTAACAGACTTCACGTCAGACCGTTACCAGATCCTCACCGGGTCAGACGACTACACCTGTCGACTTTGGGACATCCCAAATGCCACTGAGCTCAACACCTACCAAGAACACACAGATTACATTCGTTGTGGTGTCACGAGCAAACTCAACAGAGATCTGTTCATTACTGGTGAGTGGAAGAAAATTGTTTTTCTTTTAAACTATGAGTTTTGTGTGACTATTAAACAATTGATGTTTTCTTTCCCCCTAGGATCATACGACCACACACTGAAACTGTTTGATGCCAGAGTGGATAAGAGTGTAATGACCATGGACCACGGCCAGCCAGTGGAGAGTCTGCTTCTTTATCCTTCTGAGGGACTCCTGGTCTCTGCAGGTAGCCAGCAATAAAATCTCATTTTCAGTCAGCGCTTCCAGAAAATATGCCATCTTTGTCAGACAAAACACAAACAAAAGTGTTTTTCAATTTAATGGAGGATCCCTCAGGTTGAAATGGGTTGTTGTGTGACATTGAATCCATTTAATGCTTGGTTGAGACTCCAATTGGGACAAAAACAGCGTAAATCTTTTTTCCTACACTATTGCCTCCCAAATGACAGCACTGGTGTTTATGCAGGGCATTAAAGATATATTTATCATTGTCTTTAGGTGGCCGCTATGTGAAAGTGTGGGATCTGCTAAAAGGAGGCCAGCCTCTGGTGTCACTGAAGAACCATCACAAAACTGTCACCTCTTTGTATCTCAGCAGCAACGGACAGAGACTGCTCTCGGCGTCTCTGGACAGGTAAGGGGACAGGTGTATGTATAGTAGTAGACAAAGAATAAATGTCTTAAACTGTGGAAATCAGCAGCTGCTCTATCTGTCATGACGGTTGCATACTTATTATTAAGTAATGTATATATGAACCTGATCTAATGTAGGGCCCCTGTTTGTCTTTCAGGCATGTAAAGGTGTACAACACAACCAACTATAAAGTGGTCCACAACTTTGACTACGCTGCCTCCATCCTCAGTCTGGCTTTGGCTGTAAGAAATTACATTCAACCCTTCATCACGTTTTATTAGTCGTTTTTCATGTTTGAAGATGAATTAAGTGTAGAAAAGTGTATTAAGTGAAGCAAAATGTATGATAATTACATGCTAGTTGACCACAGTCAACCCAAGATGGGAAATGCCTTGTTTTGAAAAACCCTCAATACAGAGAGATGAACATGTCAGAATCAGAAATACTTTATTGATCCCCGGGGGGAAATTGTACAGTACCGGTGCTCCCATTCAAGAGTAGAAAGTAGCATAATTTAGAACTAAAGGTATGTACAAAATATAAAAATAAGAAATAGAAAATAAAAAATATACACATTTACAGTATTTAAGTGAAGTGAGGTAAAAAAATATATATATATACAGTAACAATGTATATATATGTATGGATGTGTGTAACTATATATGTATTGCACTATACATGTATAATACATAAGAACATGTGCTTGTATCTGAGGTGCACCCTCAGAGGGAGCCGTGATTTGAGAGACCAGCTCTGAGACTGTAAAGTGATGGATTCAGTTTCTGCAGCAGCCAACAGAAATATCTCGTGTTGCCAGTGATTTAGATCGGAGATGAAATGGTACATCCTCTCCTCTTGCCATTGGCAAGAAGGTGTAGGGCTTCTGGAACACTGCGCAACCTCAGAGAGTGAACTAACAAGGCCTTGTTTTACTCTGGCCTTTCAGGTCTTTTGGGTTTTCCCTTTCAATCACTGCCACAATCTTTGATTTGTTAGAAACATGCTGTTCCAGTTATAGCCATGTTCTATAAAAAATATGCACTGTTTTGAGATAAATGTTAATATATTTTATAGCATATTGAAAATGATATACTATATTGTTACATCAGTCATTGCACAGAATTAAATGTTTGTTTCTTGGGCCTGCTTCCCGGAGAGCCTGAATTCTTGACAGTAAAACTTTGAATACGTCTTTCTCCTCAGCCGGATGATGAGTCCATTGTTGTGGGTATGACCAACGGTATTCTGAGTATCAAACACAGGAAAAGCCTGGAAGAGTCGAGGGAAATCTCTGGCCAGCAGAGACGACGACCATCATATCGTGTTTTTGTGAAGGGGAAGAACTACGTCCCCAAACAGGTAAGTTTATATTTAGTAGCATGCACTTCCTGAAGTGAAAAGACTGAGACATGATGTGGTTTGTTGAGTGATTATTCCCCAAGACAAACATTGACTGACTGTCCCCCCCCCCAAAGCATTAATTACATTCTTGGTTCTCCATCTTTTTCCAGGATGATTATCTCGTCAGCAAGCCAGTGAAACAGCATTTGGCCAAATACGACAAGCAGCTCAAGAGATTTAATGTGTCGAAGGCTTTGGATACAGCTCTGGAGGTATACATGTATTTATAACGTTATCAACAAGGTTAAATCAGTTGGTGTAATTTTCTTGAGGTTCCCTCTCGTTTTAAAGTCATCCTTTTTTTCAACTTGCAATATAAAGCAGTGACTCATTCTGTTGCTGAGTTGCACAAAGTGGCAGCATCTGTCATGCACAAACTAACATTGCAAAAAGGTGGTAGTAATATTTCACTTTTATTAATATACATATGTGTATTCAATTTTATTTATAGACATGGACAAGACTGAGAAAGCCAGAGATCACAGTTGCTGTTATAAAGGAGCTGGATCGAAGAGGAACGTTGAAGAACGCTCTGGCCGGAAGGGATGAACAGGGGCTCTCTCGCTTCCTCAACTTCCTCATCGGGTAAGTTGCAGATAAAACGTCATTAAGTTGGCTTTACCAAATGTTTGCATAATGTGTTATTGGATGCATTGAATTTGGTGGCTTGCCGTTGCACATCAAATTGTGCAGAAATGTTTTGTCACATGAATACTTTAACTTTTCTTCCTGTTTCTTCTCCAGGAACTTGGTTGACCCCAGGTTTGCTCCTGTCCTCGTAACAGCGGCTGAGATGATCCTGGACATCTATCAGTCAGTAATCGGTCAGTCACCGGTTGTGGACAGACAGCTGCTGCGTATACAGGAGCTTCTGGACAGAGAGATCGACTACCAGCAGGAACTCCTGGAGGTGCTGGGCATGTTGGACACAATGTTTGCCTCCTCTCTCCCTAGGAAGGAGGTGCCATGCCCTGACATCAGGAGGTCTAACGGCCTGGCTCAGGGAGAAGCAAGTACCTCAAGACCACAGCTTCAGGTCACCTGAGGCTTGTAGGGGGGAAAACTGCTTTAGACTGGGTTAGAGTGCCTTTACAACTCTAAAACCTCTTTTTGAGACATCAGACATCCTGACATGACAGGCTGCATGTCAGACTTCACCAAACAAACATTTTGGTACAGGTTTTAAGAGACTGACGAACCCATGGTCTCACTCTGGTGTTTTAACTGAGCGTGACTGAAAACACAAAAGGCAACAACGAGAACACGTATTTACTGTGTGAAGAATATCTTAATGTGTGACTGTAAAGCTGTTGCTTTTATTGGAAGTCTTGTAATTAAACTTTCAAATGTAAATGTGTGTGTGTGTGTGTGTGTGTATGTGCGTGCGCTCGAGTGTTTGAATGATTTCTCTGTGAATGTCTGCTTTGTGTTTTCATAATATTTGGCATTCACACATGTTTTATAAGCAAATAGAAATAAATTTTTGTAATATGGAAACTGGCTTATAATTGTGTTGAACTCACTGTGTGTTAAATGTCGACATGTGTGTTTTTATTACCCTCTCCCATGGACTATTTTATCGCCTTCCATTGGAGGTCGCTGTAACCTCAAAGAAACGGTTAACTTTCACGTATGAGGAGGAATTTGCATTTGACCAGACGGAAGACAGAAAGCATCAACAGTGACAGGGAGGAGGATGCTGTGTCAGTGGAGGCTGCAGCTCAGACTGGAAACAGCAGCCGCAGCGACTCAAACGCCATTTCGCAACTTGTAGCTTCAAACAGCGACACTTGAATTAGCAGTTAGCAGCGAGAGGAGGATGAGTCCGAGTTAGGTGCTACATTCACGGCGCACCTTCAGGTTTCTTCTGCCGGAGTTTGAGCTCCTGTGAAGGTTGGTACATCAATAATGTTGACCTGTTTACAACGTGTCTGTTCCCTGTGATATTATCGACAGTTTGCTAATGTGTCAACCCTGTTAACGAACGGTAAAATATAGCCCCATGAAGAGAGCCTCTAATGTATTTTGCAGCTAAATAGGTCAACATTAAACTGAGTTAAATTAATTTGCATCGTTAAGAAAAAGCACATACATGTTTCTGAAGCTAGACACTTGTGTTTCTGGTGTTTAATAATAGATGTCTGATGTAATGACATTAATATGAGCAGTTTTAAAGCTAGCACACTTACAAAAGTCCTCTCGGTTTGTTCATGCTTTGCCTTTGCTCACTGTAATATTTGCTGTATCATATAATTATAAATATACAAATGTAAATGCAAAAGATAAAGTGATTGCACAGAAAACCATTTCTTGAAAAATGGTTATATTAAGCTGTTGTGTCCGGTTTTGAAAGTGACCACTGATAAAGAACAGATCTGAACCCTGCAGCGCTGAAACGCAATCATTTTCCTACTTAAGCACACACACACACACACACACACACACACACACACACACACACAAACATACACATGTAGCAGTTGACTACACACTGCCTGCATTTCAGGTTGGGGTATATTTGGTTTTCTGGTACAGTCTCTACACAGTAGAAGGTAGAAAGTATCATTAAAATCATTATTCACATATTTGAGATCAATGAACAGAGACACTCTGCCTGCTGGCACAGATAAGATGAGGCTTGATAATCTCTTCAGGATCAGAGGAGCAGGAAGAATAACCAAAATAACCAAAGACATAATGCGGTGTCACATGGCTAATGTGACTTTTGTCTCTCAAACGTCTGTTTAATGTCCACCTCTGCCTGCAGTTGCTGTGCAGATGGAGCTGAGCAGGAGGAAAGTGCCTCTCTATGTGAGTATGTGCTCCACTGTGCAGTCAAGTCTGAGACCAGCTTCTCCAATTAATCTCAGGAGTTAGTTTTCCCTCTGGAAAATCTCTGCAAATTGAGTTTGGAATGCAGTGAGAGATCAGCAGCCTCATTTATAAAAACTGCAAGTCTTTGGCAGAGGTTTTGTGCTCATGGCCACAATATGTTTAATGAAAATGCATTCAAATGATAAAACTGTTTTCTGTTTATGCACCAATACTGTACATGTAATTTCATCAAGTTCACTAAAGTAACTGTGTGTACTGTTTATGACTTTGATCAAACGGAGACTTTATTGGTCTTTGAATTAAACATTTCTGGGTTTCTGTTGGATTGTTTGAACACTGAATCATAGTTTCTTAGGAAAAAAAACAACCTTATACATCAGCACAAGGGGACAATAGCAGCCTGCCGTTTGTGTATATAACTAGCAAATCAGTAACTCTGATTCATTCACAGTGATGTTTTTTTATTTGTATTTTACTCACTCAGAGTTGGAAAGGAACTTGTATTTGCTATCAGATTGATTTGTGATGTCTCTGGTCGTGTTAAACCTTTGAATGCATCTGTTGTCTGTGAGGTTAAGCTGTAGTTAAACAGGGCAGGACTGCGGTCAAATATTTTTTCATTGGTTTCACTTTGGGGATCTTAACAATGTACGCAAACATTAATGAGAACCAATGCTTCTCTGAAGATCAAAGGGGGGATACATTTCTCACACTGTACTCAGTCAATTGAATCCTTTTCAATTTGACGTGTTTTTAATGCTGTTTTCCTTTTACTCAAGGTTACTTAAAGGTTACCAAACTTTAATGTGCACGCACCATCTTGCCCATCTCATGTAATGAAACACGTCCTCTTCAGATACTGTGCTTGCTTTCTACAGAGGTCCACAAATGAATGAATGAATACGTTTGTGCAACAACCCAATTTCACTCTTTGAGACTTGGAGCAAAATGCTGACACCAAGATAAGATGCTCACAATGACAATGGCAACATGCTGATGTTTAGCCAGTAATCCGAACCATGTTCATCTTCTTAGCCTGTTATCATGCTAACGTTTGCTAACGCTCTAATACATAGAGTACAGCTGAGGTTAATGAGAATGTCATTAGTTTTGCAGGCAAGTATTGGACACATTAAAATAAATGTTGACCTGCTGGTGGCGCTTGAAGAAAAGTTCACCAAAAGGATCACCAGTTATTATGATTCATCCTGAAGGGGACATGAATTTCTGTATCAACTCTCATGGCAATCCATCATATAGGTGTTGGGATATTTCTCTCAAAACCACATGTTAACCTCTTGCTGGCGCTAGAGGAAAATTCAGGGATTCACCAAAGTCATTAGGATACATTATCTGGGAGCCATGAATGTCTTTACAATGTTGTGCCAATCTATCCAGAAGATACTGAAATATTTTACTAGATAATCTGATACTTTGACCTGATGGTGGCGCTAAACGAAAAGGCAGAGAAACACCAAAGTCATTAGGATTCATCCTCCGTGCATCGTGGATATCTATGCCAAAATGCATGGCCATCCATCAAATAGCTGTCGAGACACTAAAAACCAAAAATGTCAGCCTTGCTAGAGGGAAAGTCAGGACATCACCAAAGTCAGTAGGCTTCATCCTCTGTATACATGTGCAAAGTCAGTTCCTGTCCATTCTTCATCTGCCTCTGGTTGTCCTCACTGTTATGTCCAGTGTTTCATCTAGTGGCCACAGCTTCATTAGTGGTCAACATCTGGTCAACCACACAGAGGTGAGGAGTCTTGATGAGGGCACAGGAGAAGCTGTGTAGACAAAATAAAATTTGTGGTTAACCTGATGTTCTCTCTGTCAAAGATCAGACGACTAGGGATAAAGAAATGGATGCGTGAACCTGAAGGTGGGATTAGGTGAGACGGAGAGACATGGAGGCAGGATTACTCAGTGTCTCCATCTGACACAGCGAGGGAAGTAAAGAGAAAAGCCTCTCAGTTTTATAGCGTGAGAAATCAGGTCAGCTGTTGAGGTGATGCAAGGCTAATAGATAGACTCTCATGAGAAAAAGAGAGAGACTACTTAAAAAACACTCACTCTTATACCATCCAACACTAATCTGTGGTGTTCATTGCATTTCAAGTTAAGCCTTATAATTTGTATTTTTGCTGCACCTTCTTTCCTTCAACCTGTCTCCTCCACAGCCTCAGTCAGTTGTTTGATGTGTTTCCCAGAATAACCCACACAGTGTGTCTTGTGGCTGCATTGCTGTCTGGTCTATTGAGGACACTGTAGGTGGACACATTGATATCTTCCACAATAGATTTCTTCCCCTGCGACTGTTGGATATTGGCGGTTCTAAAAAGCAGGCTCATGTCCCTGGAAGCTGTTTTTTTATCCTGAGGGACTGAAACTAAAAGTGGATGTTTAGTCTTGATATTTAAATTGTAAAAGATCTGCCATCAAACTCAGTTACAGTTGCATTAGGTCTCTACACACTGCAGCCATTTATACCCAGTAAAAAAGTCCACAACCAAACAACAGCATGGGCCTAGAAATGTTATATCTGCACAAATCAATCTTTTTCTATTAACAATGATTTTGTGTAGTGTGAAGGGGGTCGCTCATAGTGACAAACTCATAGATGATTATTTTCAGACTCTGCAACTCTACTTTAGGAGAGAGGAGACAATATATCAGTGTTGTATTTACAACTTGTCCCGCTGTCCCCAAGTGGGAAAAAAACAATTGATACTGCTTTGAATATTTTAAGGTGGATTTTCTTCAAATGTCCTTTCACCTCTTCTGCTGCATTGTTGGCTTGACACAGAAGTGCAAGGAGAAGTCAACCCTGGCCTGCTGTCGACTTGTCTTTTTCTGTACTTTGTGTTTTTGTTGTATTTAAAAGTTTGTTACTAAGCTAGTGTAGAGGTGTGCTGTATAGTATTTTGGTAACTAATACCATACAGATATACCTATGTGCTAGTTCTGTAGTTTTTAGTAGCTCAGTGGCTCTCTATATAAAACCTTTTTGCATGATATATCTATGGCTGGGTGTCTAACCTCAATACTTTTTGAAATATGCCTGTCGCCCCGACTATTGGAAATGTCAATACCAAAAGCGGGGATTTTCTTTGTTTTCGATAGTTCCAGATTGAAATTCTCAGTTGTAGATCATTTTATTTAGGCGTATTAATTGTGCGGCTACATTTGAGTTTGTTGTCTTGTATTTGTATTTAAGTATTTAAGTATTTTGGTACTTTTTGGGTTTCAAAACTCAGGTACTGTATCGGCTCTAGTGTTAAAATTTCAAACGATACCCAGCCCTAGATAAATTAATGACCCAGAACAGCTCAGCCTTGCCCTCTTAAGTGAGGATTTACAGTCTAGTGAGGCTGACAACACATCCACATCTGACCTGCACATGGTTTTTAAAAGGCTACCAATCAGTCTACATGTCAGTGTGACTCCTCTGCCCTATTTCACCTTCTGCTGCCTCAGATCAGAAGTCTAAAGTGTTCTGGCCTGTTGGGATCAGGGCAGGTCTTTGCAGTAGACACTAAGACATTCCTGTTTTTATTGAAGGGGGTATGTTTTATTGTACCCTCAAGAGGAATGCTGTCAGGGGATTTGGTGTACTTTACAGAAATGTAGAACGCCGCATCAGAATAGAGTTTTACTCTAAAATAATCCTGTATCTTTAGGAATATAAATATTTTTTGCTCTCTAGCATCTTTCTTCTCCATCTTCCCTGTCATCCTCTCTCACCTTTCTTTATCTCAGGGCCAGGCGAAGGTATTTGCATTGCTGGAGGGTTTAGACTCATTGCCAGAGGATTCAGAGGTCTACGTTGTATTGGAAGGATCCACACTGGTCCATGTCACCAGGGCTCAGAGTGATGTCATGCTCTGCTTTATAGTGCCTGGTATGTGCATGTGCATGTCTGTGTGATGTGTATTTTATTACTGTGTATGTATGTTTTCATGTCTTTTGGGGTAACTTGCTATGTCTCATCAAAAAGGGAAAAGTCATTTAGAAATCCACCTTCAGACACACATCCGGACAATCCCAGGGTTTCCACTCCTGTCTGTGATATACTCAGGAACAGTATATCACTATTTGAATCTTCACACACACACACACACACACACACACACACACACACACACACACATACACAGTCTGTGACTAGAGGTCTGGAAGGGCACAGAATCTTATCAGCTTCCTCTCAGGAGGGAAACAGTTCCATAAACAATATGTCAACATTACTGAGCCTCTGTGTAGGTTGACACAGGCAGTCCTGCAGGCTTGTGCACTCTCTATCATAGCTCTACAAAACCTGCTCCATCACAAAAAGAACTTTATTGGCATACAAAATGAAAATCTGAGACATTTTCAGGCATTTCTTATGGCACTTAGGCTATGTGCTGAAATACCGGTGGTTTTGTATTTGTGTATAATTTGAATTATTTTCATTCATTTATCACAGACTATGAATATTTTTAGATAGATTTCTTTACACCCATCAATTTCAGATGACTTTATTACAGTTTGAAACAGACTTGAAACTTGTTGCAAGCAGTGCCTTATCATATCAATATAAATTAGGAAGAAAATCAGAGAGAGAAAAGTCTACACAGGTCTCATACTGTAACAGCTCTTATTCATGTAAAGAGATATAAATCTGTCTGCAGTAAAGTCTGGCTTGTTGTGTCCCTCTTTAGGACATAACCTGGCTGAGGTGGTGTCTGTCCAGGCCTACCTGTGCTCTGAAACCACACCCCTCACCTGGGTGGGCGGAGCTTCGTTGGAGTATGTCCAAGATGATGCTCAGGTAGGGAAGATACACAAATATGATACTATACATTGCACCCATGTTATTGCACCAGTTGTCAGAGATTGTATCTTATTCACGACTGCTTCTTTCTCAGGACCTGGCAGAGCACTTGGTAATCCACGGACATTGTCTGAGCTCCATGGATCACAAGGAGCTGAGCAGCCTCTTCAACCTGGGCCAGGAGAGCTCTCGCTGGGCTATGGATCGCCGCGTGGCCCTGGCCATGGCCAACCTGGATATCCCCCAAAACTGGAATGTACTGGGGAGCCACAGTGGAGACGGTGAGAGCAAGGATTATCTTATCTTGCTGGACGGGCATTCCTGCACAGATATGTTGATCAAAAGCACATTGTATTTTAAACAGTACAAATTAGATGGATAATACGTAAATAAATTAAACTTTGCAGTGCAAATTGACAGATGAGGAAGGTTAAGGAATATTTTGATTGAGAGTAGTTGGTTAAAGACACAGTTTGGTCTCTATTTTATCATTTACAAAAAGTGAAGGCAGTTAGCGAGCAGAGATGCAGGTTTTTCGACAGGTTTTGTCATAACCTCATTTCTCAGCATCGTGCTGGAAACTTGGAGCCGGTGCTGTCCAAGGAAGATGAACTCTTTAACTCTGCTCCCCTTCACCCGCCTTCTTCTGCCATCATTCCCGTTTTCCATGCTCACTGGGCTGAAATCGGAAGTGAACATGGTCACATGTGTGCTTCTGGTGAATTCATCAAAGCCAATTAAGCAGCATGTAATGTGGTTAATAGAGCCTTTCCATCTGGAAGTAGCCCTAGGCAGAGCTCAATAAATCTGAGGGCAAGTGTGTTTATGTGTATGTGTGTCTGTGCTGACCACCATGTTTACTAGATGCCACCATCTGTTTGTATGATCTGAGTGTTTGTGTAGGGCCACCTACATAAATGACAAACTAGATTTAGCGTTAATATAGTTATGGCAGTCTGTTTCATCGCAGCGTCTCCCTCTAAATGTCTACAGTTAATTTGATAACACTGCCCATGACATCACTCTATTGCCGATGCTGAATGCGAATCCCTAACTTTCCTTTGGTGGTATCATTTGCTTATAGTGCATTCTGCATTTCAAAGGCACTCGAACTTTTTAACCACATTGGATCCTGGAATTATTCTCTTCTCTGGACTGAGTGCAGCTCTGAAAAATTGAGCATTCAAATGTTGACATACAGCTGGCAAAAGTGTTATCTTGTGAAATGTCTTCTCAACAAGGCCTGCACCCTGATGGGTTTTGGATGCAGAATAATCTTGAACAAATAGAAAAACAGAATTTTTACGAACCAAGAAGTGGAGCCTTTTAGATCTGTAATGTAAATCTGGATTTAGTTTGACCAGTTCCTGCCTGTCTGTTTACTATTAATTAACCTCAATTTGAATAGAAAACACAATTAATCTCTTTTAAAAGTAAATTAAAGTATTTTGTGCACCAGTTTTGAAACATGGGTTGCCCTGCAGTATGTGGGTAAAAAGGGCTTTTATCACCTGTGATCCTTCACTGCCCGCTGTAATACAAAGGCAAACAGGGCAGAAATACAATCATGTAATATTATATATATATATAAATTTAATAAAATAACTTTCAGAGTCCCATCATGTAAAATTGCATCCTTTGCAGTTAAATAGCCCTTTGCAGGAAATATCAATTGTGATGAGGATTTCTTATTAAAAGTCCTTCAGTCAGTGTTTTCAGTGTAGACCGTTTGACTAGTGTTTCTCTTTGTTGGTGTATTTTCAGGGTGATTCACCAGTAGATTTGATTCTTTTCCTCTTGCCACATTTCTGCAGTGTTAGTGACTGATGCTCAGACAATTCAGACAGCATCTGTCTGGCCTCTTTGTACCTTTGTAAGTTGCTTCATGTTGCCTTGAAAACTCATTTACAAAAGTGGTGACTGTCAGACCTTTATGAAAACTGCTTATTGTTGTTCAAGTTAATGTGATTCACTCCTGAAGTAGCCTTTATAATTGTTACTTATTGTATTCAAAGTCTGAATTGCTGGCAAATCAGTCACAAACTCTGCAGTATTATGCGTGAAGGTCACAATAATCATGATGACTTATCCCAAACACAACAAAACTGCATTTACAGTGAAGAAGCAGTGATTTCACTAAAATACATTATTGTGCTGTACAGTATTGTACAGCACTGTAAGGTGCTTGTCCATCCAGTGGGAGTTACTTTGAGGATGATCTAACAGTTTTCCCCTTGACCAGGCTGAAATGTGCTGACTTTCCTGTCTTTTTTCCCTTTTGAATAGTTATACGTTAAGCCTAAAGAAATGTTCAGAGATGAAAGTATTTTAAGATTATAGTGAATTTATTTATTAATTTCAGAGCTTACCAGTTGCTTGCCTGTAGCTGATTTGGTGCAGGCCAATTACCTGGATCCAGATCTCGTTGAACTGCATTGAGTGGCAGGCACAGAAATAAGAAGCTGTCACCACTTTGTTGAAAAGCTTTTATTGCCTTAAAGTGGGTCAATGGAACAGAGGGATCCAGTGCTGTGCAGGAGAAGAAATCAATCATTGACATTTAGGTTAATTATCATGGTGAGGTTGTTATCAAGATGAGATTCTTGACATGTTAGTTTCCTCTTATTTTTGTCGCGCCACTCATTTTTTTTCTCATCTCACTGTTAATCTCACCTCCCTCTTCCATTCAGCAGTTGTCTTAGATCCCACTGCGTACTTTTATCTCTGCAGTCATATTTTTTACGTTATTATATTTCCCTCATCTCCAGAGCACAGTCTCAGGGAGTCTCCCCTCCACCTGGCCGTGCGATGGGGTCTGTATCGGCTGGCGGAGCTGCTGCTTTGTCAGCCAGGGGGTCTGATGGCTGTCAGTCTGCCAAACGAAGAGGGAGTCACACCGCTGCAGCTGGCACAGACAGCAGGCAGCACCGAGCTCCTGGAGCTGCTCACACAGTAAGATTACTAGCTCCAACAGGGCCCTTCAGGGAGGGACACTGACAAATGAATCACTGTTTTGCTGTAACATTATGCGTTCAGTGCAGAGCTTTCCCACACACAACAGTAAGGGAAACAACCCAGTTTTACACTAGCTATTACCCCATCCATCCTTTAGCTTATGCTTTTTGGAGTTTTGCGGGGGGCTGGAGGGAGGAAACTGGAGCAGAGCGAAAACCCACACAGGCAGGGAGAACATGCAAACTCCACACAGGAAGGCCCTGAAAGGCGACAGTGCTAACCTATGCACCACCGCGCCCCCCAGCTGTTACCCCAGATAATTTGCATTCTTTAGATTTCTAAAATACTGTAAATCTACTTGTTAACGTACATTTTCTGAACAGATAAAATGCTAAACACCTGTTAGTATTACCTGTCAAACTCAGGAATGTTTTGTGCTCAATCAGTCGGGCTCAATCTGGATCCATAAATCTTTTGCACAGCTTTATAGCCGTGTCAGCCCTCAGCCTGAAAAACTAGAAGGATCATCATCTGCACTCAGTGACAATGTTTTTCTAGAGATTTGTTTATATATTCTAATGGTTTCTATCCACATTTTAATGATAAAAACAGTATTCTCTAAGAATAAACGTTTTTCTTTTGTGATTAAAGTAACCCACCTGTTGTGCTGCAGCCCACCCAACCCTCTAGCCACGCCTCCAGCAGGTCTGTCCCAGGTGTGGGCAGACCGGTCCCGCTTGCTGAGGTTCTGTCATGATATGGGGAACCTGACTCTGACCGTCCGACAAAACCTGAGGTGGAGCTCAGAGGAGAGCCGGCACGCTGACATCCTGCTTCTCAGAGACCGGCTCAGAGACAAGGACTTCCTCAGAGAGGTGAGTTTGAGTTATCAGTGTTGTCTGGTGCTGGTAAAGATACGTAAACACAAGATTAAAACAGAACACTGTAAATTAGGATCAGATATGCAAATAAACCTGGGATTTTTGTTGTCAAACTGGGCCTTTCTTTAGCACCCTGCACACGAAGGTACCTGACAGTACCATCAAAATAAAACCAGTTGGAAATTGTGTAGAAATTGTAAGATTTAGTAAAGTAAGCATGGAGTCAAAATAAGTCCATATATATTTGGTTTATATATTTTAGTTTACCGCATCCCCTTACTTTTCTCCCACAGATCAAAGCACTACGGAGGGAACGCGTGGAGACCATCTTAGAGAAAGAAGAACTGGTGGATGATCCTACGGAGAACGGTATAACATCCTTCCTAATCTGTGTGCTTTGTGGGATTTAAGAGACCTGGTAAAACTCAACCATCCAGTCTTAACTCTTCTCTTTTATATTGCAAGGATCTGCCATTTTTTCGTTCTAGTGGTTTATGAGGCTCGATACTGCGGCTTGAATAAGGCTGCAGTATTGATAGACATTGACTGCCCTCCTGTGGGGCTTTGAGGTATTGCAAGTCTGTGAAAAAATGAAGGTAGGGAAAAGATAAGATGAAACTAAAAGATCGTAAGCAACCAAACATATCAGTCATAGAGGGTTTTAATATGAAATATGTGAATCACTGCATTAATACAGTGTGCAAAATAGCAGACCAACCAAGCTATATGTTTATAAATAGAGCTGAAACCACGAGTTAGATGACTAGATGATTAGTGGATTGACAGGAAATGAATCAACAACAATTTCTGATTAACTGCTCAAGGCATTTATCAGGCAAAAATGCCAAATATTGTCTTGTTCTAGCTTCTCAAAAGTTTTCTGCTTTATATTCAGCCATTGTTTGGACACAACATGCAATTTAGAGATTATCGCCTTTGGCTCTGGACGTTTTTTTTGTTTTTTTTTAATAATTTTCTGACATTACAGACAAACGATTAATCAAAAGAATAGCAAAATAATCCAATAGATTATCGATGACGAAAAGAAACTTCTGTGATCATGTTTTTATTTCTATGTATGATTCAGTATATTTCATCATGGGTATGTTGAGACAAGCTATAAAATGTAAATAAAAAAATCTACTTAGTTACCAGGATGAAATGTTGAAGGTCGCAGTCTGTTTTACAAGATTGTTTCCCCTCACCCTCTCCCTCTGTGTCTGTCTCCTCTTGCTGTGGGGCAACATCAGAGCCAGCTGGCATCACTGTATCAGACTTGAGTGAATGTGTTTTATGGTATCATGCTGAGGCGCAGAAAGACCTTTGTCAAAATAAGTATTTTCCTATACTTTACATCTTCTCAGCCTTTGCTTTTTTGTTTCTCCACCTGTCATGTATAACTTTCTCTCCCAACCTTTATACCCTTTATGAGTTGCAGCCACTTCCCTCCGATACATTTCCCGTCTTTATATTTTTACGTGTCCCCAGGCCTCGTGTCAAACCACCCAAACGCTAATTTCTGCGTGTCGCTGCTTTGTTTCTTGTAAGAAATCATACACCGTGTCCTTTGATCTGGGATGCACATGGTAGTTAAATGAAAAGCAAGGAGATCCAGGCCACATGGTAAAGATCTCCCCAGGTAATAAAAAGAAGAAAAATAAGACTACATACATACATACAAGGTACATACATCGTTAAAAACTGACAAACATCTGTGCTTACTCAAGCCTCTTTTGAAGTTTAATGGCTGCTGTATGGCTGCATCTTAGTATGTTTTCTCTTCTTTCAGCGCTGTATTCTGATATCAATGGCGGAAACTCTGCTGTAGAAGAAAATGTGAGTATTTGATGCAAAGACAGTGATTTTCTCACAATATTTCACATACACAAAGAGCTAAAATATCACCAGAATCTATTTTACTCATATTGTAAATCTCCCGAGAAGAAGTGTTTAAACAGCTTTATCTGATGAGATGAGTCATAGGTTACCTGTCCTTGGCTGTTTTGCAACAACAGGTGTTACTTCAAAAAATCCTGGATGTCTAATTTCAAAATTTTAAAACTCTCATAGCTCCATTCAGTCTCCATGAACATCTGCATCAAACTGCGGCCATGGCTACGACAAGGCACTGACTGCCCCTCAATGCTCCACATTGTTTCGCTCTTATTGTCAAGGTGTTGGAGTTGGCACCTTGCACACGCCACTGAATAGCTGACTTTGTGAGTGGTCAAGGGTGCATTTCATGTTTTGAGAGGTGTGGCGTGTGCACATGATTCTGGCCATCCAATAGGACCCGTTTTATGTGTTACAGATGGTTACCTAATTGATCTTTCTCTGTCACACACATAGGCACTTGCCAAACACTTGTGTTTTTCTACTTAGCTCCACTGATGAGAAAGTCTCACTGTGGAAATGTGCGTGCTGTTTGGTGAAAGGTTCACTGTTTCTTCACGCAGGACTATGAGGAGCCGCTGATGTTTTGTCTGAATGAGGAGGGCGAAGAGGACGACCCATCGCAGTCTGACTCTGGTAAAGATTTTATTTTTAAAGTCTCTTTAAACTTCCCTCCAAGCGAGGTTACTTTCTCAGAAGCCTGTTTTTAGATAGGCTTTTAATTTTAGAGCTTGCGGTGCCTCAGCTGTAGATCAGGTTTTGTGCAGACTGAAACTGAACATTGTTGTTTTAGGTGGTGTTATATTCGTAGGAAGTTATCTAAGTAGCATCCAATCATTAAGTGAGTCCAACTGCAGGAAACATTTCCTTTCCTGAACAGAACTTGGAACTCAGCTCTAATCCTCGACTATGGTTGTCTACCATCCCCGCGGACTATAGGATCACATTTCAGCCGCCTGACTTGTCTTGCCCCCCCCTCTCTGGAGCTTTTGGGGTCTTGTCACTCTGTGTTTACAGTGACTGTGGCACTGAGAAGGAATCTTTTTAATACGACATGCAAGAACACTCCTGAGTCATCCTATTCCTGCCAGCAGTGACAGGGGAGCAGAAATGAACCCTAAATAGGTGGCTTCACTCTGATTCTGACTCTGGACGGGAAGGGAAGGATTTGAGAGTGGGAACATCCTGCGGGTTAATAATTGGCTTGTATTGCTGCAGAGCAGACTGATGCCTCAGTGTAAGAATGCTGTGGTTACAAGCTCAGGCTTCAGGCTTTATAACACTTGGCACTGGACATCTGCAATCTTCACTTCCTGTGGCTGGTGTTGTTTTCCACGCTGTATGGTTTAGCCATTTTGTACTCTCTGTGTATTTGTGAATGTGTGTGTGTTTGTTGGCTTGTTGAGGACTTTTTCTGTGCCGTCTTTGAAGACTCCCTGCCTGTGACCTCGATCGATCCCTTCAAACGCTTTTTGTGGTTCAGACGAATAACACTGGTCACTTGAATCCTGTTTTTCTCCAAGTTTGCCCTCAATGCCATGTTTGAATAAAAGAAATAGCTCTGACTGAAAATGACTCAGGTTTTATACATGTAATTCTTCCGGGATTATAATGCTTATTTGACCCTTGAGGAATTTCAGTTCCTCATTAGACATTCCTAAGCTGTCGGGCCTTACGAGTGGCCGGCAGGTTTTTATTTTTTTAACAAAGCAGTGAAGCAAGCAGTTGGATTCCTGTCTGTTTTTATCACATGCGATATGGCTGCTTGACTTGAGCTAATGCGTCATGAAATAGACAGACTGAACTTCTGTACACAGAGCTTCAGCAAGGGATGAGGAATTTTGAGCGTAGCTGTCATGTTCGCCCTGTCTTCTTGATGTCAGCTCTGTCCTCGCTTCAATTCAAGTTACTGTAACTTCATTGGCATGGCCGTAATAAAATACAGTATTGTCACAGCACGTTGTTCAAGGTTTACATTGTAAATATGATAGTTCAACATTTTTAAGAAAAAAAGTTTCTCTCACTCGTCTTCCATTCTTTCGCCTGCCTCCTCTTTCCCCCACCTCTGCCCTCCCATTGCCCCCAAAATTCAAATACTCCACCCAAAACACACACTTGCCCCCAAATACCTACATACACACACAAACAGACAGACTCATGCACCCATGCCCCCCGGGTCCCGTCCTCCCAGGTCAGCATTTTAATGTGAGTTTAGTGAACAAACAGCAAAGGCCACTTCATCCCGAGGAGCTCTGCTCTTCAAGGAAGGAGGTCGATGTGTGTGTGTGTGTGTGTGTGTTGTCAGTGTTTGTGTGCACTTGTGTGTTTGAGAGTGGGGAAGAGTGCCCTGAAGGGGGCAAGGGGTATGGGGAAGTGAAAAAAAGGGTTTGTGGCTGAATGGGGGTTGCCAGGGCTTTGCTGAATGCGGTTTTCCAGCAGCTTGTGTGAGTGTGAGAATGGTGTCTGTGTGTGTGTAATGGGGGGAAAAGAGAGAGAGCGAGAGAAAGGGATTTATGATATTGATAGTTTGGCAGAGTGACAACAGACGATGAGTGCAACGCCAGGAACGCTAACAAGAGTCTCCGACCCCGGCAGAGGGATCTAATTGGAGAACGGAAAAAAGGATTAAACCTCACACAGACCCCACAAAGGCAGCATTAATGTTCACTAGTACAGTGCCAACACCCTGCATCACCCCTCCCCAAGCACACACACAGAAACTGCTTTCTATAGTCTCAGTGTACCTCTGTTTCCTCTCCTCTGCCTATATTCTGCCTACAAAGCCCTTCTCATCCCCTTTCTCTTTTTTTATCACATTCCTTCATTTATGTGCATTTATAAACCCACGTTGGGCCTCTTTCCAGAGTGCCATTGTCTGATTTGTCTCTTAAACCCCCTTCACCATCCCATTCTCTCACTTTTACCACCTCTAGCCAAACTTTCTTATGTCCTTGCTGCTGCAAATGGAGCACTGTACTCCTGCAAGTTGGCAAAGAGGAGGAAAATGGGGAGGAGAAAAAAAAAAGGCATGGAAGAAGAAAACAGCAGCGGCTCTCACTGCTGTCTCCATGGTGAGGCTGCTGACCTGGCAGTCTGCTCCCCCCCCATGCTCCGAACCCCTTTCCCCCCTCAGCTAGGCTTTGACATGCTAAAATATAGAGAAAGAGACAGAGAGAATGGAGTGATTGAGAAGGACTCTCTTCAGACGTGGCATCAGGCATGTTTGGGGCGAATGGCTTGTACACTGAAGTGTGTGGAGTGTGCAGCTCTGCAGCCTGGTGTATCTCAGAGACAATCATGAACTCACAGGGTTAATGATTTCTCCCGTGTTTGAGACTCACCTCCGCTAAGCTGTCTGCCCTCGTGTTTGTCTTCGCTGTAGGTTCTGAAGTCACTCCTATGTTTGACTTTGTCTCTTTCTGTTTCTCTCCCTCCTTCAGTCACTCTTTCCGGCCGTCAATATACTCCTCCCCCTGCTCCTGTCAGCATGTGTTGATCTCTCTCCCCCTCCCTCCGTACTGTGTGTGGTAGATGAGTGACTGAGGGGGACAGAGAAAGACTAAGAGACCCAAAGGTTGGCACAGATTTGAGTAGAGCAGTCAGTAAGGCAGGAAACGGTGGTAGATAGAGAGAAAACTCAAGAAGAGGAGAAGACAGGGTTCGGTCCCAGCTCTGTCGGACAGTTGGTGCAGAGTTGTGGAGGGGGAAGGGGTGGATTTTAGGGGGAGGGGTGGCTGGGGGAGACAGAAGGGGAACATGCTGGCTCACTCCTGAAGTGTCAGAGGGTCTACATCGGGACTCTGGAAAAAGGAGAGCGATCACTGCAGCTAGTCCGTTCAGCCATTGTGAAATGGATGTAAACTGAGGTGCTGTTCATTTATTTATCAAACACCTGAAGCTGGATGAAGATTTTCTTGAAGACTGCAAATCATGGATTCTGACTCCGACTCTCCTTTCAATTACTCCTGGCCCTCTTTCCCTAAGATGAGGATGCGCAGGAAGACGGGCAAAAAAGGTAACACTGAGTGGGACTGTCATTAATAGATGTGTAAATCTTAATGTATTCATTTGTAGAAGAATTGTGTCTCCATCCTGTCACACTGACAGTTATTTCTTGGTTGTATGAGTAACCATTAAAGGTGACAATGTCACTTTTAATTACACAGATAGTCAAATATTTTTAATAGAGGTATAGAGTGGACGTAGTGTTGCTGATATGTTAATTGCTGCAATGTTTGACAGACATTAGATGCATGTGGATCAATGTCCGAGAGAAAAGTGGCGAACTCGTATACATAAAGACTGCAGTTTTCCCTTTTCAGTTTGTCTCTGTCCTTATAGCTACATCACGTTACAGATGGCAAATGGAAGACTTTACCACAAAAATGCCCTCCTGGCAGACACGTCTCACCATCCACTGTGGAACAATACAGTTAAAATTAGACTGTTCCCATTACACATTGTTATTCACAGGCCTCTTCTGCACCACCAAGTCAATCACTGCATGTTTGCCGGTGATGTAACCTGATATCTGACAGTATGTTGGGGAATGTCAGATGTCCACTCAAGGCTGATTGAGTGGTTTGGGGCTTTCGACATCATCAGGCCACACTGTTGTGTGCATGAATAAACCCCGCTGAGGAGTCGTAGCCTCATGTGACTGCCGGGGGCCATGAAGTGCAAAAGGGAGGCCCAATGCCTAATATGTGCCTTCATATACCTATGCTCAGGCACCTGCACTTGATAGTCATATTCTGGTTTTGTGTATGTGCCACTGAAGTGTCATTGGAGCTTAAGTTCAGTGTTTGCCGCAGTTTCTTGTCGATTTATTAGAAATTAAACCAAAATCAAGTTAATCCTGGTGCTTACACTTGGCACGCCAGTTTGTTGCTTCATCATTAGTCATGGGAGAGCTGAAGTGAATGCTTAAAATAGTGCAAAATTAAACCAGAATGGTTAAACAGTTCATTGCTTGTGTGCCAATGACTGTGTGTGTTTGTTGGGGAGCGAGAGAGCGAGAGAGAGACACAGAGGAAGATCAAGTTACTGCCATGTCTGTGTCATGGCTGTGCTCCAGTGGTCTTTTCCTCATCTTTCACCATAAACCTCTGCAAGATTATCCATGTTATTGCTTCTTAATTGTGATTGACATCGGCAAATTTTATACACACTGCTGGTCTGTGCTGTACAGCTGCAGAGCAGAAACAGCGGCACTATATAAACCTTTTAAACTGACCATATATTCTCCAAGTGGATTTAGACATTTTCAGAAGTCGCAGTCCAAAGTGAAACAGCTCTGGTGTAACAATGCACCTGCAAAGTGAAATGTGGTTTCAGGTGTGCTGAGCCACAAGTTTATTTCTTCTGAGGACTGATCGCCGTTCACTCTGGGTTTAGGTCTTCTCAGATCTCTCGGGCCGGGTGACGCACTGAAATGTAAACACAACGGGAACGCACAATGTGATGCTTGGACTGGGATGTTTGACCGCAGGTATCATAACTCAGAGTGGGTTTGTGGATCTTGGTGGACAATTGTTTTAATGAGTTAAACGGCTCTCCATGAACACTGAAGTCAAATAATTACCTCTCCCATTTTATGAGGTAATAACACCCTCTGTTGTGCTTTTTTTAGACTTTAGGCTTGTTATTTTACTCTGCTCCTAATTTCTCCCAGCTCTCTCCAAAGTGACAATTGTTTAGTGCGGTGCCTAAAAAGCAACTTACATCATAAAAGAAGAGACAGCATGGACAAAGAAGCCCTTTATACTCATAATAAACAAGCCTAGGTGTTTACACTATTAACAATTATGATTCTCTGTTTATCTTGAACTTTTTGTTTTGCCAGCTTCAACACACCAGCAGCTCCCAAAGAAAGTGAACCTTGAGAAAGAGCCCTTGTGACAGCCCTACCTCCCTCCCCTCTCCATCCTGCCTTCCTCGATCTCTCTCTCCCAGGGGTGTGCATGGGTTGAAGGGTCACTCTCTGTGTTTAACTGCCCTGGTCTGGAAACCTGGCACTGACTGCTGTCTTTGTCTGGGTCTTTCTGAAAAGCTCGAGGTCTCTCTTGTTCACTGCTGCTGCTGCTCCAGGCGCTGCTACTGTATAGGGTTGGCTCTCTCTCAGGGACATGCTCTGAATATCACATCACTCCAAATATACCATCTGTGAGCAAAATCCTATAGGAATAGTCCCACACACTGCTCCGCATTCCTTAAAACCTTCTTTGAAATGGCAACCTGCGGACAGCACTCTCCGTCTCAGCAATAAAGACAGCTGCTCCGGCAGAAAGATTGATTTTGTGCGGCTCTAACTTGTTAGAAATATGAACTCTCTGTTATTCCCCCCAGTTAACTAATGTTAAACACAGATCGCAGGGCCTGACAGTAATGTTCACTGAGGCAGTGTTTATGGGTCAGAGGTGTGTGAATGATCGGGCCCGTGGCAGCCAGCTATGGCTTCGGACCTGGCCCAGGACCTTAACTATTAGTCCTGTCTGTCAAGTTCCTCAAGTGGGCTTATATGAAACAGTATCTGCTTTCAAACAGCATTTTGACCCTCATCCAGAATCTGACCCCCTTTCTGAATTTGATGTGGGACTAAAACCAATCCTACGATACATAGTAGAAGGTGGAACATGACTTTGTGCAGGTATGATGGATCTGACTTCAGGTTCATATAGACAGTATAATGTTTTCATGTGGAACTAAGAGGATCCAGAAGTTTTTTTAACAACAGAAGAACAGGTTGTAATGTTTATATTGTGCCGATTTCAGACCGCAGTAACTAACAGTACATTTAAGCTCTGGGAGACATGATGCAGTTTGAGATACTTCATAACTTGAGGATCGATGCGAGTGGGCTGTGTATATCCTGCAGTGGTTCAGCTTGAGTCTGTGTCTTTACATCTTATGTGGATGGAACAGGAATCATCTGGTGTCCTCATCAACGTCTCCTTGTTGCCTCTCAGATTTATTGGACTCACTGCCTACAGGAAGCATAGCCAATTGTTGGTCTGATTTATTTTATGCTACAAATGCTGGACTGCTCTTCTCCTACTCTGCGGTGCTGGCAGCTCAGAAACTATGGATAAACTATGGATTTGTTTTTTGAATAGGACTGTCAAGTCTCGGTTTAATATCTGCTTGAGGAGTTTAGGCGGAAACAGCGGTGCCAAAGACATGTTTTTGCATTGCTGCAGGCATGGCTTGGCCAGCGTAAGGTGAGACTGTCATTAGGAACATAACAATATTACTGAGCTAATGAGGCTGCCTCTTCTGTGCGACGAGCACTGCGCTGTTACTACCGGTTGCTAATGTGCTTAGATGTTCTTCTTTTCCAGTGATTGCTTCGCAGATTGTGAAATCTCTTTTTCATTGCTGCACTTCACATACATAATGCTGTCATACATGTGAACCGCTGGATTTAGCCACAATCTATTTCTGTGTGTTTACTTAGAAACTCCACTGGAGCACTGAGGGGGAGTTGGTAGATTTATGAGTAGTTGGGGGGTTAAGTTCCTTGTAATTTGGCAATGTATTTTTCTTAGTCCTGTTCATGACTGGCCAGGTATGATGCGAGTTTGACAGCCTAAAAAGCAAAGGCTTCTTTCCAGAATGGATCGTATCTTTCTAGATTGTTTTGTACAAATGTTCAGCAATCATACAGCGAGAAATTCATAATTGAAGAAACAGAGGTGCATTTCTCCACTGATGGGTAGCGGTAAAAAAGTGTGTTTGATTGAAGTGCTTTTGACAGCATTCAAAATCATCATAACTCTACAGGTTGCAGATGTAACACGCAGGCCACACAGTGAGTGTGGTGCAGAGATTGGACAAATTAAACAGAAAACTCAAACAGTGTTATGTAGTGTAACCCCCATAGGAAACTACTGTATATCTGGAACTTCACATACGTATGGAAACAAAAGGATCAAGCTGAGGTTTTGATCATACAGTGATTGTCTCAAACACACCAAGTCTTTGAGTTTCAAAGTTCATTCTTGACCTTGAAACAGCAGTTAACAAAACAATCTCACCTCAAGTTCAATTTAGTAGCTGTTTTTGGAGCCTTTGATCATATCCCATGATCTTCATCAGCAGATGGAGGTTGCCCAGTTGTCGTGGAATCGTAGATGTTCAAATTTTCATTTTCACTGAGCATTTAAACTTTTCATTCATGTTGGCGTTCATTTTTGATCTGGGAAACAGCAGTTGACAAAGAATCACACCTTAACCTCCATTTATTTGCTGTTCTGGAGCTTTTGATCGTATCACATGACCCCAAACCTTCATTTTCAGTAGTTTGAAGCTCATATTCAATTCCTCTTTGTATTTTATTCAGGACAGTGCATCATGGGCATTCAATTTAACAAATTATGTATATCATATGGAACTATACAGACACTGTATATAGTACACAGATATGCAGTATATACATTGTGTGCACCACATACTGTGTTTAAATTTTTTTATTCATGCATTACATTTACTATGACATTTACACTTACATGTTGAGTTGGAATCTTAGTATATTAGCATGTTTTTTTCCCCTAATCTCACCTCCACAAATTGTTTCACTGTTTATTTTGTTACAGTTCATTACACTCTGCGAATAAGTTTAAACAATACTTACATGTGTTGTCTCATCAAAGGTTTGTTGTAGCGAGTGCTGTGGTTAGCAACATTCAGCCTCTTTGTGTTTATGCATATCTGTAGGGTGTTTTCTAACCTGAAATACTTTCCAAGAAATTGTGTGCGTTGTGGAGGAGTGAAGTGTTTTGTACAGAGCAACATCCCAGAGGGAGCTGTGTGTGTGTTTTGAGAGCAGGAGTGTTTTCCCCTGTTTAAAACAGCAAAAGCAGGCTGCTGCTCACAGTGACTCTACTGTGTTGAAAGGGTTCCTCTCAATGCTACTGTGTGCTCACCGGGAGTTATTTCCACTCGCCCGCTGTATCGGAGGCAGGGTGGGGAAGAAACATGCCTACAAATGCCCACTCACAACTCCATGCACACCCATTCACGTGTGTGTGCAAAGAGCCATTCAGACAGACACACACACTCATACAGAGACTCTTGGTCCTGAACAATGACATGCAACTTCCCAGGATGTCTATGTCACTTCCCGTGTTTGTGAGAAGTTATTTGGTGTTGCTGTGGAAACCAAATGTAATATTGAAAAATCCCCTCTCTCTCTCCCTCTCTCTCTCTCTCTCTCTCTCTCTCTCTCTCTCTCTCTCTCTCTCTCTCTTTCTCTCTCTCTCTCTCTCTCTCTCTCTGGCTCCCCCCTCTCTGTAGAGAAAAGCCAGTCCATAAGGGAGAGCCAGGCCTCGTCCCCGACTCTGGCTGCAGCTGCCAGACTGTCAGCGATGATACACGGCAAAGACAGAGTATACGCCAACACCATGCTGGTGGACCAGGTGAGTCGGGCTGAAATGTGTCTTTCTATGCAGTAAAAATATACTATGTAACTCTGTTCTATATTTTAAAACATTAAGTCGAAAACAGACTTGGCTCACATGATGTAAAATGTGTCATTAGAGGAGCCACAAATCAGCCTGTGGAATGGTTCCTTCTCATTGCTCTCACTTTCTCACTTTTCTGTTCCAGGTGGATGACGCTGACATTAAATACCGCTCCCCTGGGGAGGAGGAGGTGAGCCCTGAGCCCCATGTTAGCAGCCCATGCTGGGACTCCTTCTCCATGACCCCCTGTAGCTCAGGGAACTGCTCCCAGAACCGGCACCCATCCTCACCCCTGGAGAATCACAGGGAGCCATCCCCTCGCGTCTCTCCCCCCTCTCCCTTTGCATCCTCCCCGTCTTTTCCTTCCTCCCCCCTGGCTTCCGCCTTCCGTTTGTTCGAGGGAACACAGAGGCGTCAGATGCAGCCGTGTCTGCCAGTTTCTCCTGCTTTGAATCGCAGAGGATGCAGCTTGACGGAGGCGAGCCGGGGCCTGAGGTAGGACGCAGTTGCTGTTAATTACTGAATAAAACATCAAAGGCACTCAAAGTGAACTCTTATATTTAATTGCAGAATGTTTAATGTGACTGCCTCACAGATTTTTTTTATGTTTAAGTGAGAGAACAAACACTCTGCATTATGGCCAGCTTGATTCCTAGATTTGTTTGGAAAAATAAAATCAGTGCAACAGTTTAGAAACTTGTTGTATGGTCTTGTATGAACCCATACAAAGACAACCAAGTATCAACTGTCAGGAATTGCAGCAAAAGTATTTCTTGACGTTTTGTGCAGTGATTGTAGTCAGTGAAGGTGCGGAAAGTGACAGGAAGCCTGGACACAATTGAGCTGTTTGTGTGTTGAAGTTGCTGAACATTCCCTCCAGTTTTTCCAGTGCTGCAGGATCTTCTCTGTGAGCACTGCAGCCGGCAAAATGCTACACAGTTTAAACCTGATTGTAGCCTGGATTTGGCCATGATGACTGTCCATGGTGATTTTTAAGATCAAGATCATCATGGACACAGAGTCAGCACATTATCTTGTAGTGTACCTGAGTTTAGGATTTAAATCTGATGCTTCCCCAATTGAGTTATGGGCCAGTTAGAGGCTTCATGATCATTGTTAATGTGTTAATGACAAGCTGAACACTGTTTTTGTCTCCAACTGTAGTGTGTGATGCCAAGACTTTTGACAGTCTCCTGGTTTGTTCCCAGCTTAATGTAATCATAATGTAATCATTCATTCATTCACTGAGTTTTGTGTTTGCGTCTGTGCTTGTGCTTGTGTGTGTGTGTGTGTGTGTATGTGTGTGTAGTCCTAGTCTTGAGTGTGACAGTGGAGAAGAGGACATACTGGGACATTCCTACCCCTGCTCATCTTTAAAGAAGCAGTCCATCCTGCGATCCAGCTCAGGAGAGGAGAGGGACTCTTTCAACACGTCACCAGACTTTAACCGCACACACTCTGACATCACGCACAAGTCCACCAAGGTACACCCTCTTTGAATATGTTAAATATCCAGCAACAGGGTTTTTCTCCATTAATGTAAAGTCCCATGTGGCCTGAGACAGAATGCCTGCAAAACCTGGTTCTTTCACTTCTTTATACGTTTAACAATAAACTAAAACACTGTCTTTATGACCATATTGCCCTCAGATGACAGATGAGCAGTTCACCTGTGTCTTAGTGTGTTTCCATTGTGACATGATGTGCTGAATCATTTTTTCATTCAATTATCAATTAAAACATTTTTTGCTGCATGGTTTATTGTAATTGATAATTATTGTAATGCATTACAAGCGCAATAAAACACTAAAAACTCTATGTCATACAGCGAATGCAAAGTAAAGCACTACAAGAGACACCGCCTGCCTTACAGACAATCGTCAGCTGACGAGTCCAGAGTGATGAAAACATATATGGAGTGGATCTTTTACGGTTTCCTGTTCACAGAATTAAAGCTGTGAACTTGTGCTTATTGCTCTGCCTGATCTGTTCCTTCTGATCTGCTTTCTCACCCAGAACCCAGAGGAAGCCGAGGTTCGTCTACGCTCCTACTCCTACTCCTCCCCCAAGGCGAAGCCGTCACGGCCGCTGCTAAACCGAGACGCGACCATCACTGACCTGGCAGAAGGTGAGTGAACTTTGACCCCTTTGCCCTGTGACCTTTCTGTTCCCAGCAGCCAGCTGAATGGACACATGTGCCACATGTCTAACAGGGGGAAGTCCAGACAGGTGTCATAAATCCACTGAACCTCTATAAAGTATATGTGTGTTTTGTGTCGGCTCTGATTTGATGTGTGTTTATGAGTATGCGTGAGTGCGCAGCATTAAGGCCATGCTTTGTCCTGTGTAGATGGTGCATTCAGCAGCAGCAGTCGTTCTCTACTTCAAGCTTTATCTCTTTCTAAATCCCTCTCTCGTCTCAACCAAGTTAGTAAGTACAAGAACAGCATCAAACAGCAATTTAGACACTGCTGGTTGGCCGGTGAATACATTTCAGTGTGTCTTTTTGCTCTTTCTGGTGAACCATGGGATAAACTGGTGATTGAGAGCTGCACAATTAAAAGGCATATCTGCCATATTTAAACTTGTCATGACCCAGCGTAATTTAAAAGTATATTCATACAAGATGGAAAAACTGGAGTAGAGTGATTGAAATAGTCTCGTTGTACAGAGAAACCGAACCATTTTGCTACATATTTTGCTGTAAATGATTTCCCAAGATATTTTGATCACACAATTTTGCAAAACAATGATGTTTCTCATTGTGACCCAAATTGTGCAGCACTATATCCGTGGTAAGATTTTGTTTTTGCTGGTGAGTGCGGCACTCATGATGAGCAATGCACAAACCACTGACTCAGAAAAGAACATATTCATTATTATTCTGAATTGCTGGGAGATCAAGAGCAGACTTTCTCCAAAGCTTGTTGACAAGACTTTTTGTCTTAGTAATAAAACAATAGTCATCCAAACTCATTTATATAATGAGTGACAAGTAGAGGTCTGAATCTTTTAAGGACATTTTCAATAGCCTGAGGCTTTGGAAAAATTCTCTCTGCGTAGCTCTTACAGATCAGCTGAAGGAGGAGTTGTTTCTACTCTGAGGGCTCTGTTTTACTTCCATTTGGGTACATATTTTGTTCCCCTCTCGGTTTTGATTTTCCATCTTTGGTGTCATCTGGTTTTTCAAGGCAAAACTCTTGTCTGGTGTTTATTCTCTCTCTGTAGGGGTTTGCTGGATCCAGACTGTTTCAGGGATTCTTGTATTTGCTTCTAACGCAATTCTGATTGGGGGTGATGGTTTTTAACGGCCTTTGGCATGATTCACTTACAATCTATAATAATGTCTTCAACTTTATTGATATGTATTTCTGGCTTACTCGTTTGCCTGTCCTTGTTACTCTACCTTACAGAGCAGAGAGCATTCAGCCTGACTGAGACTCCGAGAGAAAAGAGGTAAAGCCAGTGTGTCAGAAGCAATTCACTCAACTGTGCTCAGCACCCACTGCTCATTTGTTCCTCCCTTTTTAGGCATCAGTGTGGACCAGCGGTTAGAGATTGGCTTAGATGGGTCTGCATATGTGTATGTGTGCGTTTGCATGTGTATGTGTATCTCCAGATTAAACCTGTGGTCGGGGTCTGAGTGGGCAGGATGTGACATACTTCCTCTTTTAAGGCCAGGGCCAGAATGATTGCAACCTCAAAATAACCCTGAGTAAACAGCAAAACTCAGGGCTTTCCTGGACTCCAGACCTCAGAAACCTGAGAAACTAATTTCTAGACCTCATCAATGATACTGAATTTGTAGAATGTATTTTGTATTATAGATCTTAAGGTGTGCTGAATTAACATTTGCTTTACAATCTTAATATGTGACAAATTTCACTCATTTTGTTTTCATTTCATAAATGCCACAATCCATAATCATTTTGTAGTTTATTTAACTTGCTGCCTCATACATTTATCATGCTCTAACACATTTTGTTTGCTAATAATCATGCATTGCTAACAGAGGAAACATTATAGAAGATCATATTAGGCAATTAGATTATCGTATTCTTATAGATCATGTTAATACTACAGTATTGATCAGCCTGATCAGACTCACCAACCATTTTTGTCCCTCACAACATCAGTATCCATCCAATGTTAACAAAATGTGGATGTTGCTTCTGCCTTAAGCATTGGCTAATATGTTATATGGTTTACTAAAACTGTATGTAGCACAAACACCCATGTAAAACATGCAGTCTTCTTTCTTTTCCATACATACTTTATTAGCCCCAGAAATGGTTTATAGACTCTAATCTTAGATGCCACGTATATTATTTAACATATCTGAGTCTCCTGATGAGCCGAAACACAACAACCTGGTCTGAGGTGTGTTATATTCATGCAGGGTTTTGGGTTTCCGTAAGCGGGCCCAGTCAGCAGAGGAGGAGAGCAGCGCTTCACTCCAACATCTCACCCTCACAGAGTTCCTCAAAGAGTATGTTTTCACCGAAATGGCCTCCCAGCCATGCATGTATGGCTTAACTCATTCTAACCCCGTCATAAAACCATTCCCCAACTCATCCATTAACCACATGGACTCTTTGCAGCTGTATTATATGTCATATATGAATCCTCAGAAGTAGATTATATTAACACTTTTATGTCAGGTTGCAGTATAACTTTGATGTGATATTGCATGTTTCTCTTCTTTTTGTTCTGTCATTGATGCCTTTCACCTAGAGTGTCTAATGTAACTAGCATACGTTTCTGTCAATAGTTGACACATTATTAATTGCATCTTGCCAAGGTCATACTATAAATAGTATCCACTAGAGTCCATAGTGACTTCCAAGCATGCCAAGCATGTTGTTAAGAGTAATAGTCTGTAGACCAGGGGTCCTGGAAGACTGTCTGGACATTCTTTCATTCCAGCATGACGCCGACGTACCTGATTATTAGTATATTGAAAGTACTAAAATAATGATTTGTTTCATAAAGAGTGTGCATGTTTGGCTTGAATGCTGCAGTCTTCCACAGGCCAAAAATGATGGGAGAAGTTGATGATGACTGCTGACTGAAATGTTCACATTTAAACAGGATCGAGGATGAGGAGTGGGATAAATACATAATCCCGTCTAAGGTCGAGTCAGAGAAGTACAAAGTCAGCCGGACCTTCAGCTTCCTCAAGAGCAGGATGTCCAGCACTCGCAACAAGACCAAGGTGAGGCAACACAGTGAACTTGTGATGCCTGCTGGCTAATGTGTTTAAAAATATGATTGAGAAATCCCTATAGTTGAACTTTATGTATATATATATATATATATATATAGGCCTCTCAAAGTAGTGCAGTAAAAGGTTTACCACCTCTCAGACAGGCCAGGTCAGGATTCCTGTGCTGGGGAGCCATTGTCTGTGCACGATGCCTTTATTTGGCGAAGGAGAAAATTCCCTCTCCTCAGGTCTTAGCAACGGGACACAGTGAAAATATCCTCTTACATAATGTGTAGACCCCCTCCACACAGCGTGAAGAACCAAAACACATTCCATAGTATACTCGCAGTCTTATAAACACGTGTGCATGTGCTCAAGAACATGTTTCCATGTATGTGCAGACGCACGATGCACATGAGCAGTCAAAAAACAAACATGCACCCTTAGACTTCCTTGTAAAGTTTGATAAGAAAATAAACATTGCACTATCACACACATGCACATAGGAATCCCCCTAATGTCCCCCCAAGGATATAGCACCACAACAGCAACCAGTCTCCATGGACCTTGACAAAGTAAACAGAAAAGCTCAGTCAGAGGCCTCTTTATCTCAACTAAGTCCACTTTAACAGGTGTGTTTCAGCAAGAAGATGACCGCTCTATGCCTCTGTCTGCCTGCTGCTCAGAGTCGTGTTATTTCTACTTTGGTGGTTTACATGATATTGTGGCATTAACTGCAGTAAATGTCAGCTGAATGAATAAGTTTAAAATATTTACTACTTGTGTTTCAGGTGAAAGGGAAAGAGGTGAAGGAGGGAAAGGAGAGGTCAGGAGCCGCTAATGGACACCAGTTTGTTCCTGTGTCTCCATCTGGTCCTGCTCTCTGTGTGGCCTGTGATAAGTCTGTTTCTGGGAAGGAGCTGTTGCAGTGCTCCAGTAAGTACTATACTGTCAGTATTCTTGTTGTTATATGTCCGTGGTGGCTGAACTGTTCGGGGTTTGTGTAAATCTCTTTCCACAAAGTCAACATTGATCGTGAGTAGCAGGGCAGTTTGACGGCCATCTGGACACTGAATCCAGAGATGTGGTAATTTTGTTTATTATCAGCTTACTGTTGAAATTAACTGGGATTTCATCTACCTTTGTCTTTAGACTGTCTCCTGAACGTCCATAAAAACTGCAGAGAGTCTGTTGCAGCCTGTGGAAAGGTAACCACCAACACCACGCAAATGCTAGATTTCAAAGAATAGTTTAACATTAAAAAACATCTCTTGGTTACGGACAGTGCATATCTGGGACTGGGTGATTCTCACCTGGGCTTCTTTTTGAATTTTGCATGATTTCATGGTTCAAACAATCTCTCAGGGAGAAAGTCTTTTTCCACCATTAAAGGGGCACTCCACCACCTTTACACATATAGGTCAGTTTACTTGTCATAGTTGACATTACTCAGCCCGTGAAAACAGGTGAATAATGTCTTCTGTGACTCTGGAGATTTGTCAAATCTGAGAAAATAATGGTTTTCTCAGCTTGAGCTTGGAGACGACAAATTTGTTACAGAAAGGGTCGAACAAAAAGATGCAATAGATGACATTATGGAAAATGAGAATCTAGCATTACTTTTGACTAGCTATTGATCAGCAGAATAGCGTTAAACCACCATATGGGCATACGTCATTGTGCGCATGCATGATACAAACAAAACGGGGACCCACTCCAAGAAACATTGCTCTATGGTGCTACTAGTGGTCAAAAACTCCACAGGTTGCCTTTACGTACACAATTAACACTTTCTGAAGTGAAAATGTGTTATTCTCATGTAGTTAATATGGTACAATCAAGCTCTCTACTCAATGTTCTGAATCCAGTAAGTTCACATATGATCTCTGGGTTGTCAGAATCCTTCTTGGGAAGTCAGAGAAATCTGTTGTTGTCAGCCAACCATGTCCAGTGGTCTGAGACGCGTGCTCTGTGGCAGCAACACCCCCAGTTCAAATCCAGCTTGTGTTGCAGGTCATTCCCTCCGTCTCTCCCTGTGTTTCCTGTCGCACTCTGCTGTGCTGTCTAATAAAGGCAAAATGCCAAAAAAAATAAATAAATCAGTTACTGAAGCAGAGGCAGCCTGAGAGGAAGTGGGTACAACAGGAAGAGTAAATTCCAACCCTTAGTGACAAAGGAACTCCTGGAATGTGTTGAACATCACAACCTGATGATGTATAACAAGCTCATCTGGGTGGACGGAGCTCTCTTTAATGTTTTTGTCCAAGCTTAAATTGACTCCAGTGTTGACTAAATTTGTTGTCACAACAACGTGATGTTTAAATCACAAACCATATGATTTACAGCTGTTGACGTTAATATGATTGTTTTTCCTCAGAAACCACAGGAGAGGAATGCATTGCTGATGAAAAGCAAGACCCTGTCTCTCCCACAGAGTGAGTCAGAAATTATGGTTTGTCCCCCCTCCTCCCATAGTGTCCTCCCTTGGTCTTTGATTAAGTTTTTACCTGTCCTCCCTGGTTTCTCCTGTAGTAGATTAAGAAAGCCATTGCTCCTCATCCCCCACTCTCCCGCTTCCCTGTTGTTCTTTCCCTAGTACAAAAAGTTAAAATGTAATCTATCTCTGTGGGGGATCTGGCCTGGATTGTGTTTATGTGTGTGTTTGTGCATGAGTACAGAGGTTGAGTGTTTCTTTTGCATTGACAGGATCATTTTATTTCTTAATGTGTGTGTGTGTGTTTGATGTCTTACAAAGGTGTCAAGGTCAAAAAAATCTGCTTCAATTACTACAACATATTGTCACAACTGTAGGCTGCATGGCCAGTTAAACAATGAATGATAACCAATGCAGACCTCCTCACAGCTTTATAATCCAGTTACTGTTACATTTGGTGACCACGTAGATTAAACAAAGCATCTGAACACAAAACAGATATTTGAAGTGCGTATTTGTAGAATGGGAAGGCCTCCAAGGTGTGACTGATCCCTCTTCCTGCTCAATGTCCCGGTCTCCCCTCCAGACTCTGCGAAAGACAATTCTCCAGCCTCCATCTTCTCCTCTTCCTCTTCACTTCCCACGATGACCAAAGATAAGAGAGAAACAGTCGCCCCTCTCTCCAAAAGCCTCTCTGTCTCTACGGACAGCAGGTTGGATGGCAATGTTACCACTATATGTCAACCAATACATCAGAATGATTGTTTTATATTTGTCATAAGACCACTGCTACAAAAAGCGTCTGTAAAACTACAGTTAATTGAAGTCTTTGCATTTTAAACATTATTAATGTAATTTTATTTGATATTCAAACAGATATGTAGTCTGTTCATTTTACAGTTATATGGGTGGACTAGGCCAACTTGCCTTGTTGTGGTACTATCCTCCAAAACTGATTCCATGAATCTGGAATAAATATAATCTTAGTTCACAATCATGCACTCTCATGCAAACACTTAAAAAAAGCTCCATGTTCAGATCTAACAAATTGAGTTACTGTACAGACGGCTGAGTGATGCAGCAGCGGTGGACAGCGAGTGCAGTGTGACAGCTTGCACTAACAGCTCATTGTCTGATGAGGGAACGCAGGTCACAGCGACTCCCCCATCAACCGAGCCGCCAATCACCACACAGGGTGAGAAAGACAACATCATAACTCACCACACTTATACATACATAACATCGAGAATGATTGTAGAGTGGATTGTGGTTTAGAAGAAAGACATTATCTTTATTCCTGCAGATGCTGCTGACGCTTCTCTACTGAGCGACCTGTCAGCTGACCTGCTGGGACTTGAGGTGGAGTCGTGGAGTCTGGCGGTCAGTCCGGAGTTTTGCAGGAAACATGACAGGCGCACCATTAAACGACAGGATGTTATTTATGGTGGGACAATTCTTCTTAATACAGTATTTTAGATGAGCATTATGCACTGTGGATACTGCGTCTGTAATTGTAAAGCAGATCTTATTGGTTGAGTCAAAACTCAGTGGGTGGAGCCAAAGAATCTGAATTTTTCAGTAGTTAATAGGCAGAAATGTAGACTTGAGACTTGACTTGGACTTGATCTAAATGGCTTAAAACATAACGTGCACACTGCAAAGTTGGAAGCCCTGTAAACATGCACATTTATTTCAGTGCCCATAATCCACTTTCACTGCCCCCATATAGAGCTGATGCAGACAGAGCTGCACCACATCCAAACCCTGACGGTCATGTCGGAGGTGTTCAGGAGAGGCATGCTGGAGGAGCTGCAGCTCGACTGGGATTGTGTGGCCCGGATCTTTCCCTGCTTGGACCCCCTGTTGCTCTTTCACAGAAACCTCTTCGGAGCGCTGCAGGAACGCAGACAGGCTGCAACCCAACCAGAGAACCCCCGAAATTACCTCATCCATCAGATTGGAGATGTACTGCTTCAGCAGGTTGGTGAAGACGGATTCATGCACATAAACACACACAGATGCATGTCTGTAGTCAGTCTCTCATGGTCTCTTTCTCAGTTCTCAGATGAAAATGCTGAGAAGATGAAGCAGGTGTACGGAGAGTTCTGCAGCCATCACACCGAGGCTGTCAATGTCTTCAAAGAGCTGCAGCAACAAAACAAAAAACTCCAAAACTTTGTCAAAGTAAGCTCCTGCTTTCAGACCTCTTGTGCTTTTTAAAATAAGTACATTGTCTTGATTGAGGAGGTACTCATTTTGGTGTTAACCTCTCTGCTCACAGCAACAGAGCAACAACACTGTGGTCAGACGGAGAGAGGTGCCAGAGTTCATCCTGCTGGTCACTCAGCGCATCACCAAGTACCCAGTGCTGCTGGAGAGGATATTACAGTACACTCAGGGTACGTTAGCTCTACTGTGTCCTAAACTAAGTCATGAATATATGCAACTCTTAAGTCTGTAACACATTCTGTGGAAGCAACAACACAAAGGGCAGGACAAGGGGCAATTTTTGCTGTCGAATTTTAAGTGCTTTCTACAGTGTAAAATAGTATTTTAATGTGACCTCTCCGTTACCTCTTTCCCACAGAGGGAAGTCAGGAACACTCTGACGTGTCAAGTGCCCTGGTTCAGATCCGAGACATCATCGCTGCAGTGGACCTGACTGTAAACAAGCATGAGAAGTGTCAGGAGCTGCAGGAAGTGCTGGCCCGGCTGGAGAATAAGAGCTTTGCCAAGCTAAAGAACGGCAAGGTGTTTCGCAAACAGGACCTGCATAGCAAACACAGGGATCTGCAGCATAAAGGGCTGGTCTACTGGAAGACCGCCACAGGACGTCTAAAAGGTGTGTATGAGATCATCTGTGCCGCAAGATCGTTTTCGTTTAACAGACATCCAATCTACATGTATTTCTACTCATCCGTTTTCAGATACTTTGGCTCTCCTGCTCACAGACGTTCTGGTTTTCCTACAAGAGAAAGATCAGCGCTTTATATTTGCTGCTGTGGTAAGCCTTGACCGGAAAAACACTTTGAAATTAGAGATATCTTGTCCAGCTGTCTATCCATTCCACTCCATCCTTTAAACCCATCTTCATGGGTTTTATCTGCTTTTTCAGGACCAGAAGCCTCCTGTAATCCCTCTGCAGAAGCTCATTGTTAGAGAAGTAGCCAATGAAGAGAGAGGAATGTTCCTTATCTCTGCCTCCTCAGTGGGACCAGAGATGTATGAAGTTCACACCACCACCAGAGACGAGAGGAATGCGTGGATGAGACACATACGACAAGCTGTAGAGAGGTGTGTGTGTGTGTGTGTGTGTGTGTCAAGTCAAGTCTACAGTGTTTGTCTGTGCAGGTATGCATATGTCAGGGCTTCTACTTGGAATCTGTGTGCATGTGTGTGTGAAGGTTAATGTGTGTAAGTGTGTGTGTGTGTGTGAGTGTGTGTGTGTGTGTGTTACTCATTATCTAACCTACTGGTCTACCTGGCAGTTGTCCTGAGGAAGAGGAGGAGGAGGAGCGAAGTGCTGAGACAGAGGAGGCCAGGCGAGCAGCAGAAGTGAGAGTTCAGAAGATCACTAAGTTCCAAGGTAAGAAATGTTTGAGCACCCATGTGCACATTTTCTCTGTCACCTGTCGTTCTCAGATAGAACCATAAACAACAACAAGTCCTAATCGTAGTGTTTGTTTCGTGTAGAGACACTGCTGGGTCAGGACCAGCGGATCTGCACCAGCCTGGAGGAGAAGTTACAGCTTTATGCTGAGCTTACGGAGTTAACCCTGCATTCACCAGAACCTGTACCACTGCGCCATCTGCTGGTGCAACCAGACACCGACAGCGAGACGCCACGGCAGGCCTCCTCACTGCTCACAGCTGCACTCAGAGAAGGTAAAAAAAGGCTGCTATGAGGCTACTAAATGGTGTGGGCTGCATGATGCTGCAGTCATGCTGCATATATCAGTTTAAGAACATATTTCACAAGTCTAATGGTGGCTAATGATTATGACTAGTTTTCAGTCAATACAAAAAAGTCCTGAATAAAATCTGTATATGGGAAACACTATCAAACACTAACACTATAGCATTTTATACACAGAGCTGACCCCCTTGCTGAAAGGGGAGCTCTAAGTAAGGTCCTTGAGAAGGAAACCCCGTTTTTACACATTCAATCATTTTTATTCATCTTAAACAGATTGTATACGTTTCTTAAAGCCCTGGTACATAGCCATCACTAGTGTTTTTACTTATTTGGCTGAGGCTGTGTGCAAGAAGACCATGCTTTACTGACGTCTCCACTCTCGTTAGGTTTGTTGCATCTATAGACCTTTTTCACGGCAGACATTTTGACATTTTGTCATGGCAGAAAAAGCACAGCTATAATTAGAAACATCATGAATGGCTGTATCCCATTTAGCTTTGCCATTTTCAGGTCCGTGTTTACATGAATTAATATTGGCTGTGTATTCCTTCCTGGGATACTTCATGCAATCATTAATTTTGTTAGTAAGTTTTATTTGGCTTTTCCTGCTATAACAAAGTCAAAATGTCTGCTATAAAAAAGGTCTATTGGGGCTGGACAACTTAGCATAGCTCAGCCCTTTTTCAACCTGAACGTGTGCAGGACTTTTAATGAACATGCAGCTTTGCACAGAACATCAGTACTGTATTGTAACAAATACATATTGAACATTTGGTTTAATTAGAATTAAGTTTAGTAATTAAAGTTACTCCGCAAATATCAATATACCGTAGGAAACAACATAAAGGTGCAACTGAATAATTTATCAAAAGTGATATGGTAGATTTATGTTGTTGTCATGGTTGGATTTTGTTCTGCAGCGGAGAACCTGATCACCATTCTGCAGACTCGTGATGGCCTTTCTGTGCAAAGTCAGAGCTCTCCTGTCCGAGCACCAGAGGGCTGCAGCTACAACAGCCACGGCAGCAGCATCCAGGAGTCTCCCTCTGAACGTGAGTCACAGATATACATTGTAAACCTGAATGTCAAGTTTGTCCTTTAGTTGACATTGCTGCCCACATAATACTTGACCTTTACTGATGTTGGTGAACCACATTGCCTAATATGTATAGGCAGGGACATTTACTTGGGCCTTTCCTCTTTTCTTGTTGCTACAGCGGATTATCTTAGCACCCTCAGTTTGAGCTCCACCTCTCTTGGATCAGACAGCGAGCTGACGGGGCTGGACAGCGTGCTGTGGAGCTCTGCTGTCGAGCTGAGAAGAGGAGACACCAAAGGGACACTGTTAAAGGTTCAACTACTGTAGTTCCTCATGAGCAATGTTTGCTGATAAAATAAATGTGCATTACTGTTCCCCTGTAATAACACAGTTTTCTGTAGGTGGCAGAGAGCGTCCAGAGTCTGACTCAGCTTCTCTATAGTCTGCAGGTGAGAAAAGACGTTTCAGTATCTGTGGCTGAGTGCATGAGGGAAGATTGGCTTTGTGAAAGGACAGGGTCAACATTTAATACTGGGTATTCTGTATGTAAGTACAAAATGATAATAAATGTGACTTCATGACTTGGGTTTGTTTCTGATACATGGTTCCATTGTCCTATAAAAATGTTTTATTAAATTATATATATATATATATATATATATATATATATATATATATATTTAATGAAGATTTGATAAGGGATTCAAAAGAATTCAGATTCAATAAGCAAGATACTGATTGATCAAAAGCTACCCCAACTCTAAATTGACAGTGGTTATGTTATACAGGTGATAAATGTGCGATCCTTGTGTTGGCAGGCTGCCGTAACCCTCCAGGACAGCTGCCATGAGGTCCAGAAACTCCTCCTCCAGGACGGAGAAAGACCTCAGCTCCGAACCCTGACTTCCCTCCAAAACAGTCTGGTATCAGTCTCATCATATTCATGTTAAAATAAAAATGTTTACTGCATGCAGGCCCATACCAATGACAGAAAAGATCAAACCAGTTTCTGCTGCTACCCAGGAGCAGGAGAAGCAGAGGAGTATGGAGAAGAAGAAAGAGGAAATAGAAAAGAAAGGTTCAGAGAGGAGGAAAGAAGAGGTGGATGAGGTGCAGAAACTGCATGTGAAGCTGAAACAGGAGCAGCAACGCTGGGACAAGGAGTGTCTGGCTAAAGAGAAACAACAGGTAAGCCTCAGGCTGATGTTCTGAGTTGCATGTCAGCTGTCAAAAAGACACATGTATAGAAGCGGTCATACAGATAATATGTAGATTTCAGCAAAATAAAAACTGAGGGCTGTCACATATCAACAAAACCTGTGAATTCATCGCTCCCTGACCTTTAGATAGCAGTAGATATCAACAGTGCTTAATGTGCAAAGTTCAGATGTTATTTTGTGGTGAAATGTTGTAACTTCCTTTTTCCTTTGAGCATAGGTGGGTGTTTCTGCTTGTCCGTAAAGCTAGCTGGTTGCAACATATTTCTCTCATAAAATGCAACATGTGGTAGTGATGTCAGTGTAAAATGGTGTGTTTAGAAAAAAGCTTTTTTGTGATCAGCTTTTTATTGTTTTTTTTCTCTTACTCAAACACACTCACTCTGGAGGTATAGCATAATAATAATATCAAAATGCCGTATACTGCATGAACACATCCAATGCATCTCACCATTCCACACAGCCTGCCCCCCATTCTCCCAATCCCATCCAGAGATACATTTTGTGAAGTGTATACATTACATTACAGAACATTTTGCAATTCAACTCAATTCATGGTGATTTTATTACTTTTTATACAGATCAGGGTGGATTGATCCTTTAACCGTTTCAAATCCAACACTCAATATGCTTGTGAATTTGCGAGCAAATCTCTGAACTCTTTAATCCCAATCCCAGTAATGGTAGTGTAGAAACTCTATTATAACCACAGGAAGAGCTAATAAGTGGCCGAACTTCCTGATGTGCAAGTACCATATGTGTTTCCAGAGTGAACAGGAGAATATGCTGGAGCAGCGAGAACAGCAGTGCCTTCTGGAGGCCGAGCGTCTGCGCTGCGAGCGTGAGGAGCTGGAGGCTCAGCTGCTGGAATATCAGCAAAATCTGGACCGACTGAGGGAGGGCCAGAGGAGTGTGGAGAGGGAGAAGGAGAAGATTGAAGCTCAGCAGAGGCTGCTGCAGAGCTGGAGACACAACCGCCAGAGCAGCCTGCCTGTTATGATACCACTGGATGGATATAAGGTAAGAAAGGGAAGTTACAGTAATGAAGAGAAAGAGGAGGATTGAGTATGATGAATCAAAAAGCGAAAATAAAAAAATTGCACCGGACACTACTAAGCAAACCATGTCACCTTTGCTTGCTTGTGTTGTTTCAATGCCGCAGGTGTCCAGCCACAGCCGCTCAGGCAGCCTGGATGGTAACTGCTCAGTGTACGAGAACGAGGCGGCTTTACTGGCCTCCCTCCAGCAGAACCACCTCCACCAGCCCGCTAACAACAACCAGCACCAGCTTCGGCTCTCTGCGTCCAGGAAGAACCATGACGGCCCTCTGCATGGCTCCGGCTACACTGCTAACCTTGGCCTCAGTGCCAGCCTCTATAACAGCCTCAACACCCTCCTGAGCCAGGCACACAGCAAACAGCCTCAGGATGGTCTGACATACCCAAACTACAGTAACAACCACGGCTGCCCCCGGCCTCTGAACGACTCCATCCACCCCCTCAGCAGCAGGGTCACTGCACAGCCACAAAGGGCCAACAGCAGTAAGTGTAGTCATAGTCCCTCCCATGTATAGTTCTGACAGCAAACAAAGACATGCAGCCATTTGTCAACCCCTCCTTTAGAGTGCTGTATATGTCCATCATACTGCTGTAGGTTAGTTTCAGCTCATGTGGAGGTGGACATGCATCAGTTGAGTATAGTACAAATCATATTGATATATGTAATATAGTTGAGGAGAACACAGTGAAATATTTGATTCTATATTGTGCATACAGGTAAAAAGAAAAAAGAGCTTTTTCTGAAGCGTTTCTGTTCTCCTTCTAGCACACTTCAGCCCGCAGTTGGACAGGCGATCCCTTGGTACCTGGAGGTCAGAGGTCACAGGTCACGGACTTTATGAGGACAACTATTCCTCGTCTCCCTCTCTTACCCCCCTCCTTCCCCCGCAGGCTTACCTCTCTCTTGAAGGACAGAACGGGGAGGAGGCAGGAGAGGAGAACATAGTTTATCTCTGAGAACCCTTCGTGGATTCAGACGAGCAATGCAAGCTGCCTGATATATAACTGGACCGACAATAATATATCTGTTGCTTATGTGTGTTTGTGTATGTGTGTGTTTGCATCCATCTAAGTGTGATGGATATACGATAATTTTTAAAAGCCTGAATATACAAGTAAGGGAACAGTTGCAGGGAGGAAGTATACACAGATATATGTGCCTTCATCACTGTATGTGGCGGCCATTAATCATTCTCTTCCTGCATGATGAAACCATTGTGCCTTTTTGCCAACAAATTCTTTGTAAATCAGCTTTTATACTTGTACTCCCCATGTTTTTACTTCTATTATGATTCTTTTTAGTATCCGTTGACCTTGTTTTGATGGCAGAGGTGCCTCGTTGTGCCCCAAACACTGGGACCATAAGTACAAGGAAATCAGGACGGAAGGATTACTGTTATTTTCTCATGAGCACTTAAAAGAAAATGGAAATATTTGAGAAACCAATTGAGCCCTTCCCCAAACAATGTATAGAGTGCTGTTATTTCTTCATGTGATCTTTAATAATATTTATAAGGGATTGTGAGCATAAGACATAGAAATATACTGACATTGTATAAATATTAAATATATGTATAGTTTTATCGAAAGGCTACCTATGCACACTATGTTGGAAGAGGAACTTATATTCCTGTTATTATTTTACTCACTTAAGTGCCAAAAATCTTTTTATCTGATACTGTAAGTGATTTCTGTAAAGAATGGCTGTATGTTTTCTGTTTATCTTCTTTTCTGATAATTTATTGTGTGTACATTGCTTCATGCACTGTCAACGTTAATAATATTTTGTTTGATATGTGTTCTCTTGTAATCTCTGTAATCAGAACTGTGATGTGCCATATTAATATTGTGCTGTATATAAAACTATTGTGGCAAACATCTCTGTTTTTAGTGCGCTTTGTCAGCATGAGTTTGACATTTACACGCCTCTCATGGGGGCCCAATATTACCTTATTATGCAACACCCTTCCAGTAATTGTGGGCAGGCTTCCAACAACCATCGACGCACGAGACTCTCACGTAGTGTGTGCAGTGAATGGCCAGCATTTCACTCTGGTTTTGCTTGGATCATTTCTCTGTTAGGAGGATGATAACTTTCAGAATATCCTTGATGAACCTGCTTGGGTTTTATCTAATATTTTCTGAGGATCACAGTGGACGCTGCTTTGATGCTGGTGAGTTTGATTCACTTAAATTCTCTCTTCCGTTTTAAAACTCCTCAAATATGTAACTTTTATGTTCATTGCATTATGTGCTAGTTGGGCAGCCATCAAAGCCGAGCATCAGTCATCTGCAGGCTGTCAAGCAAAGCCTCTTGGTGAGCTGGCTGGTAAACCACAATGGCTTAGTGGGCGACATTTATGAGATCCAGATCGGCCGCACTGAGAACTGCACCGTTATTTACAATGTGGGTACTGAAGGATTTGTTGTCTGGTCTTTTACTATGATTATGAATAATTCCACATCTCCTGTGAAATTCATGTGCTATCCCCCCCTGTTTTTGTTAATCTAGAGAAATGTGAGTGTATTTTCTGTGGATTCAGATGAATACACATGGACATGGACCTCTGAACTGCCTCTGGAGTGTGTCGATCACTCAGTCAGGATACGACATTTCTATAATCAGTCTGTCCCGAGTCCCTGGAGCAACTGGGAAACCAACAATGGTAAGATTATGCTAATGTACTCTGATCCTTAATGGTCAGTGTACATGCGTAAAACCAAATAAAAGGTCAGTTTTTTGTGTGCATAGTTTTCACTGATCATAACATTAAATAATCACTTGTTTCTGTTCTCTCAGCAAGCGTGAGACCCCCCCACACTTTCTCTCTTTCCTTTCACCAATCTTTTTATCAGTGTATGTCAACTGTTGCAGTGTCTGTTGCAGTCATTGCAAATGTCTGTTGCAATGCACATCCTACTCAAAGCCTGGCCATAATAAGCTTGGATGGGTGACATTTTTATTGTTACAATTTGTGGAGGCACTATAATACAATTTCTTATCTCTTTAATGATACATGAGGGATTATAGGTAATTCAAATAGCAACCCTGCTTGTTCACATTGCTGGCCAGATCCTCATGAGACTGAACTATAACTGCTCTGTGACCTGTAGGAGCACAGGCAAAGGATACGATGAAGATCTTCCCCATCGAGCAGGTGCTGAGAGAGGGCACCAGTGCCATGTTCTGCTGTGTTCCCCCAAGAGGAGTCAATATTACCAGCATGATCCTCAATAACAACAAATACCCTCTTATCAGCATTGGAGCCAGAGTCAAGGCTATAGCTGTAGACAGCCTGACTATCCCAACAGGAATTATTAAAGCTCTTTCACTCAGTTGCTTGGATGCAACAGGCATGAGTCGTCATGTCTGGAACTACATCAGCTGTATGTTTGAATTATTATCATTTTCATTTACATTCATGACATTCTTTTAATGTTGTTTTTCAAAGTACTTTTACATATATGTATGTATGTGTGTGTGTGTGTGTGTGTGTGTGTGTGTGTGTGTGTGTGTGTGTGCTGTAGTTCCTCCCCAGAAGCCCAGAAACCTCGGCTGTGCGACCTCAGACATGACAACTGTAACTTGCACCTGGGACTCAGGCAGAAAACAATACCCGTACGATCGCAACAAGCAAACACGCACTCTCCACATAGAGTAAGTGCACCCATCACCAAACACTCAGGATGCATTTGTAGATTTGGTACAGTACAGAAAGTCAGGCATAGATGGCAGTGCTGGTCCATTATGATTTGAGAAATGTCTGTGACCAAAACATCAGCTACAATCACTTACACTTCTGTAAAGAGATGGTGGATGGTATGATTTCTTGATACGGCATATTGATATTCGTTTAATGAAGGTAAACAATGACATTTCAAATGTAAAAAGTATGTTTAATTAATTTGAAGCAGCCTCCATGTTCTTCAAACTAGACGACAAAAGCATACTATACTCATCTTGATAACACTCTCAACTAGACAAAAAAAAAGGTTGAGAGTCCAATACCAAACAGACCCTTGTTTTGTTGTTGAAAACACAGGAACTCAGACCAGGCTCCCATCAACTGTGCGGAGTCGTCTTGTACTTTCCCGGCTGTCCCACAGTTGGAAGAATACAACATCAGTGTGGTGGTGAAGGACCAGCTGGGAGAGGAGACAGAGAGCTACAGCTTCAACATCTCAGACAGAGGTCAGAGGTCACGCAAACATCTGAATCAAATATGGAATACACAGGTTGTTGTTGCTATACACTTTCAATTGTGGTTTTGAAGGCCTAAAGACAGGGAAGAGATAATGCTGTGTGCACCTAGGCTTTCGTCAAATGTGTGGATTTCATGCGTGTTGCCCTTAGTGTTTCCTGTTGTGGTGTGGGACAGTGTGAGCCATGGGGTGACAGACACTACTGTGTCCTGGATCGTACAGGGGAACTTGACTCAACTGAACATCCTCTGTCAGGTCACTACAGACGCAGACAGCTCCACAGAGGTGAGTTTAATCCGGTTTAACTAAAATACCCATACTGCAGAATTATTTTTTACCTTCCGTCTGTGTGTTTGTAACAGCTGAGCTACAATAGCGTGAACGGTCTCTGCAAAGCCAAACTGGAACATCTGGTTCCCAACACCCACTACTCTACTAGGGCACGCTTCTCTGCCAACAGCAGGTTCTGGGGAGAATGGACGCAACCCGTACCCTTCACAACCAGTGAGTACAAAAAAGTCACTCAGACCAAAAGTGACCCTTATTTCAGGCAAATCTGGCAATAAATGACCCTTCAACATCCCACCCCAGGACATCATGGTTGCATGATATCCAACTTTAACAACACAACCACCTGAAAAGTTCACTTTCTTTATATATATTTTATATATACAGACTATGAACTACTGGTAGTGCTACAGTCTTATGAGTATACTGGCACTGGTATTGAATGATCCCCCATGCCTGTGATGCCTTAAGCAAATAATCTTCACGTGCTTTCCTCAGATCCGCTGGTGACCTTGGATGTATGGAGGAGAATAAAGCAGCTGTCTTACCCGAACACTCGTCAAGTTACTCTATTGTGGACTCCAGTGAGATTCTAAACTTGTCTATTATTTTACAAATATTGATGTTATAGGACATTAACTCAGAATATATGTCATCACAGCATGAACTTTCATGGCCACCTTTGTTCTCAGCATGTTCCTGGCTCAGCAGCCACGGTGGACATCAAAGGCTACACAGTTCAGTGGTCGCAGAAAAGCCAAAACTGGACCAAGTGGAGGGACAGTGGACAAACCCAGTTAGTGGTCTCCATCGGTCCAGGACAGTATAACTTCACTGTCCAGGCTGTTATCCATGTCGGCTCCACCCCCCCTGCTCACATCACCATCCCACAGAGGGACGATGAAAGTGAGCAACACACGTAGAATCAACTGAGATTATAAATTGAATTTAAACGTATGAACTGTATGTATGAATGTATTTTGCAGAATGTAGTAGATGATTAGATGGTGGTGATCCAGAACTTGAATTTCTGCCATTAGATAATTATCACACGGTGACAAGAAGTTTTTTAAAAAACATTTCTTTAAGATAAAATGTGAGACAAAGAAATTTGGCGTAGCAGTGAGATGAAGAATAGTCCCGTGGTGGAGGTTTTTGTTTATATTGCTTTTTGAGTTCCTTCACTACCACTTTTCTGGTTGTAATACCACAGTCGGAAATGTGTGTCTCTGTCCAGTAAACCTCCCAGTAGAAAAGCGGTTGAGCAGCAGCACTACTGCTGATTTTAATCTGTTCTGGGACGAGCAGGACACTGCCACCTGTGGCTATGTTGTGGAGTGGTGCATTCCTGGAAATGCAGTGCCTTGTACTCTGCGATGGATGAAGGTGCCAGTGGGAAACAACACATTGTTCCTGCCTGCTAGTATGTTTTTGTTCTGTTGTTTTCCTTTTGTGGTCACTGTAAGTGCATTCTTTAAGTTTAACCTATTTTGGCATACACCTTTATTTTGCAGGACATTTCAAAGCAGGTTGTAGGTACACATTTAATATCTATGGATGCACTGAAAACGAACACAGACTACTGGAGAAACAGACCGGATACTCACAAGAGTTCAGTGAGTATTAATACTGATTAATGGACTGTACTGGACATATGTGTGTCTGGTTAATTGGGCATCAAAGGCACATAGTAGAGGGGTTTAAGGTTTTTCTCAACAGACAGGACAGTGAGACACACCGCAGGAGAGACGATGTCTTGAGCACATGGTTAAAAATAAAACTTTTAATAAGGTGTGGCAGACACAGGATGTCTTCATCCAAGGTTCTAATGAGGACATCCTCCACATGTTATCTGATGTATACACAAGACACCATCTTTCCTGTTTGTCAGATATGCAGAGAGGAGAAGGCAATGAAAATTATATTCTTATTGACTGAATAACCACAAAAGCCAAATCAGTGGAAAAAAGACATAGCAGCCCCCTTCTATCAAATAAAAGCTTTTGCAGCGAATTCTGACATCAGCACAACAATGCTGGCATCAGAGTCCCTGTAGGTTCACGTCAGTTGGGGAAGTTGCATTGTTGCATAAAGTCTGTTGCTTTAATTCTAATCGGTTCTATCTGTCTTCCTTCCTCAAAACCTCAGATTCTGTACAGTCCCCAAATCCAGTTGAACTGGTTCAGAGCACTTCCTCATCTGTGACACTAGAGTGGCGTTACGATGAGGATGAACCGACTCATCCGGCGTTCATCACAGGTTACCAGGTTACAGTGCAGGAAGTAGGATCTGAAATGCTGCCAGGTCATGCTGCAAGTGGGTGCAGAGAAAAGCTTCCAGTGTTAATAATTCTTGCTCTTGATTTCTTTCTGTGATAAACAACAAAAAATGCTAAATATAATAATAATAATTAATAGAACAATCATATGTTCATCAGATAAACTCTGGTCTCTTGAGTTATGATGCTCCTAAACAACATGGAAAGAGGTATTTATACACTTGTGTACATCTAGATCTGTTCAACGTGCCTGTGGCAGACCCTCACAGGAAGTCTGTGACCATAGAGGATCTGCAGCAGAACCAAGAGTATACTTTCTATGTGAGCGCTCTCACTAAGCAGGGGCCTGGACAACCAGCCAGTATCACCACCAGGACCAAAATCAACTGTGAGCTCCAGAACATCCAGTGCACTCACAGAGACACAACAATTCAACAATATTGATCGATTTTTTAAAATCTTCTGTTTCCTCTTGTAGACTCTTCTGACTTGGCCAAGATACTGACTCCCATCTTGTTACTGCTGGGCTGCACCATTCTCGTGTGGCCTCAAAGGGAAATGTGAGTAGCTTCATCTTTAAAGCTTCACTTGAACATTAAATCCGGCAGAATGAAACCTGGAGCATCTCTCCTCCATCTTCTCTTTTGTTCTGTTTCCAGGCTGAAGAGTTGGCTGAAGGACATATTTGCTTATCCTGCTGGTATGAACATCAAAACCCCTGAGTTAGACAGCTTCCTGCATGAGGTATGGACAAACCATTGGAATAGTCAAATCATGCATAGGGAGGAAACAACTACTATGTGCTAACCATAACATACAGTACATTCAGTACAGTGATACATGCATTTGTTTTTGGAGAGCATGGACATATTAAACGATTTGAACATACTGAATGCACAGTGGTTAAAGTGAGTTTTTAGCTTTTTACAGATTTCACAAACACTTGTTCAAAGTGATTCTATGTTTTCAGGTGGCTCATTACTTTTTGCATTTTTTTAAATTTCAATAATTGGCTTATTTCACTCATGTTAATCATCACACAGAGATACTGTTTAAACAAATTACATACAGTAACTGACTTTCGATTGGCAGATGAATTCAAATAAACCGTCAGAAAGCACCTCATCAATCAGCATTCAAAATGAATAAAATAATAGTAATTTGTTGATACAAAAGAGGTTTCAAGAGAATTAAAGGCAAAGATCCAGTATTTGTCAACCTGGACATTATTCGTATATTTACTGTCTATTATGAAAAGTGGTCATGATAACTTTTTACTCACCACCTCTGTTGTAGAAATTTGTGAAACACAGTCGATAGCAAGAAAACGTCCCTCAGGGCAATGACCTACAGATTTTCAAAAAACTTAAATTCAACAGAAATGATTTCAAACATTTGTCTTTGAGTCTGACTGAATGTAAACACAGAAAGTCGTCCCCTGGAAAAGCCTGTTGTGGCTAACTGCATAGCAAAGTAGATCCATTTCTGGGCCGATTTACCAGCCGTAGTCAGGCGCGCACACCAGTTTGTGTACAGTAGGCCCACATACATGGACCTGCTTCTATTATCTAAACTCATGTGTAATTGTTTGCAGTATTATAATCCCCTCTGCATGTTTGTACAGACTGATAAGAGGCTGCAGTCTCAGAAGCTGGAGGAGTGCAGCAGCTGCAACATTGAGATCTTGAATACCAGACCTCCTCTGACTGAAACAACCACACTGAGAGATCCTGAGCCCTTGAACACATCTCCTGCTTCTCAGTCCTCTCCTTCAACCTTGCCACTCTCCCGTGTGACGCTCCAGGCAGACTACTGTCCACAGTCTACCACAGTACTCTGGTACAGACCAGCCCTTCAACAAATACAGTGCATGACAAACAAGACTTATTTTCACACCATGGAGGAGGATTCAGAAGTCAATGAAATCAATGCACGTCTGCAGGAATCATGTAGTGTTATGTATGGTTATATCTCCAATGATACTATATAAGTAGACCAAGCCCAAAACTTCCGGCATATGTTGATGTCTCCATTTCAGAATCAGAATCAGAATCATAAATACTTTATTGAGGAAATTATACGTTATTAATATTATATTAATATTTACAGTAGTAAATACTGTAAATAGATGCTTTGGTCATTAGACATAATGTGAATCTGCAGCTTTCTAATATAAATAAGTTAAGGTTTTATATCAATGCCACATTTTAACATACTATATGCATATGTGATTGGAAAAAAGTAGCTTGCAGATGTAACATACTGAATGTAGAGCAGAAAAGACACAGCAGGTAATCTCGGATTTTTTAAACTACTCTGGATTTTCTCCGCAGCAATACAGGGCTAGAAAGAATCTGGTGCTTTTATAAGTGAGAGGTTAGGCAGTAACACAAGAGGAACTAACTCTAAAGATGTAAACTGTGGAGCAACTGGAGATGTTATCTACAGGATGCAACTGGTAGCACCGATAAGGCAGCCGCACATGTGCACCTTTTTCTTTTGCTTTTATATCACTTGCTATCATAAAAAAACATATTTCTGAAAATCAAAAAGTGTATTGAATTATCAGGTAGTATGTACGAGTTACATTATGATTTAAAACAATCCACCATATTGATGTAATATGGTCAGTATTTCTAGAAGTCAGTTCTCTGCAGGTCCCCTATCATTGACTAATGGTTAAGAAGTCTGCTTGAACTTTAGCATCCGACTCAAATTTCAAAACATGCAGGTGTCTTACACTTGACTTCCCTCTACTTGTTGGAATAGGTCACTCAGCGATAGCAGAAATCTCTACTGAAATTTTGTCCTACAGTTATGATTCATTTCAAAGGCATCTGAGGAACTGAGGTATAATTGTTCTTATAAGTGCAGCTTCATCAAGAAACACACAGAACCGGTTTATAGCAGGAAATCTGTTATGTTACTGTGTGTTACTGTGTCTTAGCGCCAAGAATAACACATTTATAAGTATAAGTATTTTATTATTATATTATTTCATGACCAACACGAGCTTACAGCACATATAAGCAATGCTTTATTAAACTACATAAATGTCCCATGTTTTTACTCAATTGTCATAAAACTTAAGATTTAGAACATCATCTATGAATGATTATTCAAATGATATATCCTGTAATCCCAGAGCTGGTAGATATTTTGTGAATTGTGTCTCATTTAAGTATAAAAAGTAAATAATATAAAGTATAGGCTGTACTTACAGCACATCTTCAATGATTAAATCAGAATTCCTACTCCATATATGGTATCATATATGGCCCTTTGCAGCTACCTTTTCAGTGTTATCAAAACTATCTGACTAAATGTTGATGCACACTTAGTTTTATCAAAGTCAAAAGTATGACTGGATTGCCCAGTTCAAATGATTAATATCTCAGTTGGATCAGTCAACAGATACAGTATCTCTGCTCTCATGAATTCCACAGAACTTCTGCCCAACTACCCGAAAAGGCCCGTCTTTTCTTCTCATGGACCGTGTAGTTTCTGGGATTCAGCAGCTCGAGAACTCAATCTGACCTGATATTATTGACGCCCATCACACACACTCATACAAGAAAACAGATGACAAATCAGAGAGAAAAAAAGTTTCCCTGTGTACTCATACTGACATTTAATCTGGTACCTGCTCAGTTTCATGAAAGTTTCATTTCTGTTATTGAGTTATAATACATCATGAAACTAAGGAGTCACAGTTTATTATAGAGAGTCAACGGTCATACAGTAGTTACAACATCCTGAGTAAAGTGAATAAACCATGTGGATTTCAAAGAAGACAGCAGAGGACAAATATAAAAAGCAGCTTTAAGAGTTTTCCCAAAGAATCTTTAAGAAATGAGGACAGATTAAAATGGATATAAATGGAACCTACTGATGCTATTGCACTAAAATATTATAAAGAAATACTGTGTTTTAAATGCAACAGTCCATTTGGTGAAGGTACAAAACATGCAAGCAAAAATCTACATATACTAAATATACCAAAATCTCTCTCTCTCAGATACAAATACACACAGCTTATTGGTCACTGAGCCACCTCGTCCCTTAGTAGTGCAGAGTTCACAGAACAAAACTGAAAAAAAGCAGCACAATCGGACCGGCCAAAAAAAGTGTTTCACATCAACATGGAGTTGTGAGTCAACAGGAGGCACCAGCAGACAGTGAAGCTGAGGGAAACAGGAGACACATCCACTCAGTTGAGTCAGATTTTTGTGGTTTGACCTTTGGATCTATCAGGAGGAGCGTCTTCAGTGGCATATTGTCAATCTGGTGCTTTTCTCTGACTGGGAGCAAACGCTGTTCTCAGATTTTAGTCCGCACCATTAAGATCCAAAATGACCTGCTGAACAGACGCCGGTCTTCACACAGAAGTCCTCTGTTGCACTCTTACTCGCACCTTGCTGTGCTTTCTGAAAGGGAAACATGAATGAGTGTGTTTACGTGACAACTGCAATAAAACAGTTAACACGATTTAATATGAAGTGGAAAAAGTGCAGATCGTGTGAGCCGGGATACAAAGTTCAGACATGTGACACTGAAAGGCAGCTGAACAAATGGCACTTTGCAAGATTGCTGTGTCAACAAAATCAAATTGAAGCTCCAGCAAAATCAAGTTAGGGCTTGTGTCTGTTCTTTACCGTTGTGGTGGTGACACCATGCACTTCCAGAGGACAGCGTAGAGAGCGAGTAAGAAGGCAATGAACACTGTGGCTGCAATTGCACCTAAAAGCATACACGCATGTTTATTTGCACGTGTTAAAACACAACTACACATATGCAAATACATGAGGACACGTGCATACACCAAGTGCAGTGTAGTACTGTGTGTTGAGTACTGTAGAGATAATTTGTTTACCTGCTTTTTATTGTGTTGAGCTGAATGAACCAGTTCCTCCTCAGAAAACAAACACTATGTTTTATGACTGTGTATGCTCATGTGCATATGCGTGCTGCTCATTTTGCTTTCCTTCACTGCACTATTAGTGAAAATAATAATTCCCTACTCTGCAAGAAAAAACTGTATATTTTCAGCGCTTTGGGAATTTCTGCCGACCTGTCAGAGGCTGCATTTGTAAATGTCATCTTTCAGAGCTCTGCAGACTTCTATCCCGCATTCATAATATTATTATATTATATATTACTGACCACTTCTGACACCTGAGGAATTTCACTGCCCTTTCCAAATGTCTAGTCTGGGTTGCATCGAGGCACCACTTTCAGGTTCAACTCCCAGAAATGCTTTGGCCACCTCCCCAAGCAAACAGAGGCAGGGAAACAGGAGGGACCCAGGGTCACCAAAGGGTGAAAGTTCTCTAGTACAAGGTTCAGATGATACGCAGGGAGCAGATCTGGGATCTCACCGTAACACTGCATATACGAAAAGCTAATGAAAACAACCCCAAGCAATTTGATGAAAATCACAAGACGTCCATTGTTTTGCAGTCAGGCTCCAAAAAGAACTGCCAAATAAAATGTTTCTGAATTTTTTAAAGCTTGCTTGGCGGTTGGTGGTGTAACTTGATTCCTCTTTATTTGTGGCTCTCGACTCTCTGACTGAAATAGGCTTTCTTTCTTAGCTGTTGACTCAGGGTGGTACATCTTACAAATCAGGTGTTTTTCTCTGAAACGGGTCTCACGGGGTCTGTAAAGACATCAGATTTTGGTCAAAGTGGGGCTTACCAGGGATGATTCCACTGCTCCTGGTTAAAGAGTCCTCTGTCCCAGAAGGATGAGTGGCAGCTGCAGTTGAACCTTCATGAGGGCAAAAAAACAACAATATGCAACAATATAAAAGACTGTGTGTGTCCATCCATGTGTGTCTTGTAGGTAATTCTTTAGCATTTTAATGGCTCATTATTTACATGCAGGTGGGTGGACATGGTAATCAAAACACCTTATTGCATATGAACTATCCTGAAATCCTGAAATATGTGGATTTGAATTTTGAATATTAGTGTCCTGTGCAGAGCAGCAGTGCACTACGGCCACTTCTTTATGTCATGCCGCCATGTTTGTTATGATCCTCCAAAGATTTCTAACTGACGACAATTGCAGCAAAAATCAATGAGCTAAATCTCCTGACTTCTGATCTCTAACTTCCTCCTCCAGTAAACTAATTTAGTGGGTTTTATTATCTGTGTATTTAAAAAAACATTAATTTGGCACCAATTTCCTCAGTTACAGATAGTAGTTTTGTCTGTGAGCATTGGCCAGCAGCTACAGTGTTTCATATAGTATGTTTCCATGATTTTCTCTTGACTGCATTGAATCATTTGCATTTTCATCTGCACCTTCATTTGATGGGCGTGGGCAACTCAGCTTCTTTGGCACTTGTTATTAACTTTGTTATTTGGCTTGCGTTGCTCTGAGCTAAAAGTAGTAATGATTGCCGGTCATCTAAAGCTGACACACCACTAAATGGAATTTACCTGAAGTGGATTCCCCTGTTTTTTTGGCACTGTGGTCTGATTTAGGTATTCAGAGTGAAGGCCCTTTTGATGCTGTTGAAATGATTTTATACATGTTTGGATTATACATAGCTCTGTGGTAGTGGACATATGTGTGGTTCAGCTTTTTTACAAGAATAAAAAAGCACAAGACACCAACTTACAACTAAAAATGACAATATACTATGATGAATGATAACCCACATTAACTGTTTGGTCAGCTTACGACTGTAACTCAAGAAGAAGATAGAAGAGATAAAGCTCACCATTTATCAGTTGAACTGAGTGTAAAAGCTGCCGTGTACGAAGATCTGGGTCAACCATCTGAAAATGCAGCAAAACATTCGTGTTTGAACAAACAATGTAGAGCACCGACAGGACAGGACACACTGCCACTGCAGGTTAAACATCAGCCACTTCACACGATCACAACTGTTTGAGACTCAGAGGGAAAGAAAGAGAAGCAAAGACAGACGGAAGGAAATCGAGGTGCAGACTAGATCATCAGCAAGTCGTGCATCTTACAGCAGAAGTGGGAATGTTTCTGCAGGAAGTCCAGTAATGTGGAAAATCAGAGCGCTTCAGGCAAAGATAAGAAATGTATGCAAGATAAGGAAATAAAAGTAACCCACATATTCCCGAAACATTTGCGTCAAGAAACACACTTGATTCTGTAGCAGGGTGATAAAACAGCTTCCAGTCCAGGTGAAAACTCCACTCATTGAAGGATTGTAAACAAGTATATCGGTTTGTGTCAGGCTTTAACCATCTAAAGTAAGAGGGGCTCGCTCCTGGATCAACAGGCTTGTTTTTCTGCAAGTCAGAAAGTAAAAAAAAAACGTCGGGTTTCCCTTCAAGCTTCTTACCTTCGAGCTGTTTGCGTTGTTGATGACAGTCTTGTTCTTGTTTTTCACCTCCGTCCACATTTTTTGCGGGTGTGCGATCAGACTTCATCAGCTCACGTTGTTCTCTTCTCACCTCAGCTGTGCGCTGAGACGCGCCTCTCGTGCTGCATTCAAATGCGTCTTTTGAACTCGTACTTTACATATTCGTATTGACAAGAACCCCGGTCCGTGTTGTATCCTAGATTTCGTATTTCGATTGGAGGCAGGGTGGTAAAATGATGATTCAAGTTGTCTAAATTTAACATCAAGCTTTCAGGCATTGGTTTTTGACATTACATTCAATACGTTTACACTTGGGATAACATTTGTTGAAAATACCTCTTTGCTCACCACCTCGTTTGTGATAACTTAAAGTTCTATAACTCAACACCTGAAGGGAGCATCAGCTTCTCAGCTGAACTTCCTGCGGGAGGGCAGAGACGAGAGGCCTCACAGCTCCCAGTTTGCTGATTAAAGGATTTTAAAGATAGCACTGTTGACTTTCAGACAACAACTTTACCTTTACATAGTTTGACAGGATTTCCTGCAACACCTCACTGCCACCTTGGAAAAATAGTTTCCACTTGGATGTCTGAAAATACCACCAGTACAACAGAAGCCGTTTTTTTGTGTTTATCTAAGCAAGATTACATGTTCTGTAAGCAATCAGTGTTCCAAAAACAAAAAGTTAATACAGAGAGGAAAGAACAGTTTATTATTTGAAGTCTTTCTTTTAAATTTGCTGACCACATCTGGATCAAAATGTTGAATGCAGACTGTTGAACACACTGGTCAGTAAGACATGACCTGCAAATAGCTACAGCATAACTCCACAGATTTGACAGATTTTCAAATTCAAATTTGGACATTTTGAAAAGAAGAAATTAAACAAACATCTGAGAAACACTTCACATGGGAGTTGGTCATAAGAATAGCATATACAAAGGTCAATTTAGAGTTCTTTATGAGAAATATTTCCATTTATTCTCTCTACTTTAAAGAGAGACGCACACCGAACAGTCTGCAGAGATATTGCACAAAAGTTTACACTGTAAAAGCAGAAAGAGCAATTCAGATCACACACATACAAACGCACAGCAGTCCTCACACACAGGCACTCAACATCAATGCAGCCTGCAGATGTTGTATATCAGCAAATTATACACGCACACAGCAGAAAGTCAGCAGAGAAACATCTAAAATGCACAACCAAAGGCATCTCTATATCTTTAACTGATCAGCAGTTCCTGAAGAAAGACATTTCAACCCAGTCAGACCTAAATACCAAGCAAACAGTGCTGACAGTAAAAAAAAAATGCCAGCAGTGGAGTGTCTTAAAATAAGTCTGGGGTGTGAAATCACTCAATTTATAATATCACTCAACGTGTCTGTTCTCGTTTCAAGTTATACCCATTTTAGAAGAAACTTGACTAACATACAATAAGAGGCCAGAGACCTGAGGTTTTGCAAGAATCCCCTCAGTCACAATAAATGATGGTAAAATGTCAGAGAACCCAAGTGTGAGAGGTACAGATGAGCCCTGGACTGCAGAGGGCTTTTGAATTCTAAAAACCTGCTTTTGTGTCATGTGGGTTGGCTATCAGAGTGAAAAGCAGCTACAGTACAAAGTAAAAAAAAAATCCCTCTCATGAGACAACATCGTGTTAATACAGAACACACTGCAATAAGGCTGCGTCTATGAAGAAACATCTTTCTACATTTTACATCCATTCTCTCACTACTCATCAGCTTTAAGATGCATCATCACTCAATAACACACTCAACCAAAGTGGGAATGTTTAAGATTTCATTTAACACTATGAGACAGAGAAAAGCAATGAAGACATGTAACTTAATCCAGTCAAGCAAAGATGTTTCAAAATCATTGTAAAATACTGTGAGATTTTGATATCACACATCCAACAGCCACTTGCTGTCTTGGCTCACTTTAGTTTTTAAGATTAACCTCAACGATGAGGATCATTGGAACAATAACGTAAATAAACAGGGCCACCTAGTGGGCAATTAAGGTTCTGCCTGCAAGAAAAACAGTACTGAACAGAACTGAACTGGAACTGTGACACATTTTGTGAATTCAAAGGATAAGACTGTGAGATTGTCAGAGTTGCCTTTGAGCAGAAGCATAACCGTGGTTAATACTCTTTCAAAAAGTTTTAAGAGTTGAAATAAAACTAACAAGATTTGATTGAATCTGAATAACATTAAATGGTTTGAAGACGTTTCAACAATACATCACCGGTACACAACGTCACACTATCATGTCCTCAGCTGGTATTGAAAACACCACACAGATGTTTATCCTTTGAAAAGGTTAAAAATAATTCAAATGTTAATTCTTCCCCTGACTAAACCCCATCACTCCTTCAGCCCCCATCAGTCACAATCTGGATAGGTCACGCTTCGACTGGCCACCACCTTCCACCCTTTCTTGCTCTTATCCTGGCGCCCTATCCCGGATTAGACAGCGTCTGTTCTGTCCTTTGTGTTGAGAGCAGGTGGCTGGTGCATGATGGGAGTTGTAGGAAAAGCAAAAAGGCAGAGAAAGGCATGTCCACAAGGACGAGGCAGCGACATCACATGATTTCACAGCATGAGTTCTGTTTCCGTGCCTGCAGGGTTGACATGAACACACACAGTCAGGCATGTAAACAGTGAATGGCCACTCGACTAATTCATAATTAATAAGGCGAGTTGTCAGTACTTACGGTCTTGTAGAAGGCTTTGGACTGGTTTCCCAGGTGCTCTGACTTTGCCACAAGATCATCCAGTTTCTCTCCTCTCTCCAACAGACTTTCCATGGTGTTGTGCTACAGAAACAAAATATTTGTCTATGAAATAGTGTATGGTGTTAAGATGTTGACTTGACAAGGGCTCTGCACAATTCAGTCAATAAAACTGATGCACTAATAGACTCTGGTCTGCAGAGTATTTCTCCCCACTATGGTTTATTGTGGAAGTTATGGGGCTCAGAAGAAAGTTGACCTTCAAGAATCATCTTGATTTAAATATTGGGTCTGAGGGAGGTATTTTACCAAAATGATCTTTGTCTCATCCAGCTCTGCCTGCACTTTGGTCATTGCATCTGCTTCCCTGGGGTTCTGTGGAAAAAACAAAACAAATAAAAAGCTGTCAGGCACAGTGCTATTGCATTTTGTAAACAAGCTTTTTGATTGACCACAATCAGATTCATGAATGTATCATTCTGTTTACTCCAGAGCACATTTCAAAACTATTTAGTAAACATTATCAAATGACATAAGAAATTTTGAGAATCTGGCAAGTCAGTGCACAATCATAATCTAGTCATACTCAAGGGGCTATCAGAGTTTCTTTTGACATATTTTATGATAAACAGATTACAAACTGACCTGGTATTTAGCAAGGTGAATATCCAAGGCTTTGTAGTTTATGGTTTCAGGATTACCAGAGGGCCAGTCTATACTGTCCACTTGCCTGGAGAAGTCCTCTAATACCTAAAAAAACAACAACAAGAAAAAAAACAGACAGCAATCTCAATATCCAGACAGTAATCGTAATATCGAAGTTGGCAGCAAAGTGCAACAATTATGTGTCTTTATTTAACCGTTTCTGTGCTTACCTTGTCTAGCAATGTAAAACAGACTCTCTGTGGGTATTCAGTATCTGCGATGGCCACAGCACTCAGGTTGTCATTTCTTACATACACATGGCACAGGTACTCTGAAAGAAAGGGAAACCGTGAATGGTATGATCAAAACAGACGTGTGATAAAAATGGCATTTCCACCGACTATGTCTTTTTGTATAATTGCCTGTTATGATACAGAGGACACACGGAGAGGGTGAGGGGTATGTCATGGAACAAAGGTCCCTGGTCAGAATTGAAGCAGGGATGTAGCTTGTTATATGGTGTACATCTTAACCACTCAGCCAGGATGGCCCTTGTATTAAAATACAAGATGTAAATATTAACTGCTTGCTTCTGCTTCACACATAACACAAAGTCAATACGGTTATGTATTCTGGGTGGCACAAAACCTATTGAGAACTAGATAAGAGTAGAGTGACACTGAAATTATAATAAATTAGACCAAATACCAAAAAAAAAGTGAAATGTTTTCAGGCAGAATTAAAATCACTGCATCTCAAATAGACATCATCTTAACTTTTTTTTCAAAATTCTGTTAAACTGAAATTAAGTTAGCAGACTTGACATTTTCACCCTGGGCTGAACCTGCTTATTATTACCTTGTTCTTTGACAGAGGCACGGCTTCCTTGTGATGTCCGTTCAACAATCAAGGCACTGGTGAAGGTCATGAACTCCTGAACACTAAATAAACCAAAACAATAATGTCACTGGTGGAAAAGTATCCCAGTGTGGTCAGGCAACTACATTTATTATAAAGACTGTATTGTGACTTGCAATCAATTATCAGATTTGCTGCTTAACCAAACCAACTGACTTAAGACAGAGAACCATGTTACTATTTGCATACTCTCTGCAAACGACACACAGAAAATGAGGACAAAAAAGTAAAATACACATATAGAAGGTTTAATCAGTCAGATGTTGGTGTCAAAGTGTGAGAGAAATAGGTCGGGATATGTGCGACTATATTCAGTCAGACTCACCTGGAGCGCTGAAAGAAGCTGAAGGAGGAGAGGTCATAGGCCGATTTGAGGAGGTTGGCTTTGGTTGCTCCTTTGTGGTGGATGCTGAGGCTGTAGAGCTTCATACTGCCGCCGGGTCAGTTCTAGTCAGTCAGTCACAGCAGATACGATCACACAGCCCTGATGATCTAATTAGGAAGATGACACCAGCAGAATCACATGAGAGCATTATGCCTTCTCCAGCTCAGCCAGCTAGCTAGCTTCCTTGCTAACAATAACGCAGCTAAAGAAACTTGAGCCAAGTACAGCTGACAAGTGCTAGCTTACAAGTGAAAGTAGCCGCCTTATTATTAGCTACCAAGCTAACCGAGTATTGATAGCCAGGCTCCGCTCAGTAAATATTTTTCTCCAGGAGAAGACAAATTGGTTTACAGAAAGTCAGAAATACAAATTTACCACAGGCTGGTTGTCATGTAATTGCGGTCGAAAACTTGTACATTTCTGAAATCAAGTCAAGCATACTGCTAGCTACAGATGCTATCAGGTCTTCGTGAGGCCTCAGCTAACTTACCAGGCAAATCAGCAGCAAACTGTTTGATTCCCGTCAAAACAACCGAATAAACTTGTTATTCCACATAAACTAAAACGCGTAAATATGTTTAGCAGACGTCCAGCGACCTAATCACAATGTAGTTAACGCTAACTAAATAGTTTTCAGTAAGGAGTCAAGTGACCAATCACCACGTCACGATCCTACAACGGTACAAGGAGATATTAGCTCCGGTGGAAACAATCGCTGTATTCATAGTTCCAATTGGAGGACTCGGTGGAAGTACTGAATGCTAGTCTAATCAGTGGGGGATTCCGCACTTCTAAATAATATTCAACTTGAGACGGATAATATTAACTGTTTTAACTCAAACATACGATAAAATAAAAACAATGTTTTAACTGTAGGCTGCAGCGAGAACTCATAATGAAAACGTGTAGTTTTTTTTCCTGAAAAGCAGAGCTTTATTCTGTATCCTGTATTCCTTCCATATTGGTCGTCATAGACCTTACATAAATATAAGGCATGCAGCGTATGATGTTGATAACAAAACATAGAATTAATTCACTCCGTTCTCATCCACTGCCTGGGAGACAATCTATGTACATTAATTACTTTGGAAAAAACAAGACTGGGTATGAAAAACGACCTTTTTCAGGGAGGTTTTTAATGTTTTAGATTTCAGAAGGCAACATGTCTTGTAGCGGATAAAAGCCCTGGTTCTATATGCTGTTTACAAAATAAAAGAACTTCCTCAAGGATGATCATTATCTTCTACTCAGCACCTGTTGGTGTAAAGCCAAACAATACAAGCTTTTCAATACGTTTAGGATCTTGGTAATAATGACTATATTTACATAGATATGATGATGATAATGATGCCACCCTAATTGAATTTCTCAAAAATTGAATAAAAAATGTTTGACTCTTTTCTTGTGTAATTTTGTAGCATTTTAAATCAAGTAAGAAAATTATCTAATAATAATTGTTATAATAATACAAATAATAAAAATGAGTCTAAAAGCTTTAAACACCTTGTGAGTCTGCCGAGTTTTTTGTCTACCAAAAACATGGCACCCTCAATTGGTGTTTTCTCTGGTGATCTTGCTCCATTTAACAATTTTCCCCTTGGCCACTTAACTCAGTGGTAAGTGTTTTCCAAGGCAGAAGTGTGTCCGTAATTCATTTCCAAGGCAACACATTGAAATTGTTTTGGCATGGAAACCGCTAAGCCTTTAGGTGCATCTGTTGACCGGTCAGCTGCACCAGGGGAAGAAATGATTTTACCTTCCTGGAACTACTTTTGGTTGCGTTAAGATACTAAGTAACGTGGTCAGTAAGAAGGCCAGCTACCAACGGGAGGTTTGCTTAATATTTTTTTCTAAAACTTTTGGCTGTGAAATGTAATGGTCCATCATTTAAATGGAGGGTTGGATTGAAAATTCAGTGTTTTAATCTATTTTTCTTGTTTGATGGTTGGAGCTGATGGGACATCCAGTGCGCCGGTGCGGATATTAACTGGACTTGTTAACTGCAAGAATGAAGACATATCCACAGGTTTTTACATGATATATCCTCAGGAATGAAGATGAACCCGTAGTGTTTTCCCCCTAAAATATCTGCTTTCCTAAAGATTTAATTTCACTGTTTACCAGTTAGGCCTTGAAAATACTGCAGATATGTAAATGTGTTTGAGACTTGCTGCTGAACATTATGTAGATCAAACGTATTGGGAGTATAGCAGCGGTTGGGCGGCTCCTCATAAAAGGATAACATTTTCTTACGCTTCATGCACGGACGCCGAGATAAAACACAATAACAGCAGAAACTTGGGAATCTCCAAAACCTCCCGGGAAGAACGAGTGAACTTCCATTGCAGGGCACTGATGGTCGGCAGGACACGTAGGATTTAATCCTCGTCGTGATACGATGGATAAGGTGAAGAAAGTCAAGGTTGTATTTTACTGATGACATATGGCTTATGATGGTTGTGGGGCCTCTTTTTACCCCTACGATCTACTGTGTCACGAAAACTGAATGTTTGCAAATGTTTGAAAGATATTGCAGGGATGTAAATTAACTAATCAAAATCTATCTATCTATCTATCTATCTATCTATCTATCTATCTATCTATCAGCAGTAAGTCTATACTTTATATAACTAAGTCAGCATATGCAACTAGGTAAATAGTAACCAAAAAATGTGAATATGTATCCATTAAAAAAACTGCAAAATAAGGGATTAAATATTTGTGGGTAAAGCAGTCTAACTACAATTAAGTATCTAAGTAAAATCTTAAACTGCATGTGCATGTAAACAGGTAAAAAGGTAAGTAAACAAGCATACAAGTTATTGAGTTTGTAAGAACAGTAAGTCGGTGTTGACTTCTAGAGACCTGGTGCTATAGAGTTGGCCCATGGCTGCAGAGTGATTCGATGAAATAACTAGCAGATACTAGAATTTTCTTTTTTTCCCCCAAACTTAAAACTACTTAAGGAGACATTTAAGGATAAATGATAAAGGATAAAGAAAGGGGCATGTTGTATATATGTATGTGTCTTTAGGTCAGTGTCACTATTTGGGTTTACTTAGAAATCCTACGGTCAGGTCACTGGGGGAGAGGGTCACAGTTACCTCACAGCCAGAGTCAGAGCTAAGAAAAGCTCTGACCTCAGGTAAACTAGAGGAGCTGATAAGCATAGGAAGCCTTCACCTGCAGGTTACTATTGTTGGTTTTAGAGGTCGTTCATCCCTCTCTGTTGCTAATTTTAGACATGTTTCTAATTTTACAAACATATGCGTAACTCTCTCAGGCCTCTGAAGTTCCCTCATTGAACAACCATGTGGTATTGCATGATGATGAGCTCAGATCACAGGGTTCATGTTCAAATTAATTTGATTTGTCATGTTGTACAATATCAGTTGGTCAGCCCTAGGTCAGCTTGCCACATGAAAGCAAAGAATAATTTACCAAATGTATCTTAACTCTAAAGAGTTGTCCTGGCAATGGCAACAGCCATTAAACTGAATTACAGACAAACAAACCTAAGGTGGATATATATATCACAAGATCAAAATTATAATATTTTGTGGTAAGTTTAATTATCAACATTTGTAAAACCATTTCAAATGTCATCATGATAACGTAGGATTCATAAAACCTATAGTTCAGAATGTCATTTATTGTCAATAAGTAGTTGATGTAATAAACAAGTCAGTGTCTCTCTTAGTTATTAATGTTTCTATAGTCATTTGAGAATTTTCTTTTCAGCAAAAGAATAAAATAATTGCATATTCAGTCTTGATAGAGCCTAATGTGGAAACAAGTCATAGATTAGATATATGAATATACATCAAAATGCTCAGCCAATCAATGATATGTTTGAATTTGTCCATTAAGCTTAATTCTTACTTTGTAAGAATTAGGTCACATATTTTTTTGGGGGGGTTTATGTACTGAAGCTGTACTTGTGTATGAGTGTAAGTGTGTGTGTGTGTGTGTGTTTGAACCCTGATCGCCAGATGGGGTGAGATCGGGAAGGGGTGGGCATTTGCGTCTGGTGTGGCCAGCCCACTTCACCTGAGCATAAAAACAGCTGAGCTTCTCATTCACTGGTACTCACACTTCACTGACTCTGCACACACACAGGGTGGACACACACTCACCACACACCTGGAAACACACACCGAGGCTCATTTAGTTAAACCCGTTGAAGATGCCGTGTGTCACCTCTCATCTCGACCAGATGGTGAAGATGCCTTGTAGCTACAGCTCTGTGGTTGATAAAATCCTCATGGTAAGACTCGACTTCCTGTCTGATAAGACTTTGTAGAGGTTCAAGTCATTTGTACCTTTAGCATTGATATGAATGTGTGTTTTTATCCCGTGTGACTGTTGAATTAACCCGAGTCTTTACACACAGACTGCTCCATGTTGTTTCAGAAGAAACTCCGGGTGAGGAGCTCGTTTGTATTAGATGTTCAGATGCTACTTTGTCTTGTACTTTATTGAAAATGTGGTTGTCTGTGGGACCTTAGAGTCCTCTCCACTTCATTTCATTGTTTTGCGTTGTAAAGTAGTGAACTTTTTTGTTTTAGTTTTCTCTCTTATTCTTTCTATAGAATCTCATTTGTCTGTGCTCTGATTCCTTTTTTTGCTGTGACTGCCTCTGATTTCATCACTTATCTTTTCAAAATAAGTGAAAACTCTGTTTCGCAGTATGTTTTACGAGCATGGTTCCAGTGCATATGGTCTATACTAAATAGGTAACTGGTCTGTGTGCAGCTCCTGACCTGCTCTCCTCTCGTTGCAGGTAGAGCAGATCCTGTCAGAATTCAGGCTGAATAAGGAAGAGCTGAAAGAAGTCATGAAGAGGATGCAGCGTGAGATGGACAGAGGACTGCGTTTAGAGACGCATGAAGAGGCCAGTGTCAAAATGCTTCCAACTTACGTCTGCTCCACTCCCGAGGGATCAGGTAGATACACGTTCTTCAATCGTAAGATGATCACTTCTTTGGTAAAGTCACGCAGATGTCAACAAGATCAAATCTAATGTTCATCACCTGGGCAGGTAAAGCCAGTATGTGCATTCAGATGTAGTGTGTGTTTTGACAGAGGTGGGCGATTTCCTGGCTCTGGACCTGGGGGGGACGAACTTCCGTGTGATGCTGGTGAAGGTGGGAGCAGATGAGGAGAGGAGCTGGAAGGTGGAGACCAAGAATCAGATGTACTCCATTCCTGAAGACGCCATGACAGGCACTGCTGAAATGGTTAGTGACAAGAAATTATTTCTCAGTATCGATAAGTGTTGATTTTACATCGCCAGTTATTTGTAGTTGTCCACTTGTAGAGCTGATATACCTCTATGGTGACTGCTCAAAACTATTAAAGAACTACTGAGGAACTTCCAAAGGGGTGTGGTCTTCTGTTTACTCTGGCATAGCGTTGACTTTAAACCTCTCAGAATGAAATTAGCATTATTTAATTATTTAATTATTTTGTGATTTTTCCACTTCTCATATCCTCTCTTTCTCTCTGTCTGCAGCTATTTGACTACGTGGCGGAGTGTATGTCAGACTTTTTGGACAAACATCACATCAAGCACAAGAAGCTTCCTCTGGGTTTCACCTTCTCCTTTCCTGTACGACATGAAGACATTGACAAGGTAGGATGTTTTACTGCACACTGGGTAACAATAACCTCCTTCACCCTTTCCCTCAAGATAAAGACTCTGATTTATAAACGTTCTGTATGTATTATAAAGTTTATATGTTTAAGGTTTGTCCTCTTTCTTTCCACAGGGTATCCTGCTTAACTGGACCAAAGGCTTCAAGGCTTCTGGGGCAGAAGGGAACAATGTTGTGGGTTTACTCAGAGATGCTATCAAGAGACGAGGGGTGAGTTACTGTATATTATAATTACTTTATTTCTCAACAAACAACACAAGACTGATTTACTGACTATTGTTTAACACCCGTACTCAGCTGGATGACTCTAAATGTGTTGTGATTTGGTGTTGTCATTTAGGACTTTGAGATGGATGTGGTTGCCATGGTGAATGACACAGTAGCCACCATGATTTCCTGCTATTACGAGGATCGCAGCTGTGAAGTCGGGATGATTGTTGGTAAGTAGTTATAAACATACACACAACTGCACTACTGAAATGCTCTCATGAACACATTTCTATGCAGTGGTGTACATTTGCTCAAGTATTGTACTTAAGTACAATTTTGAGATACTTGTACTTGGGTATTTCCATTTTCTATTACTTTATACTTCCACTCCACCACATTTCAGAGGCAAATATTGTAGTTTTTACTCCACTACATTTATTTAACAGCTTTAGCTACTTTCCAGGTTCAGATTAATAATACAAAATATAATCAACAAATAAATTATGATATTATTATATCAGTAAGACTTTATTGATCCCCAGGGGGAAATTCACAAGCTACCAGCAGTATAAGCAATATATAAAGTAATGTATATGTATATACAAAAATATAAATAAACTGAAATTAGCCCCACCTTTAACATTAAAGTGATGTACATGTTAATGATTGGAATCAGTCATTATAATCCAATAATATAATGTGCAGTATTCTGTAATGGGCCATTCTGCATGATGAGTTTAAGTATATTTTGATGCTATTACATTTGTACTTTTACTTAAATGCAGGACTTTATGCATATTTCTACACTATAGTATTACTACTTTTACTTAAGTAATACATCTGAATACTTCTTCCACCACTGCTTATATGCAGAAACATGCAGACTCAAGCAATCTTGGTTTTTTTTGTACCAGGTACTGGTTGCAATGCGTGTTACATGGAGGAGATGAGGACTGTGGAGCTGGTGGAGGGGGAGGAGGGCCGGATGTGCGTGAACACAGAGTGGGGTGCATTTGGAGACAACGGGGAGCTGGAAGAGTTCAGACTGGAGCACGACAGAGTGGTGGACGAGACCTCGATTAACCCTGGGCAGCAGCTGTGAGTCAAACATGGAGTCAAATTCACACATAGGAAAGCTCGTCACTTGTTTGACGCAACTCTACATGTCTTCCAACTTCCTCTACTGTGTGCACATGCACTCAAGTGTTAAAGTTAGTGTAGAATCTTACAGTAATATGTCTTTAAAGGTGCTGGGATAGAGAGATGCACATTTTAATCTAAAACGTGCCACACACTTCCTCCCTCATCCTCTTATTGTTTTTCTGAATTAATCATCCTTCTGGGGCAATACTCACCTGACTCTCACCTGAGGTCTCTGTGTAGTTGCTAAGCTACCAGCTGTTTTTCCTGAGGATGTTTGTAAATGGCCAGAGCCCTCATACGTCAGTGGTCAGTCGGTGGATGGGGATGTCAGATTAATGATCCCTCTCCGCTGCTTGCCACAGTGCCTGTCAGCCTAATGGCTGTTTACCTTTTGCACTGGCAGCCCCTTCACACAGACAACTGCTGAGCCCAGCCTCATTCAGCCTCTTTAGTACTGACGTTGCTATCCTCACCTGCTCTCTTTCTTTCCCGGCCCGTGTAGAGAAAGACAGTTGTTTGCTCATGTGTTTTGTGACATGCATATCCTTCCTGTTTCTTCCACCATTTTAGCATTCTCTCTTGAGTTCATTTTTCCCACCCTTCCCATCAATATTTCTCTGTTTTTAAAGTTACCTGTCTATTCTTTTGATCTTGCCTCCTGTAGTTATGAGAAGCTGATCAGTGGGAAGTATATGGGCGAGCTGGTCAGGCTTGTTCTGTTGAAGCTGGTGAATGAAGACCTGCTGTTTAACGGTGAAGCCTCAGAGATGCTGAAGACACGTGGCAGCTTTGAGACGCGCTACGTCTCACAGGTGGAGAGGTGAGCACCAATGAATCCTAACCTGGCTGCAGTCATCCACCAGCTTAAGACAACTACATTGAAAAAAAATGTTGCTTCTAAAAAATCTGGCAAATACGATGGCGTATTAGCTAGCCAGTGTACTAGATAATTCTGTGCCCCATGTCGCCATTTTCCAAGCTACTGTAGCTGTCACATTTCACTATGGGAACCATGGGAACGTAGCCAATGAGGCTTTCATTGTACGGAAGTAGATCCAGCCTTGCAAAGTGAAACGATGTGTTCCTTGGAGTTTTTTTCTCCCAAGTTTATGACCTTATAATCTCAGAGAATATCCACGTTTTTTTCTCATAAATTTACAACTTTAATCTCGGAACATTTTTTCTCTGGATATTATGAATTGTAATTATTTAAATATTTACCTACATTGGCATTGAATACATTGTTGTAGACAAAAGATAAGATATGATAATTATTGAATTTACATAAGTGCAGAGGGAAAAAGCATCTTAATATAATAAAAACAAATAATAAAGTCTGTTGTGTTATGTAAGCATATGCTGATGACATAAGCTTATATAACAGTGTTGATGGGAATATGCGGAAGCTATTTGGTTTGCTTCACTTCAAACTGCAGTATTTGTAGAGGCTTGAGTTAATATTTGAGTACTGAGTGCAAAAGGAAAATATAAAACATGTGGTATTTCTATAATATATATATGAACATAGCAGTAATATCAGTATCTATGTATTATGAACATAGTGGAACCATTTTGAAAACATGTGCATTGTTCATCTAGAAACTGCTCTTTTTCATTTTACCTGTTGCCATTTTCTTTCAGTGACACTGGGGATGGAAAACAAATCTACAATATCCTGTCTTCGCTGGGTGTTCTGCCATCAGAGCTTGACTGTGACATTGTGCGTCTGGTCTGTGAGAGTGTTTCCACTCGCTCTGCTCATATGTGCGGCGCAGGGCTCGCTGGTGTGATCAACCTGATGCGGGAGCGACGCAGCCAGGAAGCCCTGAACATCACAGTGGGGGTTGATGGATCTGTCTACAAGCTGCACCCATGGTGAGGAATGCTTTTAGACTTTTGAATATCTTAGTTTCCTGAATATATTGAAGTACTAAGCATAGAACATATGGTGATTATTTGGTGGCTACACAAAGAGTATTTCCAGTAGTTAACAAAAAAGAGTCTGTTATCTTAAGTATTGTTGACAGTAAATGAATCAAACAAGAATCAAGTAGAAGGGACTGTCCCAATATTCAGCAATGATACAAGAAAAAATCCAGAGGCAGAGATACCTTTCTCTCTACAGCTTTAAAGACCAAAATGCAGTGCTTCCAAATTTTTTGACTGAAAAAACTCCATCTCTTGTTCCTGTTATATGTTTGTTTCCTCTATGTGAACATATTTAGGTATAGGGACTTATATTAAACTCTCAATATGCACTTTATTGGAGTAAATAAATTAAACAATTGGATAACTAAACAATGGGGCAGAAAGTGAAAGGGAGGTGGGACAGATGGAAATTTGACTAATTCTGTACACCAACTGTGTTGTTTCTCTATCTCAGTTTCCGTGACAGGTTCCACAAAATCGTCAGGGACCTCACGCCTCACTGTGAGATCACCTTCATCCAGTCGGAGGAGGGGAGCGGTCGTGGAGCTGCTCTTATCTCAGCGGTGGCCTGTAAGATGGCTGCATGCATGCTGACGCAGTAAAGGGAGCTGAGCACTGAGCTGTCTCCCGGCAGGACAGCGGGGACGCAAGCCTGGACTCTGATCTGAGAACACTGATGACATGTTATCCACAGTCGGCAGCTCTGGCCTTTTTCAGGCTCTGAAGGATGTGTGTCAGCAAAGTGGATACTCACTGCTGGAAGATGCACAGAAAAGAAAGCAGCAAACAACTTGTATTTGGTAGTGTTAGACAAACCTGTAGCAATTTCAATACTTCTGAACTTTAAGAATTGGTTTACTGTGACGGACTGGAACATTTATAACATGGCTGATGTATTCCTGATGATAGTGCATTATAACTGGTTGATGTACAAAACAAGGATTCTTTTGTAAATTCTGCTGTAAACTACGACTAAATCAAATTCATTGCTTTGTTGTGTAGTAATTCCTGTTTGTGAGCAATGAAATACTTCTTTGGTATTGTATATTTAAGTTTTATGTTTACAACCTTATGTGTTAGCCAGTAGGATGGAATGTGCTTTGGATGTGAATAAGCTTATCTGTAAATAAAATTGCTTAATTAAAGTATTGTACTTTAAATGTATTGTTTTTTTTAATGGCCAATACTAATGTAATGACTGGCAAGTCATATAATACACCTTTAACACAATGTCAAAACTAAGTTATAGGTGTAATAGTCCTATTAATGTTACATGAATGAAGGAAAAACTACCAAACATGAATATAATACCTTCTTTCCTGTAAATGCAACAATTAGATTATGTTCTTTCATTACATTATTTATTTATTTATGACAATAACACAGATAATTAATCCAGAACAACTATTTATAAATCAATCTGTTCATACAAATATAATCCATATCCATACTGGTCATTATTGGGGTAAATGATCTCATGTAATGACACCAGAGGTGCTGCTGGGAATTATGGATTCAGTGTGCAGGATGTGAATTTGGTCCATGGCACAACAACCATAACATATCTTCAACACTCATTTAGTGGAGTAACAGGAAAATTATTATATTTGTAGGAAATCAGGCTTAAGGTTTGCTGTGTAGCATCATGTAATGTTGTTACTGAAGTCTAGATAATAGTGCACATAAAACATACATTTCAGTTCTGTTTAGAGCTTGATTTGACCTCTGAAGAGTACATTTCTTTGGTGATTTGAGTGTCAAACGTCAGACGCCACTTTCCCCTGTCTCTTCATATCTCTGTTTTCCAGCCCAGAGGAATCCTGGCTGCTTCACTTCTTATCAGGTTCCCTTAGTGGCACACAGAGAGCAGCCGTGGCCATGTAAGGGACTGTGCTGCCCACCACAGGCTATTATAGGAGGGTAGAAGATAAGATGGGCCATACATAAAACCCACCCCAGCATCACACCTCGGCTGGGAGTCCACGTACGATCACTCAGACATGGTAAGTCAGTCAGCGTTTGCAGTCTTCCTAATTATTATTATTATTGTGTTGTATTTGGGTTATCATGTATTTAAAAGCATAATTTTGCTATTGAAAAAGCAAAATGAAAGCAGTGTGTTTTGTATACTTCTGATTCACATGCAGACACTCTGCAGTCCACAAAACATGATGAATATCAGTGTGTAAACTGTGTTAATCTTCTCAGGCAAGTAAGAAGGCCTCCAATAAGAGACAGAGGGGAGGGCAGAAGTCTTGCTCTAATGTCTTCTCCATGTTCGAGCAGTCCCAGATACAGGAATTCAAAGAGGTACAGTGCTGTGTCTTGCCCAGTCATGACTCCGCTCCCTTTAAAACCTTTCTTGCAAGGGAAGAGAAAGCACCTTCTTTAGCTCTTTAGTTAACTTAATGTCTATCGGAATGATTGAAGTGGCCGTATAAACACACCATATGGATGAAGTATATCCTCATTGCAAACCATTTTATTTCAAGCAAGAGAGATTAATTATGTATAAGAATGTATATATATTCCTTTTTGCACAACGCACATTTTGTTCATTTCAACCAAAAACAATGAAAATAGAATAAATGTTTCACATTTTTAAGCTAATTTATGATTATTCAGAAAAAAGCATCAGTATTCCATCTGCCACAATTATGGCTACAACAAATCCTATAAAAGATCAATGCAGCAATTATTTCCTTTAATTTTCAACAATAATGAGTAATGTAGAACTTGAGATGCACTAAATAGAATTCTGAAGCACTGATTGTAAAGAGCTAATTTTACATTTACTATTCACTAATAATCCTTTGCATGACTAAATTCACCTCTTGTGAACCTTGTCATTGAGAAGACATGTGCATGGTGAAATATTTTATCATTTGAATGAATGATAATCAGCCAGCCTGCACTTGTGAATTTTATATTTTCATATTTTATTATTTTTGTGCTTTATCCTACAGGCTTTTGGCTGCATTGACCAAGACAGAGATGGTGTTATCAAAAAACAGGACCTGAGGGAGACCTATGGACAGCTGGGTATTTGCTTTACCTTTAACCCTTTACCTTTTTGATCTATTAACTTGTACCTAAAAATTAAAAAGTGTAGGATCTACTGATGTAACCTGCTTTTTGCATGTTATATATTTAGTTAAATTGGTTTATTGTGTGTGTGTGTGTGTGTGTGTGTGTGTGTGTGTACCAGGGAAGGTTAATGTCAAAGATGAGGAGCTGGATGAGATGTTGAATGAGGGGAAGGGTCCCATCAACTTCACAGTGTTCCTGACTCTTTTTGGGGAGAAACTCAACGGTGAGAGCTTTTCACTGATGTCATTGAATGTTTCTTTGATGAACTTTCAGAAGATGCTCAACAATGCTTTGTTTTCCTCCAGGTACCGATCCTGAAGACACCATACTTGCTGCTTTCAAACTTTTTGACCCCAATGGGACGGGCTTTGTTAATAAGGATGAGTAAGATCAATTTTCTTAATTAGCTTTCATGTTATTTATATTTTCTACATTTGCCATAATATTACAATCTCTTATTTATCCCCTCCTTTTACACTCCTTTTTGTTTATCCAGGTTCAAACGATTATTGATGAACCAGGCGGATAAATTCACAGCAGAGGAGGTTTGTGTTTTTTTGTTTTTATAGTGACTCTCAAACTATTCTTTAAGATAATTTTCACAAATTGTCACTTCATAAACCTGTAGGTGGATCAGGCCTTCGCTCTCGCTCCCATTGACCCTACTGGTAACATCGACTACAAGTCACTCTGCTACACCATCACGCATGGAGACGAGAAGGAAGAATCCTAACAAGGACTGCAGTCCGAGCAGTCAGCTCATACAGGTCATCTACACATGCTGATAACTGTTATAAAACACTGGCTGGTTATCATTCAAACTGATGGAATAATGTTGGAATTTCTGATACATTCAACCTCAACTGTTTAACGCTTAGAAATGCTGCAGTTCTGTTGGTATTAAAAATGGCTCATTTGTTTGTGATTTTGACAATAAAGTGTTGGGTGCCTGAAAAGCTGCTTTGTTGATTACAAATGCTCATTTTGTTCCTCCTTACCATGGCTGTGAAATAAAAAAATTAATCACACATTGATTATTTCAAGAATGAATTAAGTTTAACTCAACTCATCAAGGGATATGTAACTTGAGTCAGAATCATATCCACAGTTTACAAAATGACATTAAAAGTAAAGGAAAATTACACAAAGACTCACTGGGTGATTTCAAAATTTTCGCTTCAGCTTATGAATTTTCTTCATAGGTCTTTTTGTAATTTTTGTTCCTCTGTATATTGAGACGACCATGATGAAACCCTTTCAAGACCACGTGGATAAACTCTAAGACAACTAACTGAGACAAAGGCTGTTTTTCTTGATTGGTAAAGTAAAAGATTTTCCACAGACTTGCTGAGCTTGTAAAGGCATATAGGACTGTTTCTAAATATTTTACTGTAGAGTGAAGTAAAGATGTCAGTGCTTCCATCACATTCTCAGAGGCCTCACTGCTCTTCCATTCTTTCTGGACACTGTTGCCATGGATACAACAACAAACACCTCCATAAACTCCACGGCTGCATTTTCCTGCTCACACAGCAAACAGCCAGCCATCAACAACACGAGGACAAGGAGTGTGGGAAAACTCTGCAAGGCAAGCTCCACTTTCAGCACATTTGCAACAGCAGAGTTGCATCCAAATGACTTTGAGTTTATTTTGGATTTCTGAAATCTGTAGTCCTACTGGCGGAGATGCCTATTGCATCTGGAGCTGCAGGCAGGGTGGGTGTAGGAGTAGATACAAGCACAACATGGACACCAGATGGACTGAAGAGGAAGACCAAACCTGCCAACAGGAACTGTGACTCCTATCTGCAGCGGTGGGTGAAATGTAATGAGTGCACCTTTCAAATTTTTGCAGTATTTTGCATCAATTATCAATGACATTGGATAAGTAACACTTATCACATTGCTGTGACTTTTCAGTACACAGGACAGAGAATTGTTTTCACATTCAAAGCACATTATAGGGATGTAAATGCAGGAAATACAGCATTTTACTAAAGTTAATAGAAAATTGTTCCCATATTCACAAATAATTCAAAAGTTCAGCCAGCAGGCTGATGTTATCATGGAGACACACTCATTCTGCAGTTTTTCCAGCAACTGATTAAATAATGACTACAAATAAGTTAACTGATTGTTAGAGTCAGGACTGCTCTGAATGTAGAAACCAGCGTATTCATTGAGGTAAAACCCAGAGAAGATTTGGCAGGGAGCAGCTTTATTGGCTTTTATTACTAAGAGATAAAAGCAGCTTAATTCAAACACTGCCGGTCTGAATCAACAGCAACATGTTTGTCATCTGAACTGTGCAGAGGGAGACACAGATGTGAAGCACTAATCAGGCTCATAAATATTTCACTATACCATTAGTTTCTCCTGGCTGGCTCACTAAAAGGAAGAGACAGGAAGTCACATTTCAAAGAAAGCTGTGACACACTGGCTGTTGTCCACTACACATCACTGTAAATATATCAGACTCAGTGTTTCTTGGCACTCACATCTAAACGTCTTTTCATTGTTGATATTTGCAGATATCAGGAACAGAGAAAGAATAAGTTTCAGGTAAGTACTGTCATCAAGTAGAGGCTTACAACTGACTGTCAGACACAATGTGACACCGCGACTGTCATTCATGTGATTAAGTGACGTTTGTGTTTACACAGTGCACGCAGGACACAGACCCCAGTGATCATGAGAATGAAGGTGAGAACGCTGACAACTTGAAACAAAAGGATTGCGTCAACATTCACAGTTACAGTGAGTGGAACTTCAAACTAATCCTTCTTTAATCTGCTTAAAGGGACCAAAGAGGGGAACTCACAGGAAAATGGCAGCAGTGAGGAACACACCTCAGGAAAACCATCCAGTGCAGAGAAATCCAAAAAGTCTCTGCTGTGTGTTCTCCTTTAAGGCCGTCACGTCTCATGTGGATAATGAATGAACTGGGCTTTCACACTCAATCCTTATCATGTATTATTTAAGTGCCAATCCCTTGTGTCTCTTGTGTCCATGCTTTACCTTTGCAAGTGTTGTGAAAAAAAGGGTGAGGGGTCAAAGGTTAGCAAAAAATACCGTGCAAGAAGTTTCCTTTTTGAATAACTAAAAACTAAGATATCAGTGTTAATCCAATACGAAGGTTTGTTCAAACAGGTTGTGTTTTAACTGAAAACTATGTTATATGTGCTTTTCAGTGTTAATTATGTTGCACTGCAAAATCTAAATGTCTCTTTGTATCTGGTACATGTGTTAAATAGTATGTCATGTTTTGTTATAAAACAGTGCAGCTACCTCCAGGTTATTATTGCCATTGCATAATCACATCATGGATATTGAAATTTTAAACTAAAATTTATTTAAAAAAAACAATGGACAGCACATGAATGAGTCAACTGACTGAAAGTAGAGACATTCATGAATCCAGCTTTTCTAACCAGTAGCTCGTCTGCAATCACACATTTCATTCAAAACATTTTCTCAGCATTGACATTCAATCACAACAGTAGCTTTAGTATCTTCAGCAGCAGTAAAAATAGAGAGATTCCCCTTTTCAGTTTGTGTGTTTCTCATAAAGTTCAATATTGCACTTTTGAATCACTGAGACTCTCTTCCTTTCAGCTGTACCTAAGGTTTCACAGTGTGTTTAAGTCTACTTGGCAGTATCCCCCCCGTCAGGTCCAGCTAATGAGAACATACTAGAGGAGAGAGGCCTGTTTCCAGTGCATATTCTCCACGGCAGGGATTTGTTCAGCGTACTGGTTGGGCACCTCAGTCACTGTTGCTGCTGCTGTCGTCTCCCACCACCATGCTGCTGTACTGCTTCTGCTGCTGTTCTTTAAATGACTCCTTCACCTTTGCTCTCTTCAGGCCTCCATCCCTGCAGAGGCAGCCAGGTTGAGACAGGACAAACTGAGCATGGTGTCTGATGTCTGTGAATATCACCGTCAAGCTAAAAAGGGACTATTTTTGGTGTTTTTCATGTTTGACTTCATTTACTGATTTGCATGTTCCTCTGTGAATTGAAAAATGTCATAATTCTTTTGGAAACCTTTACAAAACCCATTAGGTGAATTCAAACGTTGAATTCAAAGATTTTCACCCACCAGTTGTGATATAATGGTACAAGTTAAAACGCGATGAATTGGTTTCTTAGTCACAGCCTTGACCTGGACTAAACTCAAGTTTTAAATAACAATCAATGGAAGAAAGTGAAGAGGTTGAATCTTACCACTGTAGATCTACCAGCCCTCCCTGGTGAGCGATGGCCGACTTAACTCTGTTGGCAAACTGGACGGCATCTTCCCCCTCCTGCCATTTATGAATACAAAACAAACTGAGTCTACCTTGCTGTGTGTCTGCCCCTAATCCGTGTACATATATGGAAGGGTGGGGGTGGCACCTGAGGTCTGTACACGTGGCTTTATGCATGCATGTGCTCATGTGCTTCAACAAATGTCATACACACCTGTTGGTGCATGGCTGGCAGGTACCAGACATTACAGACGAGGGCCCAGCTGGTCATCATCCTCAGCAGGTAACTGACCATGCTGTACTTGGAACTGTTCCAGAAAGCATCTCCAAACTTTGGGTCATACTAAGAAAAGTTCAAAAATACATAGAAAGTGCAGTGAGGAACTGAACTGTAAGCCAGTAGGCCAGAATACATCAAATCTGACTGAAGTTTGATTGACAGGCAGGACTGAAGTACCTTAATGGCTACTGGGTATATTGTTGCTCCAATTTCAAAACTTCCCTTTTTAAACATCATGACAGATGTGTTGTTGACACAGGTTCCTGTGGAAACCAGACATCAGGAGATTAAAGGGGACAGAGTTGTGTGAGCTCTGTCCAAATCCACATAAAATAGCTGCTCATTTGTCACCGCTCAGTGGCCAGACTCCCATCAGGCACTGAGATAAAACAACAACACTCACTGAGTCTTATCTCTGATGACATAAGACAAACCTAAAGCTGGTGTGGATAAAGTAACCCTATCTCTCTACATGGTCACACTTACCCTCTGGAAATATTAATATGGAAAGCTTTGTCTTGTCGTTCACATGATCCTTCAACCTGGAAGCAACACAAAGAAGTAATGGAAACCATTTCCTGACTATATAAATATCGACATATTGCACCTTTGAAGAGTTTTTTTCACATTTGGGACAATACATCAAACATCTGGAAAGAGTGTCGAGGTGAAGATGTGGTATTATGAGATACTGGAATCCAAACTGTATGAGTCACTGTTCAGTAGCAACTTTCCAAAACATATCTGTTCTTGTTTGGATAATAAGAGATTCAGAAACTCTGGAAGACTTTACCGCCAGGAAAATGCCAACCACTCTTAGTACTGGAGAAGCCACAGAAATAAAATACAGGCAAGAAAAACATGCAAAGACAAGCCTGAAAAGATGTGCTGAAGTTGAGGAGTGGAAAACTGACCTTTTGGTCACTAGGTGGCGATCTTTCATCTCTGCTCTCTCAAACCAGACATGAGGACAGGACCTCACCATGGCTCTCTGGATGACTCCCATCAAACCTCCATGTACCTGACCCACCTGACAAACACATTTAGGAAATCATGGCAGCACGTCATGATTTAGCACAAACAATTACCTATCAGTATGGAAATGTTAAAGTAAAAGAAGTTGCTTCGGTACCATAGCGTAGCATCCATCGTTGCAGAGAATCACAATGTCGATAGGAGTGGTGTGATTGGCGACACAGATTCCTCCTTTTTTGGGTTTATTTTCTCTGTTGTTGTGAGGTGAAGACGTAAAGTAAATATCAGAATATATTCCTGATCTTTGTTAGAAAGTAGTGAGGAGGTTCACTTACCTGTTGTGATAGCGGATGGTGGCAGAGAGTCCTCGAGCACAGATCCTGTAGCACATCACATGGACCCATTCACTGAGCCAGAACTTCACCCTAAAAACACACACATGAACAAAGAAAAACGAATGAGGAGGGAACCAAAAAAAATAGATATGGAATATGACTATTACTGGAAAGGTTATAGCTTTAGTCACCGCCAATTTGGAAGTAGTCCGACTGCAGATGTTCCTATGACTAACCAGGTGAGGCCAATGCAGGCCAGTGTTATCCTGGAGAAAGTGGAACACATTTATGTCAATACTGAACAGCCAGACAAAAGTTAAATAGGTCAGAGGTCTATTAAGTCTTTTATTTGTAGGTCAAACGTAAGTGAAAACTAACTTAAAATACAAAAAAAAAATACAAAATACAGGAAGCATGGTCTGAGAGCAGGTTGTTAGAGAAACGACTGATTTGAATGTACCAACAGTGTATTCATGAAGTTGAACTCAACAGGCAGAGCCAATCTTCTACAATAATTGGTGCAGCAGTTACGTGAATGCAAACGTATTAGAAAAAGAAGAAACCGGTCAAGCTTTAAACAAAAGAGATTTTTGCATTTTCATGAGTTTTTCAACAGGGCTTCAACGTCAATGTAAACATAGTGTTTCCCAGAACAAACTGTTCTAAAAGTCCAACCCACTGAGGTTTGATTCAGCCTTTGACATTATTTCTGCTTGGAAGGCAATACTGCATTTATGTCACTATAGCTTCATTTCGCAGTAAGCAGACTCTATTCAGTATTTGTGTACCTGAGAGGCGCGAGGATGCAGTATCTCACAAAGATGCCGAGGCCATAGACCAGCGTCAGCTTCAGACTGATGTACTGGAAATCGTTGTTGGTGCGAGTCAGTAGGTTCCAGGACACCAGCTCCTCTGAAGTGAACCGCTGGGTCACCTAAATTTAAAAAAACTAGCATAATCAGACTACTTTGGTACATTTCTCAGATCAGAATTGAAATTCTCAAAACTACTTGTTCAACCTCCACATAATTTAGTCACTGGAGCAATTTCTCATTCTTTTGAACAAATTTCAAATGATTTGGCACATCAAAATGATCTAAATGTATTATACTGGTTCTCTGTTGAATATTCTTACCCTCAAAACATGCAGGCATTAGTTCATTGCATAAGTCATTCCATGCAAAATGGTGGAACCAGTTGTCATAATCTGTCAATGATGTAAATGTGTCCTGAACTGATGAATTGCTTGTATGACTTGTTTCAAGAAATGCACTCACAGTTTTGCAAATGTTAAGGGTGATTCGAGAAATGTACCATAGCGACTGAGAAAAACAGTCAAGTCTGAGATGCAAAACCAGTGAATACAAATCACGTATTGCCAATTACATAACAAATTGTGCTCTTGATAATAAAGTTAAAATGTACCTCATCCTCTACAATGCTCTCAATTCCTCTGCGGGTGAAATAGAAACAGTCACTGAGGGTAAAATCACCGCCCACTGGTGGTTTGGGGCGACTGCGTCTAAGTTCCTCTAACTCTTTCTCCATAGAGCCAGCTTCCCTCTGGATGAGACCTAATACACACACACACACACACACACACACACACACACACACACACACACACACACACAGTCAGACTCAATCATCTGACAGGAATCATTATCTTAGCAGCAATCTGGAAGATAAGTCAGCTCTGCCATATCTTTTAAGATAGTGTTAGAGGACAAAATGGTTTGAGTCAACAGAAGAAAAAAAAAATCTTGTTTCTTGGAAGGACGTTACATTCTGTATTTGGTGAGAATGATGTACAAATAAAAAACTACAATCAATTATTACAACTTCAGATGAGAAAGAAAACTCTGCATCACCTGCAGCAAGAATGTACAACATGTATCATTTGGCATAAAAAGCTTGTTTCAACATGAAATACCGGCTCTGATAGTAAGAGTCCAGGTGAGATTTCTCATCACAGCAGGGACTTTCCAAGAAAATTCACTTTAGCCAACAAAATGTGTCAAGAACCACCTAAAACATGGCCTACATATACTGCCAATACATTAAAATACCAGGAGAACTGAGCTGTTCAGAGAGCAGTCTGAGCTGAAGGTTGCACAGCCTGGGGTCTAACACTATCTACCTAACAGGTCTCAGAACAGTTAAGAGTTTAGACTCCACATTATCTGATAACCCCGCGGGCAAAGTCCAAAACCCTGTATTCAATATTCAATCAAAACTTTCAGAGCAATGTCGGCCTTATCTCTGTTTATGAAGAACTTTCACTTCTCGTATTCATCGCCCACATTTAGAAATGTAACACTGACACACTTTGGACTTTGCAGAGGCCACATTTTGCTGACATAACCAACGTCTTCATGTGTAACAGCGGGGGATACCACCCTGTGTAGCTTAGTGACTGATAAAGAGTAATTTGCGTCTTGTGGAGGTAGGCAGCAGGAGTTCCTGCAGCAACTTCACCTTGGTATGCTTTTCATAAATGTTCTCAAGTTAACAGAGTCACAGTGCCAGACAGAGACAGTCCTGTGGTCCAAAATAAAACCATTTAAGCCTGTCTTTAAAGGTCACAGGACTACCATCCCGCAAGATGTGTGTCTGTATGCAGAAACAAAAAGCATTCTGAACTGCACAAGTTAAACAATTACTCTCTCAAAACTGGGCAATATCATTGCAACATGCTTGCCCAGACTTGTCATAAAATATGTTATGAAATCCAGTGCAGCACGTCATATATCTGTCACTAAAACCCATCTTTCATAATAAAGGATATGATTACAACTTTCCTTTAGAAGAGTGTCCTTACCACAAGTCAAAACCTATCTATCTATCTATCTATCCAGACACATCATTATCTACTCACCATTAGATGAAGACGCTTTGAGTATTCGCTCGTCTGTGTTTGCCTTCTGTATCTTCAGAGTGGCCCACTGTAGAGGAGGACAGGCAGGAGACATGTCATATGTGAACCAGTGGATGAGAATCAGAATATCTGCATAGCTTAAAAGCCGGTATGTACATCTGCGAGGAGCGTAACAACATAAACGGCAGTACCTCTAAGGTTTTGACCAGGATGGTCATGTAGGTCTCAGAGATGCCCAGTGAGAAGCCAAACATGGCTGGGATCATGATGAGGCTGATAATGAGGTACAGCCAGATCGTCAGCACCCAAAGCGCCAATGCCCAGAAATCCTCCATCTCCACCTTGTTCCCTGAGAGCAGCCCTGTGGCTCAGGCGTAGTATAGTCCTGTGGAAGGGGGGGGGGGGTCATATATTTTTACTGTTGTCACCAAAGTAATCCAGACAAAATAGATCCATCCTGTGTAAAACACAATCACCTTTCAGCACATGAAGGTCAATAACAACCACAATGACAAGGGGAGCAAAATAAACACTCCAGTAAATGTAATCAGGAGTAAAGCCTCAACAGGTCACAGTTCAACTTCACAGAAACACACACTGACAACACAGTGTACAGAAAAACTGACGATCGGAATCACATGTATTCCTGCCAATATAAACAAATCCATGAATAACCAAACTATGAGAGGGCTCATCTAAACTTAGACTACAAGACTGTAAACAAGGCTGTATCATTTCTGTTAGTTCTACAATGTTCTACACCAGCGGCATTATCTTCAAGTTACACCAGCTCATCTTACCTGACAAACTTGGGTCCATGTCCTGTCTTCCTGAGAAATAACTCAAAGGACTGAGCTCAGAGAGCAAACACGCCCATTTACTACTAGAACAAAGTTCACGGAGCAGTGCCCGACAGCGCCTCCTGTGGTCAGAAAAGGAAGCGCAGGCAACAACTTCAGCTGGACAGTGAAACATAAATACTCAGGTGATGGCAGGAAGCGAATGTTCACATTGTAAAATGGCAAACTCTTGGTACCCCATGAGTAAACACTGACCTTGCAAAGACTTCCTTTCAGTACTTTGCACCATATAACTGTAAATGGAATGAATTACAAAAGACAATGAAACGTCTCATTAGATGAGTTTAAAGTTTTTATTTTCTGATGTGGCTGTGCTTTGTTGTGTGTCTTATCTCAGTTCTTCTTCTTCTGTAATCATTATTAATTAAGTATATCTTATAATGATCAAGTACAATAAAATGAAACTGAATTTGAGCTTGTTGGTTCATTCTTGAAGTTGGAAATAGCAGAATGACAAAATTCTTATTACAAGGTCCACTTACTTGATTTTTCAAGTGTTTTTCATGAGAGCAATTTGCTCTGAGTAAACCCTATCCACTGATGAAGACCACAGGATATGGCTGAAAGGAAACTGGATGCCAAGAATAACAACATGGCCTTGTGATAAGATGTTTTTGGTCAAATTCTAATTATTTCTGTACTGAAATTTTTGAAAAAATCTTTGGTCAACAATATCAACTTTTTTGATTTTCAGTTTATTTTGTAAATAAAATGCTAAACTGCTGACCTGAAACTGATGCAATTTGGGAAACAGTAATACTGCTGTCATAAAATGCCCCAAACGTCTCAGACATGTTACTCACCACAACACAGGGAAGCCTTGATGAGGAATGTGGCCACAGTCTCTCTGAGTAAAAGTCTCTCTCTCCCACCTAAGACTAACAAAAGGTCCTGATTATTTTCCAGGTTCAGACATTTCACAGTCTGTTGCACATTACTGTAACAGGGGACTTCAGGGGGTCAGTTTGGGTAATGTCTCTGGGAATGATAAGAGGGCGATTCTTTCTGGGATTGAACCTAATCCAGAGAGCTTTCTGGACCACAATCTGGATACTTGGCAAAGTATCATTTCAGAAGAAAACAGGCTGCCTGCCACCGTAACATCATATACTATCCTCTCAAAACCTTTTGAGCAATAAAGTTGTCAATAAATCTGGCAAATAGTCCAGTCCTGCGAGTTTACACCAGGCAGACCTTCCATGTGTAGTAAAACACTAGCCAACAACACACTATTTGACATTCAATGTTCGGGTGTGTTAGTTCCAGTAAAGCCGTGCTTGTTAGTTCTAAAATAGCTGTTTTTTTCATCTTCAAACCTCAACACAAAGACCTGACTTCTTATGTTGCATGCTGGTTTTATTGGGTCACATTGGTGTGTGGCCCACTAGTCATATTTCTGGAACTGTGGGCCATCAGTGGTTTGCTAAGTTATTTTTAGCAGGAACCTAAATTTTCCAAAATGATCGTATCTCTACTCCAAAACAGATTTCTGAGAGATTGAGAAAAACATTTCCCTGTTTAAAAGCCACTGCCCTATTATCCAGCAGTCTTATGTGCAGCCAAACCTGCAGAACCCCAAAATGCTTTGTTTCAAAAATAACTAATTCAAATCTTCCTTGACTCACATTAGGGCCTTTGCCAAGCTTTGAAAAACACTGCAGTGGTAGGTCCACAACCACACATGTCTATGTACAGTATAGATAGATAGATAGATAGATAGATAGATAGATAGATAGATAGACACTCAGATTCTATTCGACTCCACAGTTAAATGAGTTCACTGGATTGTCTGCATCTGTGTCTCCCATGGAACGAGACAACGCAGGAGGGAATGTGTCATGTCTCAGTAGCCATTTAGTCACACATAAATCTGCTCCAGGGATAAATATTAGACAACTGAAAAACCCTACTGAGAGGTTACAGCCTTCAGAGGATACGCCTCAGAAAAGCCTTTTACCCTGTGCTACAGCATGCTGTAGTTCACAGGGACTTGAAATGTTATCTGGAAATAATAAATAATGTCCTACAGAGGCCAATTCCATAAGTGTGAGGGAATTCTTGGCGTCCAGTTTCCTTGAATCCACTACAATCCTGCACTGGAATGTAATTCCTGGGTGATACAAACTGATATGAACTGTGTTGGCAAAAAGGCAGAATTAGAACATGTACGTATAGAAACCATTGTTCAAAATAAACTTCGTACAGCAGCAATATGGAATGAACAAATATTTGTCTTTTTACCTCACATAAAAGTAAAGAATGTGTGTGTTTGCACAGGATGTGTCTACTGTTTGACTTTTAGACCCTTCTTCATGAGTTTAAGAGATCTGCAAAGATGTCACAAAAAACACAAAAATGTGCAGTACAGTATGCAAAAAATGACTGATGCACATATTGTATTGTATGAGTATGGTTTTGCTCACTTTCCCAAGTCTTTGCCTTCCCATGTGAATCTATATTACAGGTGTGAACAGGTCAGATATAACTGTACCTGTACTGGGCTAAAGTAGTATGAGTCATTTTTGATGTACAAACGTATACACAGCGTGTCACACAGAGTGACAGGTATTTAGTCTTATCCTGGAGCTGATATAGCCGGCATAAAAGATGCATTTTTAGCCAATAACGACTGATGAAGTTTATGTTTGCAGGCCTACATTGGTAGTAAAGAAGGTCTATTTGAATCAGTATATTCAGAGTTTATTTTAACACCTTACTGCTTATGTTGAATAATGGCACAAACCATGTAAAGGTAATGAATCAACTGTAATCAGTGGACTAATATCAACAGAAGTACTGATTGATGAAGGTTTATAGTTAGTTTAACACTGATGTAGGCAGTGCAACAATGCTGTAGTTAAATGATTGCTGCTTGCATCCTATATGGTCCACGTAATCTGCTCACGTGGGATGCAGTGAATTGTCTCGCGTTAATGATGCGCGGGACTTAATGACAAGACAGGACAGGACAGGACAGAGGGGGCTGGTTCATTCAAAGCGATGAAGCAGCGGTCCTGCCCTGCTCCCCCTCGCTCCTACAAGGAAAGTAGACACTGGCCCAAAGAACACTCCTCCCCTCCTTCCTCCGCAGAGCCAGAGAGCTTTCTCTCTCTTTAAAAACATGATCTGGCTCCCAGTCTTCCTCGATGCACGTTTCCCTTCGTGAGGGCAGATTTCTGAGCTCGTTCATGTCATGACACAGTGCAGCGCAGGATCCAAGTGGTCGCCTCTAACGCCACTGGAACACCGGTGCCCAGGACTCTTTCGCAGTGCTTTGAGTTTGGTTACATGAAATATGCGATGTTCGCAGGAGTGCCCGGTTCTTTTTCTGCTACACTTTGTTTTCATTCTGGCAGCCGGCCACGAAGAGCTCTCCGACTCTGGCAGCCTCCTCTTTGCAGAACAAGGTCAGTGTGGTGCTGTTACAATAGAAGCTGCGTTTCTGTGCATGTCTGAACTGAATGCATGACTGGAAAAAGTTTGTATGGTTAAGTGCATATCAATATTAGTATGCACTAAAGGTAAAAATCAGTGCAATCAATACATCACGACTGTATGGACCCCGTTCTATTGTGTTGTATTTTATCCAACTCTATTCTGCAGGTCAGTTGTCCCAGTCAGATCTGTCCATCGTTCAACCAGTTAAAACCACCGCTGATGGAGAGTTCATCTCCCACTCTCTGTCTCACCACTTCAAGGGTGGGCGAGTCAGGCGTGACCTGCGATCCCTTGGTTTGGAGGGACAGGTTTACTACAAGGTCAACTACAAGGGTCGCCCTTTATTGTTCAATTTGACTGCAAACAATCACCTGGTTTCAAGCGAGTACATCTTGGAGAGGCGGAACGGCAGTGCCAACAGGACTGAGCATCGTCGCTCTGAGGGGAATTCCTGCCACCTCCTTGGCACCGTGGAAGCCTCTGATGTGCGAGGAACTGCTGCCATCAGCACCTGCAACGGACTGGTAAGGAATCACACGGTCTTACGTACACAATGGGGCAGAAAGGTCCATTTAAACCTCTGTCTCATTCATCAAATTGAATCAAACGAATGGAATGAAGCTTTTATGCAGCATCTTCCTCCTTAAATCTGCACTGAAGGTCATATCTCTCTGAAAAATCTTGCTGCTTTTGGCAGGAAGGTTCTTTTAATACACAGGAGAAAGGGGGGGCATCACTCTGCGGAAGCTGGTATGTGGTGTAGGCAGTCATAGGCTGTTGAGCAAACCCCTCCATCTGACAGTGCCCTGTGTGTTAGTTTGCCCTTCAAAGACTTCCTGACACTATTTGCAGAGCGACTGTACTGCAGACCCGCTGACGGCTGCTGCTTCTCGGCCTGCCATGACACCCTTTCTGTCTTCTTTGTCTCTCAGATGTTTTCCTCTGTGCTTTCTCCCTCACTCATTCATTCATTCATTTCGCTGTCTGTTCCTGCAGTAACTCTCTGCAACCCCCACCCTTTGGACGCGCACTGTTACTTTGTTCTACGCTGAGACAGAGCTTCAGTAATAGATTTTGGCACATTTTTATAGACTGGAACAATACGGTTTGACAGATGGAGAGACAGGAAATATGGCCATTCTTTTTGTTCAGAGAATTTGGGCTTTTTTTTTTTACTTTGGCTGTGATGTTTCTAGTCAGATAAATAGCTCAACTACAAAGGAGATAAGACAGCTGGACAGCAGAAAGATGAGGGTGCAGCTCAACATATGAAGAATTTATATTAAGAAAATATATTATGAATATACGCAGCATGTGAACATTTCTGGAGAAATGTCTGGTGTAATAATTGCTGAGAAAAAGTTCTTTATTCACCATACAATAGTTGAAAATACTCTCTTCTAATAATAACTCATCAATTCAATTTACACACATATTATGAAACAACCAAATAGGAAGAGGATGTGGAAGAAGAGGAACTTCCCGGCTCTGAAATGATGGGATGTGTCAGTTTTAGTTATGAAGAGCGTTTCGGTGTTCGTGTTTGATTTTGTCACAGCAGGAATGCCTCTCCTGCAGGGTCTTGCCTCCTGCCTCTCTGTTATGTTTGTGTGGGTTGCACTGTAAATGCAATGCATTTGAAAAGTGTGTTATGTCACTCTGAATTCCAATTCTCTACAACCTAGTAGAGGAGTTTTTTTTCTGCAATCCTGAATGCTCCAGTTTGTCCCTTCTCTCCAACCCACCGGGGAAACCACTATGATCTATTACACTGCTCTGTGGAAGGAGGTTTATAGCAGCTAAAACCACAGAGAGACCACTAAACAGCGAGACTCAGCCAGACAGATGTGGGAGGGAAACCCTGCCAGCTGCTGTGGAAGTCATTCACCCTCAGGAGACAGATAGAGATGGACTGCTTCAAAATATAAAATCATGGTAATCATTGTGTATGAATCATTTGTGTATGAAGCACAAGACTGAAGTTACTAAAGGCTATAATGAAGGAAGGAACACAGCGAAAAGAAAAACATGAAATGACAAAGACATCAAACATTTACCACTGGTTTACAAAAGTAAAACACAGAGGGAAGTTTTCAAAATGAGATCCATCACTGAGTCCTGATTATCTAATGTAAACTGTTGTCGTTAATGCTGTGGTATCCACTACAGCACTAAAATTAAGGCTGCAACTAATGATTATTTTCATTATCAATTAATCTACAGGTTATTTTCTTGATTAATTGAGTTTTCATTTGATCTATAAAATAAAAAAAAATCACAGTTCCCCAGAGCCCAAGATGACGTCTTCAAATTGCTAATTTTTTCCGACCAATAGTCCAAAACCCAAAGATATTAGATTTACTATTATATAAGACAAAGATTGACACTCAATTACGATCACTCAATTTTCAGAATTGTTGACAATTATATTTCTGTCCATGTACTAATAGATTAATCGTTTCAGCTCTAACTCAAATTATGCTTCCACAAAAACACGGAGAATGAATTAAAGATTTATACCAGTAGTGCTAATTGCACACCTCTCGTGTTGATCGAAAGGATGTTAGTGCCTGCAGTTGTTGATGAAGCAAATCACTTAGCGATATGTTTGCCCAACCGAACCAGCCGCATAGCTGCCTTGAGCTGTATTTGTGGGCAGGTGAGATGGCGGCATTGTCTCCACCCTGATCTGTCATCTGGCTGAACAAAATAAAGGAAGCCTGGCACAGAACAGGCGACAGAGCAGGATCATGACATTTTAAATGCTTTAAAAGCCACAATGTGGTCTCTACTGCTGCTACATTAACACCTCTACATGTTGTCATTTAAACTTCTGGTTGAGAAAATCAAATCACACTTGCTCAAACAAATAGAGCTGTGCTGCAGTGAGTCATATTTACTTTACAGGTGACTATGTCTTTACAGAGTTCAGGTTACCCTTCCCCTTTACTATTTACTGTACATGTGAAACCGTGAGGACCAGAATAATTAGGCGGAGTTCGCTGTCACTGTCCTTTTTGTGTTTCCGTGGGAAAACCTTCAATTCAAGCAAAGCTGAAGCTTTCTCAGTGGAGTCTTTGGCAGTCCTGGAGGCACAGCACAATGCAAGAACGTGCAAGTTCAGACCTATTATAGCGGCATTTTCCTCACTTAAATGCATGCTTCTTTGCACTATGCAGATGAAAAATGATAATGTGTTTGACCTCTGAGGAAGAAATTAGCTCACAGGCAGAATTAACTTGTGAAGTAAAAAAATAAATAAATGAGGGCAATCTAAGTGTAGTGAAACCTGTAATTATCAAGAAACAGATGTGTAAGAATAAATGCAAGTTTGCTTGGTTGACTATAGTTGTGATTAATCATATTGCAGTAATGAGCACCAGCCGCCCCCACCTCTCCTTGTGTCCCACTAATCACTGCTGAGGCCATGCATGGGCTGTGTAACAGCAGAGACTTTATTCCAGACCCAGTTGGCCAGCACTACAAAACCCACAGAAGCAGGAAACAGAAGTAAAGCAGTTCCACATGGCCGATGTATTTAGAACACAGACCTGTGTTATGGTAACCTCCCCTGGCTCTGGCACCTCACACCCAAACACGCTTCCTTTAGGTCAGAGGAGGGGGGGATTAAGGGAGAGGAGGAGGAGAAGGGCAGGAGGTGGCAGAGGGAGAAGAGGTGGCGAAAGTGCAAAGTGAACTCCAGTCTGAGGCTGATTCAGCTGGCAGAGCATTCAGAATTTAGAGCAAAAATGTTTCCAGAATAATCCCCTCTTTTTGTTCAAATGAAAAACAAAGTCCTAGTTGATATCCTTTCAAGTTGTCTTTGTTTGTTGAGCACAGACATCACACAGGACCTGCGCATGGTAATTTAAGGATCACAAGTCACACCATAACTACACCGTACAAGCAAGTCTTGCAGGCTGTGTTGCACAGCAGGACTGCATTTGGTATGCAGATAATACAGATCATGCAGAGCAATGGTCTGAATGTTTGGATGGGCCTCTCCAGCATTCCTTCCTGGTTGATCTCCACCACCTGCTTTTTTTTTCAGCTGGGACTCGCTTGGAAGTTTAACACTAAGGAAAACATACAAGAGACGACAGGGAGGCATGGTAACAGAGAACGCCAAAGAATCCACCTAAAACTTCACCCATAAATATATCAAATGTTTCTGTGTGTGTTTTTGTCTTGCAGTGAGATGATGCAAATGCAAAAACAAATCTTAATCTGGTAAAACGGTAATCCTGTCAAATAGGATGAGAGCAACAGTGAAATCAGCTGAGTGTTTTCTGCACGGGGCCTCTGGGAAGCTTTCCCAGCTGACCGTAGACATATCAGCCTGCATGCTTGGTAGATGAGTCCACCACAGCTCAGGGACCCCTGGCTGAAAGCCACACTCTGAGTCAGTGGAAAGACCTTTCTCAATCCTTCATTTAGTCTTTCTAAAAACAAAAATTAAAAAAACCTCAGACATATGCAGATGACGTTTGTTTATTATTTGCTACGTTATTGTTGTTCTTCTGGTGGTTTCACATGGAAAAAACAGCCTGAGCAGCTTTGTTTTATCCTACAAAGTTTCTCTTCCAGTTTGTGGACAGACTATCTTGTTTTGCAAGGTTCAATGTAACAGGTGGAGTAACATTGTCTTTCCAAAGGGAGCACTCCTCTAGATTTGTACTTTCTGAACTCCCTGAGTGGAGAAATGGGATACCCAATCAGAGTGCTGCAGACTTCTGAATGAATGTGGTGGAAACACGTTCCAAGAAACACATGTAAAACTTGTCAGGATGACCCAGAAAGCTGAGCAGTGAGTAACTGCAGCAAACAGCAGGGTAGACCCTTGGAACCACAACTTGCCAAACTGTAAGCACTGCATGGCCTAATTTTCTACATCTGCCTTTGGCTTCTCTGAGAAGAGATCCAAGAATCAGATGCAACAGTCGTATACCAAGAATTCTTCATGTTGGTCTTGTTTGACTCAATGCATGTGCATGTTAAGTGTTTTCTTCTATAATCCTGGATAAGTTTATTCATGTGCATGAACATTTTAACATGCAAAATTCTCCCTGAAGAAAAAGAAAAAGAAATTCAAATTATTTTGCTCAGTTGTACTTGTTCCATCCATTTGGCTCTTGAAAGAATGATGTTTCGTTTTTCTCATTCTGTCTTTTGCAAGTTGGTTTAGGGGGAGAGGGAGGGGTTCATCCCGGAACAGTCTGGGCTTGTTTGGACTCACACAAACCCCCCCCCCCCCCCCCCACACACACACACACACACACACACACACACACACACACACACACAATCACCTTTAATGAATAGAACTTGCAAACAGTGAGCTGGAGGTGGAACATTCATAATGTGTGTGTTTACAAGGAAAAGTCAGAGATTTGACAGAAAGCCTCTTTTGTGTGTTTGTTTGCATGCATGTATGTTTTCATGTAGGTGTGTTTGTGTGTGGGGGCGTGTTTCCATGTACTTGTCTATGTGTGTGTTCACCAGCAGACCTCAATGATCAGCAAGTAAATAGCCTGCACCAGTAAGAACATGCATGGCATACTTAAGAGAAAGTCTCTGTGTTGCTGCTGCAGCAGACGGAGAATGTGCCTCAGGGAACGAGAAAGGTTCATATTAAGATCTGTTGACTAATGATGGATTCCACCCACATGGAAATTACTGAGAAATGACCCTTTCAGCAGGCTTTGCAAGAGAAAGTCCAACCTCTCACCTTTTTTAAGTGTGGGAATTATTGAAACACTACAATTTTTGGTGTTTTGTTGCACTCATAAATGTTATAACAGTCTTTCTGTTTTAGTCACAGTCTAAGAATGCATGACATAACAAAAGAGACTTAAAGCTGCAATAGGAAAGATTTTGGGAGAAATAATCTTTTTAATCTTAATTACAATTTTGAGCTGTGACTGAGTAGAACGTCATGTCCCTAATAATTGAGACAATGTAGATTTGCCCTATTTTTCAGATTTGGGTATCTGTGTCTTTTCAGTGCACAGGAAGAGATCAAAGCCTAAACTTGCTTTGCCCAGACTCTACTCAATGCATATTCATCTATGTCATTTTCATTTTCCCCAGAGAGGCTTCTTCTCCCTGCCAGAGGGACACTATTTCATCGAACCTGTCCAGAAATCTCCTGATGATCCTGCAGGGACTCCAGAGCCCCACGTCGTCTATCCACGAGTTACTGCAGAAAGTCACAGAAAAAAACGCAGCCTCTCCTCTCCAGGCACTCCGAGCCCCTGTGGAGTGCAAGGTGTGTATTTGAGTTTGTGTGTGTGGTGCTGCAGATGTTTGTGTAATTGTACACAAGTGAGTATTTGTCTGTGTCAAGCAAGGATAAGCCACAAGTGTACTGCAAGTGATGTCTTCCATTGTCCATGCTTTAGATGCCCCGAGTGACTCTGTCCAGGTGGAGAGGGAGAGGGAGGAATGGGAGAGGGAGCAGCAGAGGGGGGAGGATCGGGCTCAGTCCCGCTCACAGCGCTCAGTCAGCAGAGAGCGGTGGGTAGAGACCATGGTGGTGGCTGACTCCAAACTCATAGAATACCACGGCAGCGATAATGTGGAATCCTACATCTTTACCATCATGAACATGGTGAGGAGTTAGAATTAACTTTTGATTTTACATTTTACATCTCACCCATTCAAAGTTTCTGTGCAGTTTTTAAATAGTAGTGAATGATTTCTATGTTGACAGGTGGCTGGGATCTTTCATGACGCCAGTATTGGGAATGCCATCCACGTCATCTTGGTTCGCCTCATTCTGCTCCAGGGAGAAGAGGTAACACTTTCCTGACAGTTTTCTCAAGAAACTCTGATCTGACTTTTGCTTTGCATATCTTAAAGTTGGAACAAGAAGCGTGCATGCACATCTATGAAGCATTCCTCATTGGGGCAGTAAGTAGGGGAAATAAACTGGGAGACTCTCCTTCATTTGGCACACAAAGTATCCAGCTGAAGATTAAAGCCCTATTTAACATTATATACTCACCTTGATTTACATCAGACTTCAGCGTATTGCTGCAACTGTGACAAACTGGATAACAAATTCATACAAAATTCAACAAGAACCTGGAGGACCGACCACGAAAACAATTAAAATCTTGTTTGTCCCTGTAAAATGTGTGATCACACACCAAACCTTAATTGCAGAACTTTCTTGGCTTGGCCATTGCAAAAGAAATCCTGTCATCACTTGTGTAATAAACACCTGTTTGAACTGGCTGCACTGAAGTCATGTCCATTGTGGCCCTGCTGGAACTGTGCTTACACTGAAGTTGATGAATATCTACTGCTCTGCAACTGATACTTCACTCTAAATTCCTGAAGCAAAAGAATGAAAACAAACATTTTTCTTCAGGGTCAAAAATAATCTCAAGCTGTTCTCAAATAACAGAATGTTAAAAAAAAATCCAAATGATGCCAAAAATGTGCAGAATGACATTTCTAATTCTGCTGTTTGTTGCAGAAAGGGTTGAAGATTGTTCACCATGCAGACACCACTCTGGCCAGTTTCTGTGCTTGGCAGAAAAACCTCAATCCCCAGAGTGACACACACCCAGCTCATCATGACGTGGCCGTGTTGGTCACCAGGCAAGTGACACACACACATAAGCGTTTGTGGGTCGGCAATTTAAATAGATAACGAAATGGATACATTGGTGAAAATTTGGCATGTACACACATAAATTGCATGTTTCTCCCCCCAGGAAAGACATCTGTGCTGGAATGAACCAGCCCTGTGAGACCCTGGGTCTGTCTCATCTGTCTGGGATGTGTCAACCTCACCGCAGCTGCAACATCAATGAGGATTCAGGACTACCTGTCGCCTTCACCGTCGCTCACGAGATGGGCCACAGGTCTGTGTGTTTGTAATTGCGATGAAACCCTGAATAATGGAATATCATAACAATGGGCCATGTGACAAAGGAAGCATCTTGTTCCCATGATCAGGTACTATAGAGGAATATACAGTTGCATAAACAAATCTCCTAGCATTATCACATCAGCCCATTAGTGAATTGGCTGTACGCAAATAATGGCTAGTATCTAGTAACCAGACATAAAAAAGACACCTGAGAAGATTGATGTGGTGTGGGTGTAGATCATTTAGTAACAGTAAAAGTGACATAAGCTAGATTGTTTTTTAGCTTTGGATTTCTATGACACAGATATTTCCATTCATCTCTTTTTTCTACTTCAGAGCTTCGTTGAGTTGTGGCTTCAGTGTAAGTTTAATCAGACGTTAATGAATATGAAGTCTTGCTGACAAAGTTGAAGCAGACTCTGTATTTAGTTAACATCTGATTATGAGGACTGTATGACTGAACTGGATGAAGGGAAAAGTGGTCATTTGAATTTTAAATGGATGGTAGCAGGAAACTATGTGAAAGAGCCAAGAGACATATGGCTTAGATAGAGTAGTGAATAAGAAGAAAAAGGCAAATCAAGAAATAGTATAATAATATTTTCCTTATGGAACTTTCTCTAAACTCCATTTAACCTAAACACCTAATCTGAGACCAAATTCTACATTATATGTTACTAATATAATATATAAACACTGCAAATGTATTTCTTGCATGTATCACAGAATTGGGGCACATTGCTGTTGAAATCTATCGAGGTCAGCAGGTTGTTTGTTCAGAGACCCAGTCAGCCTCCACCATGGCAGCCAGAAGATGAAGGCCATTTATTCTTTATTTCTTTGTGTAATGATAATATCATAATTGGTCATGTTGGTTGTGTTTGAACGCAGCTTTGGGATTCATCATGATGGCCAGGGGAACGACTGCGAGCTGGAAGGGAGGCATCCGTTCATCATGTCAAGACAGCTGATGTATGACAGCTCGCCTCTCACTTGGTCTTCCTGCTCCAAAGAATACATCACACGCTTCCTCGAGTAAGACTGCATTCATACTTTATTCTGAAGCCATTAATCATAAAATAATAACATGATTCACACTGACATGATTCACTCAACACTGTTTTTCTAACAGTAATTCCAAATTACAGTCACTCCTCCTGGATGCAGATAAAGTGGATGTGCTGGTGTAGATTTAAATGGAGGCGGTGAAAATGATCCAAAAAATGCAATGGGTGTGGTGTGTGTTGGAACAAAACTAAGTTATGAAAACACTGATGTGTAGCAAACCCTGACGAGCTACGGTTTTAAAAAGAAGAACGAGGAACACAAGTGCAAACATGCTGAACAAGCACAATTAATTTGAAGCCAGAAAATCCAGCAAATGACAGAAAAGCAAGAGGAGCCTGAAGGAACATTAGAGGGCGGTCACCCTTGCACAAATATCTGCAAATGTTTGCTTTGACTCTCATTAACACAAAACTGTGTCAATGATGAATTCAAGAATTCTTTTCTTACAACAATAATTTCACCTGGAGCTCCTGCAGAGTCAGAGTCAGACCTGTGAATCGGCATGTTTTCCTATTATTAGTTGCCTTTTAGAAAGTAATTTTCTCAGATTCTGGTGTTTTTTTCTGTTTAATTTAATACTGGGATAGGAGACACATAGCTACACGTCTTCTTGTTTCTGTTTTCTGTTGACCTTTCAAGTTTTCTCTTTTTGTTTCTGTCAGGTTTCTCTCTCTCTCATCACGGCTTGTGCCCCTTTCTCTTTTTCATCTCTTTCAAAAAGGTCACACATTCAATATCACACCTTTGTTTGTCTCTCTCAGTCGTGGCTGGGGTTTCTGTCTGGATGACCGTCCTTCCAAGAGGGACTTGACCACCCCACTGGCTCGCCTTGGTGTCCGCTACACCACGCACCACCAGTGCCAGCTCCAGTATGGCCCAAATGCTACCTTCTGCCATGAGGTTGATGTGAGTGTTGTACACCTAAGCACCAACTGAAAGCTGAATGTCAGACATCTTTTCTCATTGTTTTTGGATTACGTCTTGCTTTCAGAACATCTGCCAGATTCTTTGGTGTTCAGTGAACGGCTCCTGTCGCTCCAAACTGGACTCACCTATAGATGGCACTCGCTGTGGACCAGAGAAGGTGGATGGTGCCATTTGCTTTGTCTTGTTAGGGTTTGGATTTCATTAGCCTGGGGATGGAGATAGTTAAATGTGTCACATGTTATTTGAGTGATCTTACCAGCACTTTCTCCTTCAGTGGTGCATCTCGGGAGAGTGTGTGATTGTGGGTAAACTCCCAGAGACAGTGAATGGAGGCTGGGGACAGTGGAGTACCTGGTCTCACTGTTCCAGGACCTGTGGAACTGGAATTCAGACAGCAGAAAGGGAATGTAACAACCCTAAGTAAGAGCTGACTCTAGATCTGCCTCACACCCTGAAGCACATTTGCTAGCTATGCTCAGTGAAACAACACTGAGCACATGGTTGATTCAAAGTGTGCTGCTGTTTTCCACAGACCAGAGTTTGGGGGCAAGTACTGCACGGGGGAAAGGAAGCGCTATCGGACCTGTAACACAAAAGTCTGTCAGAAGAATAAACCGACCTTTCGAGAGATGCTGTGCAGTGAGTTCGACACTGTGCCCTACCACAATGAGCTCTACCAGTGGATTCCGGTGGCTAACCCATGTAAGTGGTCAAAACCTCAAATATACAATTAGATACTACAGAAAGACAGACACAAGTTTGCTAGTCACCCTTTTTTGCACTTGCACTACATCTGTACCTGTGATTGCATTTGTTGCCCAAGAGGGGGCAGCATTTAGACTGGAAAGGCCTCAGTGATGCAGCTACGCTATCTTAGCAGGGGCATACATTGTTTCATGTTCATATTACATGTTATTTTATTGGGCTCATGATGTGTTTGTTAGAAAAAAGAGCTCAAAAAATGTCTTGTCATCCATGAAAAGTATGCTTCATCATCCGTCCCTGACAGTTCGTCGACTGGACTCACACTCAGCCTTTTAATTGGAATGAAACTAAATCAGACTCCTCTCCTCTCCTCAACTCCCAACCGTCTTTAGTGCATCCCTGCGAGCTGCACTGTCGACCGGTCAATGAGTATTTTTCGGAGAAGATGCTTGACACTGTGACTGACGGAACACCGTGCTTCATGAACAACAAGTCCAGGAGCATCTGCGTCAACGGAGTGTGCAAGGTAGTGTGGCTGGGTAAGAGACTAAAAGAGATTGGGGGGGGTTATAGTGGAGCAGGATATGAGACAAACTACAGTGTAAGTACCGTTTTTCTGAGCCAACGTGTCATCTTATGTGACTCTGTAATGTCTCTGTGCTTGTACTTTTATGTGTGTGTGTGTTTTGTCTGTAGAACGTAGGCTGTGACTATGGTATTGACTCAAATGCAGTGGAGGATCGTTGTGGAGTCTGTTTGGGCGATGGCACAAGCTGTGAGACGGTCTACAAGTCGTTTGATGAAGGAGAAGGCTTTGGTGAGTTCAACACAAAGGATGTTTGAGCAGCTGGAAACAAATCGAATTATCTAGACATGAGAATTCATACAATTATAAAATTGTAGTAACACAAAACAGACAACCTATTAATGAGGAAAGGCTTTGATGTACCCACCAGAAGAGTGTGAAAAAGTGCAGAATTCAATTTTATGTCTACAGGCAGAAAGTCATTTCAGGACAGTTCATTAGCATTACGCCATTGTGTTGTTTCCTTGTTGTCATGGCAGCCTTCTTGTCCACACTGTGCAGCTGTTTGTCCTGCTCCACTTGGCTGGTGTGATGTGTGTATGTGTGTGTGCGCGTCTGCAGGCCCATGTTTGCATTAGTCTAAAGAGAGACATGTCTTTGGCTGATTTTACTGTGCTTGTAAAAATATAACTCACATGCAGAATCAACACACGGCAGAGACAGATAAATAGAGAAAGAGGCTCTAAAACAATAAAAAAAACATCCCTCCTTCTTTCTCTCTCTCTTTCTTTCTGTCTGTGTGTGTTTGCCCCACACAGCATCCTTTCCAGATAACCAGCCCAGATGTGTAAGACTTCAAAAGGCTTAGACCAAGGGCAAACCTCCCCCTCCTTTGCACAAACACAGAAACACACACACACCTTCCCACAAACATCATTAAACTCCAGAGACCTACTCATAGCTGCTTTCGTCCTCCCCCATCCAGCCCCCCCCATCCACATACAATAAAAAACAGAGACAGGGCAGTGCCCCCCACGCCGAATACGCACACGTACACTCACACACACACATGCCAACCACCCCCACAGACTGAGCCCACCCTCTATTAAAGATCAGAGAGAAACTGTCTGGTAGTCTGGATGTGAGTGTGGCAGCAGCCATGGTGGGCCATCCATTACCTCGCTGTGACTCTGACTCCCCTCCCGACTCTCCTAGGGTACGTGGACGTGGGTGTGATACCTGAGGGGGCGCGGGACATCCTGGTAAAGGAAATAGAAGAGGCAGGTAACTTCCTGGCTCTGAGGAGCCAGGCGTCGGAGGAGTACTTCCTCAACGGCAACTTTATCATCCAGTGGAACGGGGAGTATGAGGCCGGCGGCACAACGTTCTTCTACGAACGCAGCGGGAACATGGAGAACCTCACCGCTCCCGGACCCACCAAACAGCCAGTCATTCTCCAGGTAGGCTATCACGCTACACAGGTTTAAGAGAGTGGAGGGTATTAATTTTTATAGTTTTCAAATGTTTCAGTATTCTGAGATGTATAAAAGTAATCAGCAATTTATATTTTTCCCTATGTGGAGTGATTTCAACCAATCAGAGACAGAGAAAAGGGACAGACTTCAAGCATCAATTAGAGCATTAAAAACGTTGCATGTTTTCCAATTCAGCCTATATATTTCTGCGTGAAGGATAAGATGGTGATAAAATGTCTCTAAGCAATTGATTATACTCTGCATAATAATTAATTTGGTTGTCCAGTTGCTGTTTCAGGAGAAGAACCCAGGTATAAAGTATGAGTACACCATCAAGAAGACCAAAGAGACAGGAAATGAGATCATCGAACCCATTTACAGGTGGAGACGCGGGGCATGGACAGACTGTAGCACCACCTGTGGCTTAGGTTGGTGTTGCATTTGACAAAAAAAGTTCTTATTCTGAAAATTCATGGTAGTTGGAGGATTTCTGTGACATTTTAGTAATGACTTGGCCATCTGCTTCCTGACTTCGTGGTTGTTTTAGGTGAGCAGCATCAGCCTGTGCGGTGTTTTGAGAAGGACATGGGTGTAGTGGATGAGTCTCTGTGTGACTCAGACAGCCGTCCAGAAGACGGACACCGAAAATGCAAACCTATGGATTGTCCTGCAAGGTCCTTACTCTCAAATGCTCTGTTTTTCTCTCACTGTCAGCAATATTATGACCTCAAAACATAGTGTACTGTGGTTTTAGGCAGTGAAATGACTGCCTAATCTAGATTTTTCAGTTAGTCGCAAGAGTGATACTGTGTCCTCTCCCTTTGCCCATGGGTTTCATTGTAATGACAAACAGCAATGAACCAATTATCTGATATTTTCAACTTTACTTTACGGCTGGACCTCAATATGTTTTTGATAATGTCGTAAATGTGTTTGTTTTTGCTATTTAAAAACAAGTACAAGTTGTTGATTTTTACTGTGTTTTAGTTAGGCAAAGTTCTTGCACAGTTGCTTGTGTGTTGAGAATGTTTAACATTTTAGAAGTTTGGCTTCTTTTGGTAAATGAAAAAAGGGTTTTGTAGAGAAACATGTGTTTTCCTCAAAGCAAGGTATTCTAAAACATATTGTTTTGGTTTCGGTACCGAAACTCAGGTAACATATTGGCAATAGTATCAAAGAGTTTCAAATGATACTCAGCCCTGTTCATTGTTAGAAAAAGATGACAACGTCGTCCGCTTACCATGTGCTTCCAATTAATTCAATTCAATTAATCACTATCAGCAGTCTCTCTCTTCACCCTCTTTTCCTGTCATTTCCTCTTCCCCAGATGGTGGGTGGGTGGCTGGCAGCAGTGTACAGCCACCTGTGGATCAGAAGGGATACGGAAGCGAACAGTGCTCTGTGTTCGTACAGTGTTTGGGGAGGAAAGGGTTCTCCACCCTGTCGAGTGCAAGCATCTCCTTAAACCCAAACCTGTGGTGCCGTGCAACAGAGATGTGCCCTGTGGACAGGACTGGGCTGTCGGCAACTGGGAAGATGTACGTTTTTTTTCTTTTTCCTTTTTCTCTCTGACTTTGTTTTACTTTTTTTTACCTTTTCTGAATGAATTTGTGTTCTTCCCCCTTCGCAGTGCCCAGTCACATGTGGAGGAGGTGTTCGCTCACGCACAGTCACGTGTGGACTAGCACCCAAGAAGACCTGCGACCTCGCAACCAAACCCAGGTCCAGATCGCTGTGTGCCCTACAGAGCTGCCCTAACTCAAATCTTCGTAGACGACCCGGGCCTCCTCCTAAATACCGCCGCATCTACCCACCTAAGAGCCACCCCACCAAGCATCCTGGTACAACTACCTGGGCTCCCACGAGCACCACGGCCACAGCTGCACCCACAGCTGCTATCACTGTGAGGAAGAAAACAACCACCAAAGAAACTACAACTGCTTTCATCCCGTCCACCACATCCCTCTCAACCCCTGAAAGCACAATCCCTGAAATCATAGACACAGATGATTATGAGTTCAATGTTGACGTGAGGAAAAATGAGAATAAGAGAGGGAAAGTTTTCCCATCTAAAACCAATTCTGCTGAAAAGGACAGAAAAGCAACTGATGTGGAAAAGGAAAAGGTGGAAGAGAGGGAGGAGGGGGAGGAGGGAAGTACGCCAAATGTGGTGATGTATACTCCAGGATATGATTATGTTGTGGAGGATAGGACGGAGGAGGAGGGGATTATTGACTTGGATTTTACGACATCTTCATCACTCAAAACTCTTAAATCAACCGCACCCACACCACATATACTCATCACTCCCACTTTACAAACAAGTCCACCTACTATGTACACAACAAAAGCTCCGACCACCATCACTTACTCCACCCCACACACCAGTATTGAAACATGGGCAAAGACCCTGACCACTCACCACTATCCCTTCTCCAAACCCCACACCACCCCTCGTGTCAATCCATACAGCCACTGGACACACAGGGTTCCCCTCACCACTCCCATGTACAAGGACCACTCGGTCCCATCGAAAGCTGGCTTCCACACAACACAAGCTCCTTCAACAACTGCAAGAAAACCATTCACAACTGCAGCATCACCGCAGCCCACAGTGAAGATTATTAAACAAAAGAAGCCTGCTGTGACACCCAAGAAAAACAGTTCTGTCTCGCGTGCTAAAAAGCCCTCTTCCTGGTCCAAAGGCGGTCGCTCCAGGAGTGAAAACCAGCGACCAGAAAGTCCCACGAGCAGCTCCACCAGCGACCAAAGCAACCTGATGGCCAGAAAGCCAGTCAGCATGGATATATTCTGGGTTGTAGGAAACTGGAGTGAGGTGGGCACAGACATTTTATGACCATATTATCCTACTCTGTAAAGCATCATACCGGTAATTGTGCATGTTTTAGCCCTTTAACTACTGTCTTGACATTAATGCTGGCCATTTTCCAAGGCATGTCATGACTTTTTAAGACTGTTTTCCCACTTTCAGGATTGCTATGACTGCTATGAAATTGGAAGCTTTGAAATTTGACCTGAAAAGACTTGAAATTCACGTTATCTATCACAGTGAACATTTTGTTGCCCTCATTTTTTTCAGTTTTAAGTGATTTTTCTTGCATGGAAATTAAGTTGCTAGTGGGGACTGAAAACTCTCTTTAGATGCTTCAATGACGCTTTCATATCCAGGTTTTGAGCATTCATTTTGAGTTGCCAAAAAGCATTAAACACAGAAGACAAATAAGCAAACATGGATGTTGGGAAAAGTATAATAATTTGATCACTTCTTCAATGAAATGATGTTTGAGCATCCTTTAAGTTTTCAAAATTGTCTCTGCTTGCAGCTACATAATGTGGTTTAAAAGCATAAAAACTCTCAGTGGTGGATTAACTAGCTGGGCGTTGATGTTCATGGTCTCGTGAAAAGTTATTTCTAATGTCTTTGGTGGTAGGAAATCAAATGATGTATGATTTACAAAATGGGTACAGCATTTGCATTTATCAGCCTAAAACATGCAAGCAGTCCTTTAAGAAGTTCTGGTTGCTGTTTTGAGATTCTTAAAACATCTACTTTATAATATTGTTGCCTCACATTACTTTAATCACTTTAGTCACTTTAATCAGTTTGTCACCCAAGTACACAAACAAACCTAAGCCAAGTTTTAATCAGAAAATACCTCTCCCTCCCCAGTGTTCAACAACATGTGGGATTGGAGCAATATGGAGGACTGTAGTGTGCAGCTCCCAGAACGATGAGGACTGTGCCAACATGAAGAGACCTGAGCCTGCACGCACGTGTCACCTGCAGCCCTGTGCTACCTGGCAAAGTGGCAGCTGGAGCAAGGTGAGTAACATTAGATTTCCTCCAGTCACTGAATCCATTACACTTAATACTTAATTACTTAATCACTTATTATCTGTTACTTTTCCAGATGACAAAATGGGGTTGTTGTTGTTGTTGCAGTTCTGACTTGTCTGTATTGATATTCTCCGCAGTGTCCAGATAACTGTGCGGTGGTGGGAAGGAGGTACCGTGAGGTCCAGTGTGTCGATTCTCAGAGTAAACGTGCCCTCAGACCTTTCCACTGTCAAGCTGCGTCCAGCAGACCCCTCAGCACCTTGACTTGCCCCCACAAGCCCTGTATGACCTGGAGTATATCACCATGGGGACCGGTAGGAGCATTATACACATCAAATCTCTATATATTACACTTTTGGCACAATTTTTATAGCTTTAAAGAATTATACATGTTTATACAAATATACATGTTTTCTCACCTCAAGTGGCATCTAGCCATGCAGATAGTTTCGGTTTTATCAGCCTAGGTTTTGAGATATTCATTGTTAAAATTTCTGCCACCAGTATTTTTATAATTTGAGGGAACTGATCCTTTAATGTTGAAAATTATCATCACGGTTACATGTTACCTAAATTCCCTATTTTTTTTTAACCTTTTGATAACTAATCTGCTGTATATGGGAATGATTTGCGTTTTGTTTATAACAGTTATTCATGTGGATATCATCCCGTTTTCTAGCAACTATTTTCGCCACAGTCATTGCTGCTCTGTGCAAGAAGTAGCCTTTACTCTATTATATTGAGCATTAAAGATATTTCACCTGTGTAGTCATATACACCTCCACAAATATATGAATATTGTCACGTTCGTATCCCCATATTATACAGATTTTGTTCCAATTTCAGAAAAAAAGCAGATACCTCCCTTAAATCCTTGTGTTTTCCTCAGTGCTCTGGCAGCTGTGGTGAAGGCATCAGGGAGCGGCTGGTGTACTGCCCCGCACCTCTTCGCTGTAGCACCACACTGAGGCCAAACAGCACAGAGTCGTGCAGTCTAAAGCCCTGCACTCATTGGAAGACTGAGGACTGGGAGGAGGTCAGTCACACATGATCGAGATTTCCTCGAGGCATTGAGTGCATTTCTAAAATGTTGTTTGCAAAGAATATTTAGGCTGGCTGTAATAGTTTAAGAAGTGTGTGTGTGTGTGTGTGTGTGTGTGTGTGACTTTGCAGTGCTCTGTGAGTTGTGGTGGGGGTCAGCAGCAGCGTGAAGTCAACTGTGTGAGTGAGCGGGATTTGGCTATAATGCCAAACAGCCTCTGTGAGAAGATTTCCAAACCAGAAACACTCAGGAAGTGCAATATGCAGGAATGCAAGACCAACACAGGTTTGTACGCAATGTTCAATGCGTCTGGCTTAGTGGAAGATTTGAAAAGCAGACTCACTATCAACACACACACTCAATTTCTATGACATTTTGTTTTGTTTGTGGTTAAAGCCACACTTAATAAGCTTGACCTCACATATTATCTGTATCGCAGCGTTTCATGGCATTTGACCTCTGAGTCGTGTTCCTTGTCATGCAGGACCAGTTTGCAGGAAGAACACCATGTCCTCTCGCTTCTGTGACAAGCTGAAGCTGTTGGGTCGCTGCTCTCTCAGGTCGGTGCAAAGACAGTGTTGTGTCACCTGTGGGTCATAGCCAGGGTTACACACCCACATATATTACAGTGGACACATCCCAACTACAGTAATTGCAAGTATCCTCATGCAATACTGGCATAAAGCCACACCATCCACAGACTGACAAGTCCAAACCAAAGTGCTAATGACCACAAGTAGCACATCTTAATCAGCACAAACAAACCTGGGTCGACTAAAATGGTGTTATTCTTTTTTTTACATGTTGAGTAACTGTTTCCAATGAAAAGTTTTGCTAGAAACCATGAAAAAAGTAAAAAAAAAAAAAGTGAGCAAGAGAAACAGAATGTAAATATAGATATGTTTTGTGACCTCTTTATTAAATTGTTAATAGTAATGATCTCTCTGTGTTTGTACTCATATTTTGCTTTTTTTCCGCTTGAATTGTGGTTTTGTTCTCAGAGCTGGCGCTGTGTGTTTACATTATTCTGGGTACAAGTTCCTGCTTTAGTCATTTTTGTTACAATTGTCAATGACAATTAAATCAGCTGCAGAACCTGCACAGTTCTGCAGCTGAACCTGTGGTGCTCCTCCTCTGGTGTGAGATTGACCAATGAGAAAGAGGTGTTGCAGGTCATCCCTCTCAGGTCCCTCTAAAGATGGCCACTGTGTTTGTATGATGTTATACAGGTATTACCGTTGTCATGCATATGGTACTCCACCTTGACTGATTTGTACTTCACACGTCTCCATCAATAAATGTGACGATAAAAGATGCTTGTGACAAAACTGCTTTGTAACTGAGACTTTAAATAAAGTTTTCTTTGAATATTTTTAACGTGTTGGTATTATGCTTGTAGGCTAGTCTGTGTGATCCATCCCAACGTTTCTAAAATCCTTTATCCTGTTCAGGTGTGAAGCCAGGAACTTCTAGGTTTAGAATGAAGTTGATATTGTAATATTCACAGCCATAGCAGTGCTTGAATACTCCAGTAATAACAATGTAAATAAGAGCATTAACACCTCATGTTAGCCAGCATACCATACCCTTCTTTGCATCATGGTCTTCTGCTTTATGACCTTTCATGTCAACAAGGTCCTTCTCGCCTGAGAGTGCCAGGTGCTGCTGGATGTGTAACACCAGAATCTGCAGCACCAGGTTCTGTTTCAGGGATCGGGTTCAGCTGGCCCAGATTTCCCAGGCTCCTCTGCGCCAGATAACTTGACACGGACGGACGCTGGCCCGCTCCATACACCCTGCTGCTATCATTCAAGCCAGAGACCAAGAGTTAGTCAGCAGTAATGGAAGGAGTAACACAATACTGGGTCAATGTGGAGCATCATGTCCTAAAAACCAGCAGTGTGTGTGTGTGTGTGTGTGTGTGTGTTATCATGACGAAGCAAACACCATCCAGTTGTATTACCTAACCCCATCTCTCATTCTGTTATGTCATAGTGTGTTGCTTAATTTGTAGAGTTACACAATGGAAAGAAGCGATTGAGCTCAAAGTCAGGAAATGCCTGAAAATATCAGAGAACATCTCAGATTCTGACTTCACGGTAGCTTTAGCCTTCTTAGCAGTGAGGTAACAAAACTTATTTATGATTTAAAAATGAAGGTATTTTTCATAAAAGAATAGTCTTCTTTACACAACAAGTGTGGATGTCAGTGTAACAAACAGTAACTTAACTGGCGCAGCTCAATTTCAGCTGTTGGCCGATGATTGGTTCTCCAAAAAGCACAAACATGCCTATAAAATTACTCTTCAACAGCTTGTGCAACAAAAGTATTATAAGCCAAACAATTGTGGTTTTGGATTCAATAGTCGACTGTTTACTTCATTATTGGTAGATTTTCCAGACTTTCTCTGTTCTATGCCAACAGTAGCAAACAGATGTTGGCTCCAAAGTTTTAGGACAGATTACAGTAACGGTGAGAGCATGCCTGATTGGCAGGTGAGTGGTAAATATAAAATGCCAAGACATGACATTCGTCTAACTGTGTGTGTGTATTCCACTTGGTTTTCAAAACAAGCATTACACAAGTTGCTTCTGTTTGAGTTTGTTTGTTTGTTATTTCTGAATAGAAAGTACAGAAGAAAATGTAGGAGACAGGTCAGTAAATATTGGAGTTTTGGATGCAGAGAGGAAGTGTTGGGCTTCAGAGCACAATGCAAAATTCTCATTTGTCGGCAAATAAGCTATTTATAATCTAGTTTCATCTGATTATTACAATCCATGATACATTTTGATACATTTTTAATAATTGCTGTATCACGTTGTTCCGTTGAAACGTGTGCATCAATGCATTGGTGCTTATTAGCGATGGACGATATGGATACAATCCTCTATTATACTATTATTTCATGTCATGATATGAATAGATATTTTCAATGGATAAAATAACCAGACAGGAATGTCTGCTTTTGGCTAATCCAGCAAATTAAATACAAGGTACTTAATCACATTGATGCAAAGACATTAGAAACCCACTTTTGCCATAAAGCAGTTTGCTTTATATTATATAGATATTAAAGGGACAGCTGCCACATGAGAAACAGAATGACAAAATGGTTGACAAATGTACAGTATATTCTCTAATAGTATATATTGTCATATTGCATGTATCGTTATACTCATTATATAGTAAAAAGTTTGGGTGTAAAATTTGCTGCTTTGTCACCTCATATTGCCCCGAGAAAGACGGGACAGTTCATTGCGGATCTGCTGATCCAGTGTCTGACCTGTAAGTAAATTCCTCTGCCCTGCTGAAACTGACACTCAGCAGAGGAGGATGATGTAAGTGCCTGTTCAGGACGGGGAAGATAACATGACAAACATCCATTGATCACCAAAAAGCAGGAAACAGCAACCTCATCTTGTAGGTTACCAGACACCCCCCAACACGACAGCCAGGAACATATTAAATATTTACATTTGATGACCAACCGAAAAAAAAGAGGCCTCTAGTATGAGCCGAGCACATGTTTGCAAATGATGTCTTGTGATGTAACACATTTTCATGCGATCTATGAAAAGCTTTAAAGTACCATTAAAGGAGAATGTTACTTGAATCTGGCGGCTTACCTCTCAAATCCCAGAGTAAACCCAGAGAGAGGCTCGAGGAAGGAGGCCGTGGAGCGTAATCCGTGCACCAACTGGCTGACGGTTTGGAGGAAGAAGTCCAGTCTGGTGGCTCTCATCTGGACCCCATCAGGTTGCATGTCCCCAGGCAGTCAGACTGGCATCCTTGTACCAGGCCTGTTCCTTTATTAAAGCCTCGGCCTCCTCTGACCCAACACACACAGAGCGGGCCCCAGGGAACGCAGACAGACACACACATGGTTCCCATAGGTCAGTTTGGTTGTTTGTGAGTTGTGCGTTTGACTCCCTCATAGACCACATATGGATTTGAGCTTAAGTAACTCGGAGTGAGGTGCTTTTCTTCCTAAAACATCTGCTTAATGATAGTGTACCAAAAGGGAGTGGCCAACATACTCACAATGAGCCCAAGCAAAATCAGAGACACATGACATGAATAAGGTGAATTTCCACAGTTCAACTTGCTAATGTTATACAGTATGTTGAGCAGACAGATCAGCAGCTTGCATGGTACTCAATGCTGCATCCACCTGCTGCCACAAGGATCAGGATTAAGCAAATTTAGGAGCACAGGCCAAAATTTAACCTCAGAAACAGACCAGAACTAAGTTGGATATGGATTCACTTGGTTTATTACACTTAAACGAGAGCTTCAGATGTGAGGTTCTGCTTGCAAAATGCCTTCAGTGTTAGAAAACACACAGAAGTTTCAGCAACAATCTGAAACTTTCATTTAAATAGTTTTGGCTTTGGTTAATACATTGAGTGATTTGACCTAATCCCAGTTCATGAAAGCCGAGTAATTGTTTACTACTATTTGGGGTCAAGCAGGTCTTTATCAAGGAAATAAAATCATGACACACAGGAAGTGATACATTTTATGCTGGCGGGCAGCAGCAGTTTAAAAAGAACTAACAAGCCTCGTTTGCATGAGCAACGATGCCATCATGACTTTACAGGAAGAGAAATCAATGCCAGCCAAAGAAACTTAAGCTTCGCCAACAGAAATAACAGTTGGTAGATTCTGTGATAGATCACCAAATAATGTATTCTGTCGAAGTAAAACCAGAGGGGGACCTCACCAATTACCACTTTTAATGTGATTAAACATGGGTATGTTGTCTCTGTGACCTTGACAATAAGTCATTAAACTTTATTTCTTTAGTGGCTTTTATGAGCAGGTTTGCAAGGTGGTTGCTTCTTTGTTTCTCCTTGTTTGAATGTGACTAAATGTGTAAAAATGCTAATGTGATCACATGAATATTGAGTAAGCACCTAATGGTTTTGCTACTAAAGAGTTTGTTTTAGTGAAACTCACTTACATTACACACTAAAAGGAATAAAAGGAATCTTTCCATGTGTTTCGCCTTGGTTCATTTTTCTTTTTGGCAATTGGTACTGTGTGAAATCAAATCTCCGCCAACGCGTATAAATTTCCGGTATTTGACTTTTCATTGCCTTTATTGTAATTATGTTTTTGTTTTTGAGAATAGCGTAAGAACCCAGCCAGAGCCACAGCCTGTAGGGAGGGATCAGAAGAAAATTTGTCTGTTCTTTTGCCTATTGTTTTGAACTTTGAAATGCAATTCAGGGAGATAGATCTATAAAGATACACTAAATGCTAAAGCTGGAGAGCAGGGAGGGAGCTGAGACCATCTCCATACCCTGCAAATCTCACTTATATTGCATTTAGAAGAAAAAACACAGGCACGGTTACGTTCACAAAGAATTTGCTCCTTGGCTTCTAAAGAAATCCTGCAAATCTTGCGAGTCTGTCAGCATCCTTGCAGGCCTAAATCCCTCTGAGGCACCTACAGAGGACATTACTGAGGGTATCTACACAGTTTTAGACTCTTCAGTCTCTGAACCCTGATCTGAGAATCTGACACATGCCTTCAAAGTGAAATAATTTCAAATGCAATCCTGATGTATTAAGCTGAGTGCAGCATGCTGCTCTGAGCTGTCAGTTGAGGAATGTCAGTATTTTAGCTCTTATACTACTGGAAAGTATAGAGCTTTAAGATATAATTATCTAGTGAGAGTGAGGGTGAGTACAGAATATCCACCATAACAAGGTATTTAATCTAGTATTTACCCCAAAATGTTACCACTTAAGTATTAAAGTATTTAACCTCAGTGGGATATTTTTAAGGAGAGATAAAATACATTACTGTGTTTAGTATTTATATTGAGAGGAGAGTAGAGAGGTTGCAGACAAACGGCAGACTGCAATATGTAAAATATATTACTTAATCACAACATGTTAAAGAAAAAGTTCTAAACCTTGAATGTAGTGAAAGAAATGTACATTCAAATTTCAGTGGTGGAAGAAGTATTCAGATATTTTAGTTAAGTAAAAGTAGCAGTACTACAATACAAGTAAAAGTACTCATTATGCAGAAGGGCCCATACTTTATTAGTTGAATTATGTTGTGTATTAACAATCTAAATCTGCAGAGTAAATAAAATGGAAATAGCTCAAAATTGTGCTTAAGTACGGTACTTGAGTAAATGTACCTTGTTACATTCCACCTCTGTCAGATTTAGATTGAATAATTCATAGTGGACAAGTACAATAACATTTAGGTTAGGTGGAGGCCATCTATTTTAAGTGATAAAGTAATACATCTAGAGAAACTATTGCTCCACTATTATTGCTTCAACAATAATCAATATAAATTATGTCTGCTCCTCCCTGCTCTGTTTCCTCTGCACTGATTCAGGTTATCACAGTGGGAAGGGACACCACAAAGGAAGCGCTGATAAGATTGCTTTGTTTGTATCCCCAGATACAGAGTTAAGACCAGACCGCTGCTCTGGCCGTAGATTGTTGACAGACATTAAAGCAGGCACTAAAAACTAGGACTTAAGGGAAGGAAAGCAGGGAGCAGGACAGACCCCGACATTAAAGACACGAGGATCAGGGAGAATAGATAAGACTGCCAGTACAAGTTTTGTTTTCACTATATGGTCCTTAATCATTGTTATCATCTTAATAAGCCTCAAAGTTTCTTACTGGTATTGGGTTGCAGCCCTCTGCACAATCCACATCTGCCTCAAAACTTAGAAATGTTTCCTCTAACTTCTTACTATACACCTCATCATGTGTAACTGGTTTTATGGGGGAATCAATAAAACCAATAAGAGATACAGTTTTTATCTGGATTTTCCTCATCAGTGTACTCCGTGAGACCAGTGACCCTCCCTAATATTTTGCACATTCACTGCACATACTGTACCTTGTTGTCTAGTCCACTATGACATTGTCCATCCTGTGCCTGCCTTGCCTTGAGGAGCAAATGATGCATGGTTTGTAAAAGAGAGTCTCATTGGCTGACGGCCACTCAGACACCTGAGTCACAGAGGAAGGCGGAGGTCTGGTGAGCGAAACTGGAGAGCTTCATTGCATTACAGCGCTGCAGGAGAGATAACACACTACAATAAAGTGCCTTGAGGGGAAAGAGAGAGGCCTTAGCAAGATGGCCGTGATAAGCCAGCATCCAGACTGGAACCGGCAATAGTAACTTAATATGATTTTTATCTGAAGAGATAGAGGAGGAGGATGGCTACTTGTCAGATTGACACATCTTAATGAGTAATAAGTGGGTCCATTTCAATTTGTGATACTCACCCTTTTCACGCTCAACAGGCTCATGTATGTACTGGATAACAAAAATTAACATGACAGACTGAGTGGAAAATACAACTAGACCCCATTTTTTGCAACCTTACACAGTAAAAACAAGACCACTCTTTGATTATTCAATAAAACAATCATCAGCACAATCTGTAGCTGTAAGGACTGATCCAATACTACCAGACTGCTTCTTCCTGCCCCTTGCTGCATCTACTCAGATAAACCCTGCTATCACCACTCACCCACTCTCATAAGTTAGATCTGCCTGTATGTAGGCACGCGCACACACACAGACACACACACAGACACACACACACACACACACACACACACACACACACACACACACACACACACACACACAGACACACACACATGCAGAGCAGTACTTGCTCCCATATGTGAGAGGGGAAGTGGAGTAAAGGAGGGAGGGATCAAATAACTAACAGTCACACAGCTACACACAACACAACACACAGTCATTTTCTGTGATCGCCCTTCAGGTGAGGAGATCACACCAGGACTCCTCATATCAAGGACCTAACGGACAGAAGGCGAACAACCCTGAGACAGAGAGAAAGACCTCCCCAGACCGTTACCTCGATGCTGTACGAAGGTGGAGTCATTTGGGGGTAGAGAGAGCGAGAGAGGGGGAGAGAGAAGAGGAGAGAGCAAGAGGAGCAACAGAAGAAGACAGATGGATTATCTGACATGCGCCTGGATTGACCAACGTTCCTCTTGAAGTCTTGAATCCCATTTTTCCTCCTCAGACTGAAATCTGAAAATGCTTTCCTGCACACGTGGAGTGTAGCAGCTATCGGACAGGTAGATTGTGTGGTGCAACTTTTTTGATTTCACTGGAACTAAGGAATTTTACACATGGCAAACTTTCTACCTGGATATCAGTGAACTTTACATTTTTTTCTTTTCTGGAAATACAAGGGTCACACTGGAGCAGCCAAGAATAATAGTCAAAATTTCACAAACAATTTAGAAAGAATTAGAAAACAGAAGCAACGTGGGGAAAAAAACAGGTTTGTTACTGGAATACACACACATAGTAATTGGTGTGTTGCTTTTTTGCGTGATCTTTGTTCATTCAGACTGATTTACTGTCCAAAATAAACTTGGACTGCAGACTTTCTGATCATCAGCCTAAAACCCTTCAACAGTGGAGAAGAGAAGCCAGTGGAATATCAAACACAGTGACTTGTTGAACAGTTATTACACAATCAGAAATAATTCTAGAAATCTAAGAGTTTCATACAGGTGCTAAATAATTTGGACTCTGTAGGGGGACCATCTTGCCCCGTCTGGACTGTGGAGGGCTCCCCTCCCTGCCCTCCCAGCCTCTCCTCGCCCCCAGCAGCATGTCCCAGGCTCTGAGGCTGCCTCTAGTCCTCCACACAGCACACTACCATGATCAGATGGGCTGCTGGAGGGAGTAAGGCTGCCTCTGCCTCGTCCTGCTCCAGGGCTAGGTTAGGGGCTCGTTCTGGTTCCGGGACCAGCTCCAGACTAAGGTCATCAACACTGCTTTCCTCCCTGTCTTTGCCTCTCCTGGTTGCCCTGGTGGTTTTCTCCTTCTCTCTACCCGGGGCGGCCTGCCATCAGCTCCGCAGAGACAGACTGAGGCTCGCCAACCCACGAACTCTCAGGGTTCCACTGAACATTTCTGAGACTGAGGTCGTCTCTAGGCTCAGGGCCACTGGGCCCCCCCTGGGTCGGACTGGGGGACCGCAGGGTAGGCATGTGCGCAGCTACAATCATCTCCAAGGGGACATACGGAGGAGGAAGCTCTTCTCTTTCCAGAAGTTTTTCCTGAGAATCGATAAGAATGGAAAGGTCAATGGAACCAAGAGCAAGGATGACCCCCTCAGTAAGTAACTCACTGAGTGAATGAATGTACATAAGTAAACAAAAGAGAGGGAATCAGACCCCAAGCATGATCTGAGTCTCTGCGGTGGCTGCAAAAGTTAAAAGTGACCTAAACCGATGCTCATTTGAGCTAAAACCTGTCAGTTTTAATCTTTCAAACTGTAAAATCAAGGCTTTTAACCTCTGCAACCAAAACTTCAGACCTTGTTTGGATTTCGAGGCATTAGTATATTACGTATAACAAAAAGCACCTGTTGATTGCTTTAAGTTAGGGACATCCGTGGCACCAAGAAACCCTCTTAAATGTTTGGTTATTTCTAATTTGAGAAATCAGGTGTTCATTCTTTGAGAGACAAAATATTGTTTTACTCAAAACATTTACATAACACCAACCCAAATATATAAATTTGATATAACATACGTACACTTTGGCGTAAACATTAATAAAAAAAACATTCTTCGTTCCTTTCCAGAGGTAGTCTGGATGAAGCAATCCCCGATTAGAGTCGTCTTTTTGTTTTAAACCAGACATCCCGCTGATATCTCTCCTGTCCAAACACTCAGCACAATGATGGTAGCTCTCAGATGGCTTAAAAAGGAGCAGGGGCAGATAACCCGGCCATTATCAGGCAGTCTTCACAGCCCAGGGTAAACAGCGCTGATAACAACCACAGAAAGAACAGGCCTTTGGGGGGTGTGTGGAGGATATGGATGTCAATCTCATTGATGCTTTTAGACTCTTTCGACTCTTTCTGCTCCTCTGTGTCTGTGTCTCTCTCACTCTCCCACTCAGATTGCCCGCCTGCCAGCCAACGTCAAGCTAATTACATATCTTCAGTCACAGATCAGATTTGTTTAAAGCAGTTTGACGTGCTAACTCGGAGAAACACGTCTTTAAAGTGATTACATGTTGTATGTTTCGGCATATCAGTCAGTAAAATAGCATTCTCATTAGTCTCCCAGCATTCCCACCGAGCTACGTGTGTGTGCCTATCAGCCAGCGGGCACTCACATGCTCCAGTGGGTGTGTGATCATATAGCAGTCGCCGACGACACATGTGCTCACTTATTACCGACACACATATACATCCCTCTCCTTCTCAAATGCTCTTTTTCCTCCCTCATTCTCGCTGTCCCCCAACCCCGTAGCGAGCGTATATGGAACCTTTTAATGTTCCTCTTGGGAGAGCTAAACCACACATTCAATCAAAGTGACTTGGGGGAAATGGCATGGGGCGGCAGAATGTCAGCATGTTTGTTTTGACAAGGTCATGACAGTGGCAACTTTATTTACTGACCGTATTACATCGTGATGCCTTTACTGCCGCCTTTGTTGGTGCTTTCTTTTAAGTTGTAAAATTGAAGTGATGTGAGGAAGTCTGACTCGGTTCATCAAAATAGTGGTGTGTGAATTCACCCTAAACTTTATGTATGTTTGGAAGATGATCTACCCCTCTGTCTTCTTTTTTATTGACTCACAACTTCTCAATCTTTAGGAGCGTGTTGCCTTTTTCAAAAGTCAGTTTGAGTTAGTGCGATGGAGTGTTAGAGTGAGCATTGGGGAGGGAGGTGAAAGGGAGCACAGGGGACTCTCTAGAGGTACAAGTTCATGAATGAGATGGCTGAACATCATTGTGACCACATCAAAGCCGTGCGTCTTCAGTATCAATGGTGGTGCCATCAAAAAGCTGTGTCCTGAGGGGGTCTGGGGACACTGTGTGTGGATTATGTGCCCTCGTATCAGGTTCTCACGGTAAAGGATACTACACAACAGCAGCTTCAGTCTTTGCTCTGGCCCCTGGGGCTAGACATGATCCCAGGGCTGACGTCCTTTGTAGACCCTCGATGGTCCCTTGAAGTGACAAAATATCAAGTTTTTTTGTGATGAGTGGAGGACAGCTTGCCTTTTCCTGAGCCAGTGGAGGCGGGGCAAAGACACACTGCATTCAAATTTTTACGATAGATGAATTCATATCATGCTTTGTCGCAGAGGTGTATGAGATGTGGAGGCTTTGGTTTTGGGTGCTGCCTGTGGCCCTGCGAGGACCCGGCTCACTGTCTGTTAAAGAGCCAGTATCCAGCCTCCCACAGATTTATGGGGATGCCAGCGCAAAACTGTCCCACATGGCTTTCCAACCCGCTGGGAGCCTGTGCTGAGGTTACAGAGAGGCAGAGGGAAAGGGAGGGAGATTATGTTAAAGTCAGCTAAGTAGCTATCTGCATGGCCTAAGTACATAATTAAAATATCTGTGATTCACAGTTGAGTTCTCTTGAATTTATAGAAAACTAGCAGCTCTGAGTGACTTGTGAAATGCTAAATAAGACTCAGGCAAAAGCTTTGGCGGTAAAAGAGTTTGGTTAATTATCCACGGCTGTGATGGTGTGAGAGGGTGAGTCTGTCAAGATTGTGTGTGTGTGTGTGTGTGTGTGTGTGTATTTGTGTCGGGCCACCAGTTGTGTTTCTGTGCTGTAGGGGCCAGGCCATGTGTGCAAGATGCTTCTGGACATGGCTCAAGAAGTGTGTATATAGAGTATATGTGAATGTGTGTGTAAGTGTGTGTCTTTGTGCACATTCATCTCCTTTAATCAAAGCAGTGGCCTTTTGCGTGGGAAAAAAAACAGATGGTGCTCTTATGTAGGTTTGAGGAGGGAGATATATAGCCTTTCTCTGAGGTGGGGAAGAGGATGGATATCCCCTCTATGTAAATACACTCAGTGTGGTCCTTATCACGTGTTATTACTATATATCCTGATTTACGCCTCACTCCACACCAATTTTTTTGCATGGGAATGGCACCAATTAAAATTGACTTTCTAACTTATCTGTCCAAATGTTATGTTGTGCAGCCCCTGAACATTAATTTAAAAAAAGGAACCAGGTAAGTGAGAAAGAATAACAATACAAGCTGCAAAGCACATGGTTTTTGGCATCCCACTGTGGAAAAACCACCTTTAATTCTCACTGGCATTGTGTGCCTCCATTCCACAACCAACGCACCATTTACTGTTGTAACTCCAAACAGAGCGTATCAAATAAGCCACACATTAGGAAAAAGCAACCAGCATGCAAAAGAAAAACTGCTGTCTCCCCACGTAAACAGCTGAACCTGGCTGTCTGACTTTAAGCTACGTTTCACATTTGTGGTTTCTTAAATTTACCCCACACAGGGAATTGTTGCCAAATTGAAGGCTTAATATTTCAATCTGGAGGAAGCTAAATGAAGGGCTTGTTTTCTGTTATGGCATTTTCCCATACTCGCAGCCATAAGCTCATTACTCTACACTTGCTGGATAAACTAAGCGTTGGGCAGCGAACAGTGAACAGAGATTTTGTAGTTTCACAGCCAGGTCGAGTGTGCAAGTGCACACTCACCTGCTACAATATTAACTATGTGTGTGTGTGTGTGTGTGTGTGCGTGTCTATATACAACCTGTCTCGCCCCTGCCTCCGGTGGCTGACTTTGATCAGTGATCATTACAGCCTTACTAATCCTCACTCCACCCCCAGTCTCACTGTCATGACTCCTCTGTCCTCCTCTGTTCTCCTTCCTTTCATCCCTCCCATGTTTACAGAGCAGCCAGAGACTGCCATAGATTGTCTTACATCCTCACTCCATACCCGACACCCGATCCCATACAGAAACCAGCTCCTCTCAGATCTTCAATGGCCGTTGTGTCACAGTCCCCACCACCGCCTTGCCGCCTCAGACCTCACTGCCCCGAGGTGCCACTGTTTGAACTAGAAACTGATACAGTCAAGACCTCACCGACGAGGAGAGAAGCTGCTGTGTCTTTAAGAGAGGGATTGTTCTTTGGGGGCACACCTGCATCCTCCACTGTCCACTCATGTACGAGGCTGGCAGCTCCAGAGGGCCCCCCAGCCACCGGAGAGTGGGTCTGACAGTAGAGCAGGCTGCCACACAAACAGTCATCAGACTGAGGAGGGGCTGCTGATCTGATCAAAGGATGTTGTCGACTCTCTGGAGTTCACACCCCCATGCTGAAGTGTGTGTGTGCGTGTGTGTGTGTGTGTGTGTGCATACACATATGTGTGCTTATCGGGATAAAATAACGACAGCTCACAGGAAGAGGGGAAAGGAAGTCAGGGAGGGAGGCATGAAATCAAACATGCCATGGGAACCAGGGAGGTTCACTCACACACACACACACACCAGCATAAGACGAGACAAGTGGGCTCTATGGTCAAAGGACACATTAGGAAGTTATATCTCTCTGACCTCTGATACTCAGACCACACAAATAACCACAGCTGTCTGTGGCAAAAGCATGCCCTTGTTAACTGGGGTATAAATTAGCCCCTCTAATAGCCTATGAGAAACTTGAATTACTTGTGTAAGCACTTGGAAACTTAAATACCAAACAGAACATAAACAACCTGAGAATCTCTGCGGTATCCACCTATTCATTTTCAGACTAAATGGCCTGCACAGCTGGAATCTGTTACACAGGTGTAGGTTGTAAAGTAGCTTTATAATATCACTGAAATGATAAACGTGCTCAAAAATTAATTGTGACCTTACACAGAATTCCCACACTGTGTGTTCCCACATGTAAATGAGCCTGCAATGTGTTGTTATTCATTAGTTACCCTCAAATGCTTGCAAAAATGTATGGATTTATCCCGACCGGTATCTAGACTCTCAAGTGGTTGGCCTGTGACTGCTGAGTGTCAATTGTTCTATACTCTTATCTAGAGCAACTATGAGTCAGGAACACATTTCATCACTTTACTTCCTCTGCCCTCTGAGTTTTTATATTTGTATTTGTGAGCTGAAAAAAAGATTTTTTGTCACTTGGTCAAGACACGCATACTTGAAAAATAATTTTACTTGCACAATTGACATAAGAGCTCTTATGCTCACTCTGAATGTTGACACATATTGATACACGGTCTTTTTGCTGAATCCTAGGTATTCTGGAAATCACATCGGTGGACGTGGGAGTGGTGGCCATCAAAGGGCTGAACAGCAACTACTATCTGGCCATCAGCAGGAAGGGAGAGCTGTACGGAGCGGTTAGTATCCGGGTCAGGGGTCAATCTGGATGCTCCAGAGACACAGATAGTGTAATTCTTCTGTCCTTATCAAAGTCCTGTCCTTATCTTTACTTCTCTAACTGCTGGGTCAACTCTGAATCACAACCAGGCCAGTGCACACACGTGAACCTCCAGGAGAACTGTGCACACTAGTTTCTACACAAGCACACAAAGCAAAACATGCAATAGAGATTAAGGAGTGGTAAATAAACAAGCTACCATGTGCAACCACAATGGATTTGCACAAGAAAATTATCTGTGTTTTGCCCTAAACTCACATGTCGGGGTTATAACACTGAAACATGATACCTACTGTTTTTTCAGAGAGAGTTCGGTGTCGACTGCACCCTGAAGGAACGGATTGAGGAGAATGGCTACAACACGTATGCATCTGCTGAGTGGAGGAACAAGAAGCGGCAGATGTTTGTGGGTCTGAATGTCCACGGGAAGCCGCTGAGAGGGAAGAAAACCCGCAGGAAGAACACGGCCACCCACTTCCTTCCAATTATGGTGTGAACTGGAGAACTCAACTGGAGAAGGAGGACATGCAGCACTGGACAGAAAGGTTTTCAATGCTGAAAAAGCTGTAAAATAAAGGACATTCACTGAGAAATCTCTCATTTTGGAAACAAGGCACTAACACTGTTACACAAAAGTATGGTCTCTGCTCCTGACTTTGACTGAGATCATGTACTTTATTTGGGGGAGAAGATGATGTCTGTGTTTTCTGTGGCACAGGATGCAATATTTATCCTTTTTTTCTGTGCCAAACTGTTTGCAACTGGAGTATGTGTGTAATGTGGACAACACAGAGATGCAGAAGTATCTCAAGGTGTTATTTATAATCCATATTCTCTTGTGAGACACCAGATAATCATAAAGAGAGAGAGATATAAAATGGATAAGATGAGGGAAATGATCGGTCAGTTTAACACGACAGCATTAAATAATAGAGGATACAACACATTTAAAGCAAATGTTTGATACTTAACCACTGTGTTTTGACTGAATTGTAATGATTTATTTATTTTGTGAAATATTTAACTGGAGGAGAACACTTACAAGACAAGCATTCCTTTGCATTCTTTACTTTTTATAGGAACTCTATTATGTGAAAATAAAATACCATTTTCTCCTCTGCAATGCGGTCGTCTCACTTCCTCAATACACCAAAAACTGATTTTACTGTTGGGGAACTGCAAAGAAAAAGCTTTCTCAAGTAGTGAGAAACCCTGGTGAACGTTCAGGTCATGGTAAGTCTATTCTTATCTGGCCCTCTGAGGTAGGAAGGGACAAAAAGCAACTATTAATGCCTAGCCAGATATTCCATGTGGCAACCATTGCACTAATGATTAGTTCCCAAACAAACGGGAAACATACAGACCGACCACAACAAAATGGGAGGGAGGTAACTTCCTTGGTATGGCCTTTAGAGGCTGACATCATTTCCTAATATCACCCCATTACTGTGGAACTGCAGCATTCCCGGATTGCAAGAGGGCTTGAATAGTAAAGATAGCTGCTAAAGCACCTGCTGATAAGATTGGCAAAAATATGATCGTCACGTTGGTCTGCATCACTGCAGCCAATAGGTTTCTGGAGTTTCCTTGAATGTGTGTAGAGGCAGAAATGTGAATGGGGGAGAAAGAGAGATATGACCTGTGTCTGACCACCCACTTCCCTCAGTAATCATCTACAAACAGCCTAATCAATGACAGCTGCCTTGATGCCAGATCAAAAGACCACAGGGAGAACATTAACACCACAGGCTTCCGGGCCTCATGTTCTCTTATCCCGCCTCTCTGAACATCCATCTCAGCAAAGGCATGAAAAATTATGCGAGCAGACGAAGACCGGAAGGTGAGAGACAGACTGCAAGAGGCTCTGGCCGTTGTCCTCATTCCCAAATTCATCCAAGTTGGCCCATGACTGCGACTCCAGATTGGAGGGAGCGAAAACAACAAAAGCAATCTGAACTGTAGGAATCCAGAGCACAGGAAAGCATTTGCTTTAAGCTATAACATATTGTCCTTTAATGGTCGTTTAAGGAATCACCACGACGAATGATTAATACTGAGGAATGCTGCAGTGCATTCCACCATGACAGTCAGAGCCGATGGCAACATGTGGAATACTATTTCATGACCATCGCTGCACCACACAGCACTGTCTATTACATTTTCTCTGCTCTCTCAAGTGATTGTGCAATATGGTGTGGCTGTTGTGGCTGTTTCTGAGCAGCGTCCTCAGGATAAACCTTTAGATGTTATCTAAGAAGTACGATTCGGAAGTTCAACAGAGGGCTTTTGGGGGCAATTTCTGAATGAATTTTGATAAAATATTTTAGAAGCATTTTCTTTGCGTCTGGCCCCAGACAATTGTTTTGATTTTTGTTTTCCTTTACTTATATCTTTTTTTAAAAAGGACTAAAGTTTCAAAAAAGAGACATGATAGGAAGCTTCATTTGGTCTCTGATATGAAACTACACTGCCAACACTAGCACTTTTTTTTTCTTTGATTTGTCTTTAAGTGCACTGTGTGTAACCTAATGATGCAGTCAATGAATCACCAAGGATATAACTTACATAATGTGTACTGATTAAACTACACTTTTTTGCATTTTAAAACCTGTAGTGATGAGCATGCGTGTGCCCCCCCTCCGACATACCAATCCTAGTCATTTGTCATCTTGTGCATTCCCGAGACTTGTGAATGTTTGAACTCCCTCCAAGACACTGGCATGGGGGAAAAAACAGCAATAACAGAAAATAGGGGCAGTAATCTTTTATCAAAGTGGGTCTCCGCATTTCTGGCACGGGAATTCTCTGTGGCATAATGTGATCCAGCTTTGGGAAACAAGTGGAAAATGACTGGAGGCTAAAGCAACTAATGAATACTTACACTGAGAGGTCTAGTGCAACACATGTTTGTAGTGGGCAGCTACTGAGTGAGCTCGGGAAGAGAGGCACTTCTGAGAGGTCGCACGGGTCCAGAATCTTCTCTGTGACGCATAAATGTGTGTTTGATATGTCAGTTAAATGTAATTACCCCCTTGGTGCTTTGGCAAATATTTTCGAACAAAATGAGGTTATTTAACCCACTCAACCACACATACGCTTTAACAGGTCCATCATCATGCGCTCGTGTTGTGCAGACAACCACTGCCTAAACCCACAAACAGGGCAGTAGCTAACATTGCAGACACTGAGGTCATCCCCTCAATATTTTTTTTTCTCTGATTGTGACTGTGACTGAAGGCAAAACAAGTTCAACTGAAATAAAATCAAGAGATTTAGTATTTCTCCCCAAGAATTTATGACAGATAGTGCATTAAATTAAAAGTATAAATATAATTAAACAGTTGAATTGATAAATATAATGTGAACAGATTTAATTTATGGGGCTAGGGTTTTGCGGGGGGAATTTGGACTCATGACCTCAGTATTTCTAAAATCCCACCCACAGCAGCTTATATTGAATGAATGAATCTTTACAACAATACCAAAAATACTTGAGCTACTTTATACTTTTATTCCACTACATTTCAGGAAGAAATATTGTAGTTTTAACTCCACTGCATTTTACATAAAAGCATCTTCTAAAAAACTACCCAATAATAGTTTAAATCTGCACTATCTCGAGCAACTACAGCAGTAAAATGGTACTTACACATGGAAACCTCAGTATTAATAATTTATTAATGCAATACATAACCTTTGATACTTTAAAGAACATTTTTCTACTAATACTTCTGTACTTTTAGGGACTATATGAAAGTTATTTGGGAGGAGAGGGGGGCTGAATCTTACATTTAATTTTATTTTAAAAAGGCACGTTATTATTTTCATTTGACCATTTGATTTTTTTATTACACTAAATCTCTTTGTATTTTATAAATCAGAAATACTTTATTGATCCCCGGGGGGAAATTACACAGTTACCGGTGCTCCCATTCAAGAGTAGAAAGTAGCATAAATTTAGAAATGAGAAGTATATACAAATAAAGATGTCAAAAATAGTAATAAAATGTTACAATAAAATGTATATGTATGTATACACATACATATACATTTTTATTGTATATATTTTATACAGAGTCTTTCACGGTGCTAAAAAGCAGGACTTTTACCTGTAAAAGAATATATATGCAAAGTATTATATTGTGGTATTTCTATATTTACTTAGGTAAAGAATCAGAATAATCTTACCACCACTGATGAGACCGTGCTGTACATTGAGGCTGAACTTCCACTCCACGCCACTAGAGGGAACCTGTTTTATTTTGGTATTAAACATTGTCAGGGGAAAAAAGTAGCAGCGACTTTCTTTTTAAAGGAAGTGGCCAAAGAAGTTGTGTATATACTGTGATACTATCCGATAGAGAACAAGCCATGATGAAAGAGAGATAGGGCGGGTTTTGTTGCCATAAAACACAAACAATTGCTGCTACGTAAAAGAAAAAGCAGTTGGTAAGGTGAACGGCATCTTTTTCTGATGCTGCTTTGAGAGTCGAGGCTGACAAACGAGCAGTCATGGACGAGAATTTCGACCGAGCTCCCGGTGCAGGGAGAACCCGAAATCTTTTAGCAGATCCCGGGCTCGTGGGTAACGCCGCGGATGGTGACACCAAAACCACTGTTTTCAACCAAAGGGAGCCGTTGAGACAGCCGCGAACATCCCCGCCGTTTGCCGAGAACAACATTAGCCCGGCCAACGACTTAACTGGTGGAGGTAGGGAGCTGTCAACTATCGTTAGCTAACGTCAACAATAACTGAGCCAAGTTGGCTAACATTAGCTACTTTCAGAATCGATTCCACGTAGCTGTTGACGTTAGCGCGAAATGCCACTCGCTGACATGATCACTGTGTTTGCGTGTAATTGAAAGTAGTCACAATATTTCCCCCTGCTGACAGTTGCTGTGAGAAGCATGTAGGGTTAAGCTACCTGTTTAACCTGGTAGCTTAGCTGCTAAATACGATAATTGTTAGCTAACGTTAGCATTGTGGCGTTGCGACATGCACCTGTTGGATTGTTGTTCCATGTGAAGTAACGCAACATCTAAATAAAGCTCCCACTCAGATATCACATAGTCGACTAGTTTCGTGCCACAGTTAAGGCTGTCTTAGACAGCTAAAGTTTTAATCTGTAGTGCTAACATTCGCTATAGCCAACCTGACATTACGTTGAGTTAGCAACGCAGAGCAAAGGGGAAGAATCAGTTCCCCTTGCCAGTCTGATCAAGTAGCTAGCTGGTGTTAAGGAAAAGGGTAGTGAAGTACCAGTGAGATAGTTCACGGTATAGATGTGTCAATAAAAACGTATTCTTTGGTTATCAGCTGTATATCTCTTCAGAAAGAGTCCAATGTTTGGATGATTGGAAATCCTTTCGTGATCCTTTTCTAAAGGATTATGGTACTCTATACACCTGTCAATGTTGTAACAAAATAAAAGTATGGTCGTGGTCAAAACCACGTGATTGCTTAGGCAGGTCTGAAAAGCACAACCTGTTCTGAACTGCTTGTATATTAAAAGTCTTACAAAAGGTAGTATTCCTATCTGGGATGACAGCCAACCAACCACATATATTGCTTCACTAGGTTGATGTGTACTGTCCTCCAGCTGCCCCTGCAATATGAGCTTAAATGATAAAACTGGGAATTGGCTCTGCTGCGACCGGCGGTGTGGTACAACCCCCTTGTACCCCATGTTCAGTGAGCTTCAGGCCCTTCCATCAGGTCGATGTCTTCGGGCCCCCAGTTGCAAAAGTAACAAAGTCAGGAATTCCTTTATCCCTTCTGCCATCACACTCTATAAAGGAAAACTATGAAAAGTCTAAAACCAACAAAAAATTGATCCTACTAACAAGTATTGTCTGTGTAACCAAAGCCTGATACAGCTTATTCCTGTGTGCCATAGCCTTCCATTGCTTTCCAGTCAGTCCCACATACACCATCCTTCTGCCACAAATACTCGCTAGTGCACCAAATCTGTGGCTGAAAATAGTCCCAAACAAAAGCACAACGCATACTCCTGTTTGAGTGAAGTTTGCTAAAAATCTATATTTGGCACCCATTTTGAATGAATTGTTTACAACAGCAACAATATAGAGTATCTCCAGCCTTATCTTTAAATAAAAAAGAGAGTTTGCCCATATGGGATTAGTAGTATCACATTTAACAAAAACTGAGATTATCTTTTGTCCTCCTTTTTCAGATTTTAAAAGACAGAGCAAACCGCAACAAAGTGCAAATGCCAACAGTACGTCTGCCTCCAGAAAGTGTAATGAAGTGGATTCCATGGTCAAGTCATCAAAGCTTTCAGCCAGTGCCCCAGAGTTTGTCCCCTCTGGAAGTAACCTGTATGAAGTAAGAGGAATTTTTACACCATCACTTTATCCTGATATTGTTACTCTTTTACTTTTAAAACAACATTAGATAGTAATGGTTCTTTTCACTTCTGATGTTAGCAACTTGGAATCAGGAACTGTGTCAGAAGCACGTCCATCATCACTTTCGTAAAGATCTGATCAGAATATCTCATAGATTTTTATGTTCATGTTTTTATTGTGATTTTTGCATAGGACCCCACTTTTTATGATGGCAGCGAAAACTGTTACGGTGAACCAACCTTGGCTGATATGGTCACAGACTTTCTGGGTCACCTGAGTTCCTCACCAGGGTCCTTTGAGTCAGATGTTGAACACATAACTGGAATGCTCAATTCGTGGGTTACTACTGAAGAGTTGTTGCACGAGCTGGTGGAACTGATCTACACACAGGTTTGGACAGACACATTCAGTCCTCATTTTGCTTTTGTATAAATATTTTTATTATGATTTAAACCAAACCTGTCTCAACACATCTTACACATTATATACATATTTATGACAAAACTCACAATTGTATAAGGTACCCCACTGGGTATTAAGTTTTCTTTTCATTGCAGTCTACTGCCATTCCAAACTTCTCTTACACTGGTGCCAGACTCTGTAACTACCTGTCCCATCATCTCACTATCAGCCCACGAAGTGGCAACTTTCGTCAGCTGCTCCTGAAAAGGTGATTTATTTCTGTTTTTTCTTAATTTAATATGGTATGATGTCAGGGGTAGAACAAAAATGCCCTTAACTTTTCATTAGATACATTTTGTAATAATTAAATTGTTGAAAAAGGGTTAAAATATATATTCTGTGTTACATACTAACTAGCCATTAGGCGACAAATAATAAGGTCAATATGTAAAGCAGCCTGAGCTGTCATTGTTCAGTCAAGTTGCCATTAAAAAGGAAGAATGTTTTCTTCCGTAGATGTCGAACAGAGTTTGAACAGAGGGATGCAGCTGTTCGAGGAGACCCGGAGACTCAGAAGAAATTCCACTCCTTTGTGCTGTTTCTTGGAGAGCTCTATCTTAACCTGGAGGTAAGAGATTCTCTTTGAGACAGAATTATATTATCATTCCCAAAGGTTTGTGAATGCTTTTACAATCTTTTTAATTTTAATCAATTTCTTAAATGTTACACGACACAATATATCCATACCTGGCCCTGCGTTTAGCCTTGCAGGCAGTGCTTTCTGCAGGTTTTGACCTTGTTGGGGGGCGTACATGCTGCCCTAGTTGCACTGAGGACTTGCTAATTTTACAGACAGCTTTCCATTCATATTTTAAAAACGGGACACACCATATACTTTTTATTTATGGTTATCTGTATCACCTTGTCACTCATGCTTGTTTTGATACACCCTGCTTGAATTGCTGCCAGTTAAGGATGTCAGGTGCTGTGGCTGGTGGTGCACGTTGTATTGTGGTCACTACTGTAATTCACAAGCTGTCCACTATATACCTTGTAGGTCTCAGACGAGGGGGCAACTTTGCAAGTTGGGTTCATAAGCCACCAACACCAGAATGCTATTTAGCATGCCTTCAACCTTTTCATTGTGTCGGTCAGTCATTTGATGATATTTGTGTCAATCGGTTTTTGTTTGTTTAGGTAAAGAGTGGAAAAGGACCTCCAAATCGAGCAGATATCCTCCTCGATGCTCTGAAAGACCTGATGAAAAGTCTGTTCTCCAATCCTGTGGATGCAAATCTAATCTGCGCTGTCAAACTGCTTAAGGTTTCAAATCTCAATTAGATATGTTTGCAGATTTGTATTGCTTTCCAGGTAGTTCCATTGTTTAGGGAGGTAACGTGAATGTGTTTTGAATTGACAGCTGACAGGCTCTGTCCTGGACGACGCGTGGAAAGGGAGTGGAAAACCACACATGGAAGAACTGATCCAAAGAATAGAAACTATTCTATTGGATGCCACCTGCAGCAGGTATGTATATCAACATGGCTTATGCTTAAGGTAACTTTAGATTTAATAAGCTTGCTTCTGCATCTGAGATAGTTGCATCTAATGATCCTGTGTGTCCTAGGTGGCAGTGTTAAAGACATCATCCATCATCAAGTGTTGGAAGAATAGATGTTCTTTCACAAAAATTAATCAAGTATATTCTGAGATTTCAGTTTCAGGGTTTTATAAACAACAGATGAAACTAGCGTGTACCGAAGAGTTTTAGCTTTTTAACACATAGCTTTAGGAACATGTACCATCATTCAAAAGTCTGCCATAAACTGGCAAAAGGCTGAAGAGTGCCAAAAAGCAGAACAGTTCAGAGTTGAACCCTCATAGAGGGTCTGGGTAAAACTTTCTGAAATGAGCATTTTTGTCCTCAGGGATGTCCGTCAGATGCTTCTGAAACTAGTGGAGTTGAGATCTAGTGACTGGGGAAGGGTCCGTGCTGCTGCAGCAGCCAGCAACGCCACACCAGACAACGACCCCAACTACTTCATGGTGAGTGTCAACTACACCATGCTCCCCATTTTTCTTTTTTTTTTCCAATACAAAATGTATTACAGTCTCTGTATATCTGTTTGTCATGGGTTTGTTTTTTCCTCTCAGAATGAACCCACATTCTACACAGAGGATGGCACTCCTTTTACAGCAGCAGACCCAGGTGAGACTATTTAAACATGTTCATGATAGATGAGCTGAAGGCAACATGGGGTTTGCTGTCTATTAGGCTATCAGCTCTGAACAGTCAATCGCAGGCACCAGCATGCAAGATCATTCTCAGGTGTTGGTAAGAAATAATAAAAAAAAACTCCAGAATAATGTAAAGTTGTTTCAGTATTGTTTAAAGGGCTAGAAGGCTTAACATTTCTTCATTTTTTTGATAGCTTATGGAATCCAAATTTTGTTATTACAAGTATCAATAAAAAGCAGTGGTTTTGTAAGTGAAAGAATGAATTTGTTCTATAAATTGTACTGTAAGTTGTTCACCCCAATGTGACTGTGTTTTTTGGACTGATTTTGGCTTGACTCATCCTGGTTACTCTCCTCAGCCAAGTCATTGAATACGTCCCTCTAAATGCCAGATAAAAGCAGTCCTGTCCTACTTTTAATGAAAAACATTTTCAACCGTGTTGCCCCCTCTTTTTTGCTTGAATGACAGCCTCTCTGCTTTTACAGAATATGCTGAGAAATACCAAGAGATCCTGGACAGGCAGGACTACTTCCATGATATTTATGGAGAAAATGGAAATGAAGAGTAAGTACATATCTTAGGGATAAAATGATATAGATGGACCATACATACCATTCTTTTAGGTCACAGCCACCTACTTTAATGGACTTGTTTATGCTTGTTGCTATGGATACCATACAAAGATATAACCATCACATCTTCAGCATGTTAATTACATAATCAAAATACCTTGAATCAATGCGAGTCTCATTTTTATGATGTTTCTTTACATTGGTTGTATAGTGGAGACATCAAGCAGGCAGCTACAATAATACTTCACACAGGTCATATGACCACCACTGACCTGTGGGCCCCTGAGCTTGGCGAATGTGTTTGACTGGCCCACAATGCAACAGGGTCAACCACGGCCTCAGATTCAGTTTAGTCAGCAGTTGGGTGTAAAAGAGGGCTTAGCTCGCTCCTATCGTCTCTCTCAGAACTGTGTGTGTGCTTGTGTCTCTGAGCTTCTGTTTTTGTGCGTTGTGTAAATGGCAATTACAGGCCCATATTGTAGATTATGTTAATATTAGTTACACAAATCACATATTCGTCCAGGAATTGTCTTAGATATCTAAGAAGTAAAGTCTTCCGTTTTGTCGCGTTCACAGATACGACGACTCTGAAGATGAGATGGAGCCTGAGATGGAAGAAGCTTTTGAGAATTTTTGTTTAGAATCGGAGAGGAAACGACAACAATGACGTGAGAGTGAGAAGCTGTGAGACTCAACAGGCACATACTGTACTTTTCTGCTGGAATGTTGAGAAGCAAAGGAAACTAGCATCGATAGGTTCAAACTTTTATTTTACTGCAAACAAGCATTTTAACAAAAAAAGAGCTGTTTATAGTTGCACTTCTGACACTTTTTCAGTCAGTGTTGATTAGAAAATGGGGACAATCAACGGGATAACTGTTTGAAATATTAAGGTATTGAGATTCTTTTGGACATGGAAGTTCTCTCTTTGTTGTTTTGAATTCAGAAACCTTTTCTTTTAAGCCTGAACTATATGCCAAGAGGGAAATAGTGTGCTGTGGATTTCTTTAGAGTTCTTTACTGAAAGGCAGATAAGTCTCCCCAAATGTGTGCATAATTTGTTAAATACTAATTAATGCCCCTTGCATAAAGTACAGGAAAAAACTGAAATCATTCATGAGAGATGCATAATCTTAATGTACAATGCGCTGTAGAGGGGTGAGGTGGTTGTTTTACTACATACCTATATACAGTACAATGCATATACAGCCTTTATTTCCACCGTTGTGAAATTGTGTCTCTTGTCAGGTTGCCAAAAAGCATAATATATTCAAGGCTATTCACCTGTTAAATGGCTGCAGTTCACTGAGGTTGTTAGGAACTCGGTGAAAGGTTGTGCAGTTTGCAATACTTGCTGTAAATTCAGTCACAAACTGAGAAGTGAACATAGACAAACCCCCTTTTTTTAAATCTATTCCTGTGGTTGAAGTCAACATTTTAATAAATTTTAAGTTGTAAGTAAATGATTCAAAATTCTGAGAATGCAGTTAATCTAAATCCAGTTCATTTCCTGAATGTAGCTTTAAATATCTACACATTTTGCAGTGGGTCTAGTGTGACATAACTCAGCTGCAAAAAGGATTCATTCTTATTCAAGACTGAGACTGTTTACCAGCAATCCATGGAGCCCATAAAAAGGAATGTTGTTTTATAGTTTGTAAATATTATTTATGGTATTGTTTGCCTGCAATAAATTCTTTATAATGTGAGATTTTATTGGCTTGATTTGTGTTTGAGCCTTTAAACAAACTCTCCCATCATCTGGTGACTTGGTGTTTGAGCAACACTTTGCAGCACAGGTCCATACAAACATCATCTCACCTCATTTGTAATCAAATTACAGCTGATTGTTTAAGTTATTGCCATCAGGACAGCAAAGCACTAAAATTTGGAAATGTATTATGTGTCCTGAGAATAGAAAGAATAAACATGCAATTACATTATCTGTCAGATAACTGAATTTACAGTTGTACAGAAGATTTGTGCAGAGATACGAGAGGGAAGGCTGATTTAGTTCCCAGGTTTCAGACTGTGAAATGGCCCCGTTAGCCATTGTTTTCTGCATCATGCAAACTTTCATGTATCTGATTCATCAGAAACAATAATATTTTAATATTGGTTGTAATTGATGATAATTTGACATGAAACAATACAATTTATTTGCTTTGCATTTGAAGAGTAAATGGGGCACCCCTTGTTTTGTAATCCCATACGGTATGAGTCCAAACATTAAGGGGTGTCACACATACACAGAAATGCACATTTACAGTCTAGTAATTGGATCCAATACTCTGCAATAAATTCCTGATATATTTTTAGTGATTTAAATTCATGGTAATTTTTGAGGACAATTTGTGGTTTTGTTATATTAAATTAATCTTAATTGACTGTAATGACTGGACTATACATGCATGTGTATAAAAGTCTTATGTACATACTGTACTGTAATCATATTTCTTTACTGAACACATTATTTTGGTTTTACACCTTCTTAACTGTACCCCAGTTGGCAGCCTTTCAACTGTGTGAGCATGTATAGTGGAAGGATGGGTTTAAAGTTTTGGTTTGCAAAGACTCATTTTACCAAACAAAGAATTAAAATAAAAGTTCAAGATACAGAATGAAATGATGATGGCAACTGGTAATGTAATACAAATTGCTAAAATGAGTAATGAGATCAATTGGTAAGGAAGATCATGTTATAAATCTGTCCGTCTGCACATTATATCTAAGCCTTTGTCACCACCTGGTGACCAAGTTGAGTAATGTTCAATCAGCAGTTCATTGTCAAGAAACTGCAACAATGATTTAACTGAGGACTTTTGGTACTTCAGTACCCTTTTATCTAAAATTATGAGTAAAATTATGAATAAATGCAAATTGAGTAAAGGTTAGTGTAGATAAAGTGTTGCAAGCAACTCCACCTTTACACTCTTCATTACAGCTACGACAATCACATCATGTAGGTTTGTTGCAGCAAGAAAACAGGAACGTCCACAGAACATTAAAGAGGGCAATCACACGGCCTCAAGGCTGTCTTTCTTACCACCACATCCTTGCACTTTAATCATCACATCATTTGTATTGTTCAAATTGTGTAAGAAAATGCAAGCTTCTACCGTCTCCTTGGTTCGTGCAGGCACCTTTTCCATGTAAAGAAATGATAAGGAGCATCTTTGTAGCCATGTCAGAAATTTGTCGTGTGTTCAAGATGGCCTTGTTAATTCTTAGTGGTTTCCTGAGTCAAGAGGAAAATGACAAATACCATACCACCATACCATGACAATCCCTCAACCTCAATGACACACCACAGATATTTGTCTTGCTACAATGAAATTCGTAGCTCTTTTGTGCTTTGTAACTCTCAGAACCAAGCATGTGTTGACATTATACGACTCAGAGCTTGGATTACATCTAAGAATATTGCATTCTGCTCTGCGATAGTCTATATTTCTTTCATGTCTGTCGGGTGCAGTATACTGAGGCATTCTGGTGACCCAGCAATGCAAGATGCATGCCATATAACCGCAACAATCCCGGTCCCAGCCTTGCTCACCCCCTCTCACACTGGGTGTCAAAAATAAAGATCAGTGATGGGACACCACTTGAAGCTAGGTAGCATACTTGAATGTGGTCGTCCCATCATATTTTCAATGTAATATATCATGTTTTTAGCATACTGTTTCACTGTACTTTAGAATACAATGCTTTGCAGTGAGTTCAAGTAAATTGTTTGCATCTGCCAGTTGTTACTACTGTAGACGAAACCTTAACCCTCTCCCACAAGTCTGTCTCCAATTTATTGCCAACAAGCAGTTGTGGCACTTATCTAGACCAAGGAATGATCATTGCGTACTGTTCTGTCATAAATATTATATTCTGTATCTGGGCTTTTCATTATCTGGGAAAAGGGAAATAATATTAATTTGCATGTGGGTGCATCTTGAGTGTGTGTCATCCATAATGCTGTTGAGGAAGCACATTGCTCATTGCTGATATCTTTATCTGCAAACCGCTGGTAGCCAACTCAACTAATGCATCATCTTGCTCACATTTACAAAGAACTGCATTCTTCACTTTTTGTGCTTCTCTTTAGGATAGTTGGAAATGCACCTGTGCAAATCTAACAAAAACAAACAAAAAAACCCCCCCAAACATTTGGTCATGTGACAGGACGGTAACTTCAGCCACAAGTCACATTACCACCGTGTCTGTGTGCAGTCATTGACTCGTGAGCCCCTCTGAGCCGGCTGGATGTGACTGTCTGGCTCACAATGCAACAGGGACAACCAGGGCCTTAGATTCCCATTGGTCAGCAGATGGGTGTGAAAGAGGGATTAGCTCCGTGCCGCAGTCTACTCACCCAGAACTCTGAGTGTGAGTTTCTGTATCTGTGTTCATGCCTCTGCATGTATTGCATAATGTGGTTTTAAAACAGCAACAAAACTAAAACAGCGATGTATTTCTTACTGGGAGCATAATCGTCCGAGAGCTCTGGTGACAAAATCTATGTTGTTGAGATGGAGCCTGAGATTGAAGAAGTGTTTGGGAATGTTTCCCTTACACCAGAGAGGGAATGAGGGCCTGAATGTATTGTTGGAATGTTTATTATTTAGGAAAATGTGTAGAAACTTTGATTTAATATTTTTTGATTAATAGTACGGTTTCTATGTTTGCATTGGCCGTTATATTTGTTATGTCCACGGTGAATGAAATATCTGAAGTTATCTGAATAATACTGTAACATACAGCACAGAGAGTAAGACAATAACATGAATATCTGCAGAAATGTAATGCCATAGCCCTGCAGTGAACAACACCTTTGTGAACCTTGTGTTTTGACTGTGTTCGAAAGGTGTTGATTCAACTCAGAGCGGAAACAAATTTACCAAAGAAAAAAAAGCACACAAAAACTACCAAATTACAGACCTGGTTATGAACAATTTCCAAAAGGACTATTTCTCTGGGAGAAAGTAGCTCCTATTGACAGCGTTTTTTGTGGATGATGTTGCTGTTTTAACATTTTAAATGTATTAGACTGGTGTATCAGAGATGGATCAAACCTGGAGAAATACAGTCAAACCAAAACTACTTGTATGGCAAGATGCCAACAGAGGCAAGTGGGAAAATACCTTTTTTATGATGTGTGTGAAGGAATGGACCCTTTAATAGTAACAAAAAGACAAAGGCTTGTCCTGTGATTATAAATGGTCTCCAAACATCCATCTAAGTTCAAATGATTCATGATCCTCCTCAGTGGGGATTTTTAATGACGTGCCCACACTGCTCCATTATGTAAGGGCCTGGCCGGAAAACACACCACAGGCTTTGCTGTTTCGAGATCCTTCCTTAGATTGTTGAATAAGCTGCCAAAAACCCTCAGCCCTGTTGTTGGTGAAATAATGTATACAGATGAAGGAATGCAGTGTCCTGTTAAAGGGAGAGGGATTTAACTGATGTAGTTTGCTTTGTGAGTGAGACTCACGACATACTACTTTTACACTTCGGTGAAAAGTTTCTCAAAGCAAGTTTTGTCAACACAAATATGAGAAAAGAAGGCCGGCCTTTTCCAGGAACTGCTCCGCGTCACTACCACACAAATCCTTAATCTCGCTCATTTTGAATTCTCAAGGTGCTCCAGCTCACCAGATGACTTACACAGCAATCATGCAATCATGACTGCACAAAAAGAGGAGTGGGCGTAGGGGCTCCGCTGCTGAATAAGGTTGTACATTGTTTCTTCCAGGCCACCCAAACCTATTGAATCAACTTAACTGAATCACGTAGCTGAGGGTCGTGGGTCTGTGGCATCAGCTGCATGCCAGAAAGTCATGATGCATTTATGGTAAAACAGTTCCAAACCCTTTTCTAGCATGTAGGGCAGCCTACATGGCACTGCATCGCGTTTTCTTCACTTGAAGTGCACTGGATCACATTTTCTCCACTGGAAGGACACGAGGCACATTATCACCTTTTCTTTCACATTGGGCCACCTTAGAGGGCACTTCATCGTGCTGTATCTACCATAGGGCCATCCAAGAGGGCACTTTTGCTGCATTTCTTTCGAACTTGGGGGCATCGGGGAAGGAGGGGTCACGATCAGTCCAGCAGTGGTCTGTGGCCTACCTGCAGTTCATTTACTTGCTTCAGTGTATTTCAGCCCCCAAGGTGTATTAATAAATGAATTACAATTGCATCAGAAATTTTAGCAACCACATCTGAACAAGGTTTAATTTGCTTCACAACTCATTGCAGGGCTTCTATTAAATAGAGAAGTTTGCAGGCTGATTTTGAAGACTAGAGTGATGTGCTTTAATGAATTTTTGTGGTTGGTAATATGAAAGCCTAAAGTTTGGCAACTTATAGGATCCGCCTAAGTTCATAACTGTGATTTAAGATTTGACATGATCTACTTAGAAGGGTGGAGATAGCTAATGATGTTCAACTCAAATCTTTATTATTAGGCAGTAAGTTCATGAAACACAAGGGAGACTGTGGGGTAATACTGTTACCTTAATGTATAGAATAAGTTTCATCCACTCCTGGAAATGAGCTGAGTCAAATCCTTCAGTCTTTGCACCAAAAAACTGCTGCTTTTTTAGCTGTAATCACTTCTCCAACAGACTGTGTCCAAGCAGAGGGGAGGTAATTAGGCCGAGATTAGTACGTGTCAGCCTGTAAGGATGACAGCAGCCTTTCAAAGTTGTGTCTCCAGTGTTGTCCGGTAGAAGTGGTTAAAGAGGTGCTCTGTTGATTTAGTGTTGCACATTTGGCAGTGGAGGTTTAAAAGGTTAGAGAAGCTGACTTTTGACTGGAAGGCTGCCGGTTTGATCCCAAGCAGGATAGGGAAAGTTGGGGAAAGTTGAAGAGCAGTGCTTGCCCCTCCCTCATTACCACCACTGAGGTGCTCTTGAGCAAGGCCTTTTACTCCCGACTGCTCAGTGGCCGACAGATCTGACAGGGCTCTTATTGGGCTACTTTCAGGTGTGACGGTGTGACTGTGGTCATGCTGTCCCTGCAAAAGACAGCTTGGCTCTCAGTGAAGTAAATAAAGAAATAAAGGCTGTTGTTTTTTTTGTTTTTTTTAACGATTAAAATCGTAGCAGCAAAGGCCGAGATATCCTGACTTTTATTCCCTCGTATGTGTCAAGCTCAAAAAACACTGGATCCTACATTTCCTGTAACGCAACCAAAATCATCTTTTCGTTGCACCCTCCCTGCCTGGTAAAGGCACACATCTTTCAAATTCCACAACTCCAGTTCACAATGCAGCTTTCTGTAGCCGAGATGATGTCATCAGGGTTATTTTCTCAGACTCTCTCCAGAGTCTCAGAGGACATCGTACAACAGTTTTCAGAGGCTGAGTCGCACTAAACTGATCTTTTTGCATCAAATCAGCGGAGTTTCCCTTTAATGGTGATATTGACATTGTGACTTTACTTCATCTTGAGTTATTTGCTCTCAAAACAAAATGACATCAGAAGATGTAATTATCTGTCTGGGTGTTAAGCAACAAGCACCAGCTAGCATTCTTTCCAAAATACCATTTTATAATGAAACCACTCATCGAAAATGTCCTTCAACTCTTTCACCATCCTGCCAATTAACACTGCCACCAACACATCATCCAATGAAAGGGCTTACATCATTGTTTTCCAAAGGAAAGAAGGCTTTGGTCATTCTTCTAACAGATCTCATAATAGACTATGTATTGTTCGGGCCTCGGTTTATAAGGTTCTTGATATTCCACATTTGTTCATATATTCTTGTCTCAGCCATAACTCTCTGCTGAGTTGTAAATACAGAAATGATAGGGTTCAGGATGATGAGAGATGAGACAAGTCTCAAATTGTTAACTGTTAATTGATGATGTTTGTTTTTGTGATTTGACATCTGTTGATTTAAGTGTTGTTTGTCCACTCATGATGTGGGTCTGAAAAGACGATTAAAAGGGATTCAAATGAAGGCTGGTGGGTGTGGACTTGTTTTGAACACTGACGTCTTTGCTTTTTACTATCTTTCGTTTGCTTCCACTTGAAGACTTTAAAGATTTCACCTTCTATCTTTAAAGCATTAAAGGACTTTAACCTTGAGATGACATTTTGAGGCTCTTTTTCGGGTCCTCTGCCAGCTCATACCTGGATTTCAAGCTGCAGTACGTGTCCTAACTTCCCTTTCCCAGTCACACTTTACTACAGACTTCGCTTCACACCCTTTGCCAATACTTGGGTCAAAGTTTCTATCAGCAGGTAAGAGGAAGGACACAACTCCTTATTTAGGAAGTCTGTCCTGCGCGTCACCGCTGACTCTGCGGAGCCACAACTTTGACAAGTGCGGCGGCTTCATTTAATCACCTCATTCAAATGGGACAGAGACGACGATGGAGTTCTTCTGGGGCACTATCTTCTTCTTCATACTAGTCATTTGTAAGTACTGAACTTGTTTTTGGGCTTTGAACCTGTTGTTTCCACCATTACGCGACTCCGTCCGCACACCCAAAGAGTAAAAAGATCTGGAGTCTCGCCCAGAACAGCGAGGGTTTTATATCATGTTGATAAGACTGGAGTCGGCAAGCTTTATCAGTCCTTCCTTTTGGCTTTGAATGTTATTGTTAAATGCTTCCACACACTTTAAACACGCCAGAAGAGCGGCAGGAGTTTACTGAATGAATCCGCCTGGAAGTGCTTTTGTTTTGAATTAGATTTCACGTCACCCTGCAGCGTTTCTTCCTCTGCGATCAAATGCAGGATCCATACTCAACCCACATGGACGAAATAAGACCAGACGTGTTGTTTTACTGTGTATCATCATGGCTTATAGTGGTGAAAAAAATCACATAATTTGTGCTGCTCGATGTCTGCTCTATAACCTGTTCAAGCTTTAAAGCAGCATCCAGACAGAGGCTTTTAATTATTCTCCTATATGCACCATTTCTGAAATGGAAGGAAATATTAATGTGTTATGGGGTTTGCAGAGCCTCAAGAGGAGGCAAAGTGCTATTTTGTGCTGCAGGTGTGGCAGGAAGCTGTGCTAGTGAAGGTCTCCTGAGTCCAGTACCCATCCACATTCCTCTGCCTGCTGATTGAGGGGAAGGCGGGCTGATGGCTGCGCTCTGCCTGTATGGGCTTGTGGGTCTGTTACTGCAGAAAGACTCTCTCATACAGGAGCAAATTCCATGTCCTGGGGGGGTTCAGAGAGATGTGTGTGAAGGTGGATTGTGTCTATGGAGCAACACACTGTTCCTGGACAGGCAATGTCTAGTGACACAATCTTGAACACTTCATGCAGTGTGGCCTTCATGTGTTGAGAAGCTGTGTTAGTGGGTTTCCTTGTTATCATGAGTCAAGCTGATGTTTTTAGAACGTACATGATTCAGCCACAAAAACCACCGGACTCAAAGGAGGAAGTCAGGATGGTTGAAACCGCTGTAGGAGATAAGACACCAAACCCCCCCCCCCTCATAAGCAAATCATGTGTTGAAGGTTTAGATACACAGATACAAAAATGCAAAACAATAGTAATATCATTTGTTGTGTTTAAAGTAGTAAAGCTTTGATAGGATCATTATTACCAGTAAAGAGAATGATGTGATGTTGATGTGTTGTTATAAACTATTAGTGTCACTGTCACACGATCTCATCTTTCTCCTCCACCAGATGACAGTATCTGGCCCTCACAGTCCTTCAACGTCGGCACTGCAGGTGCCAAGATATTCAGCGGACCAGCTGGGGAAGAGTTTGGTTACACAGTCCAACAAATGACAAACCATGAGGGCAAATGGTATGAATTTAAGTCATAACACTTACAAGGATTTTGTTCAGTGAAATGAGTTCTAGACCGCATTGCTTTTATACGGCTTTCAAGAGGTGTCCAGTTAATCATTTATTTAGTTAATATTTCTCTGCAACATAATGGCATCCCCAGAGTGTATAAATATCATGCAAAGAGCAGTTTACTTTGGAGCAGATACACATTCAGTGGGCCATTTTTGCTTCACAGAGATGGATCTTGAGTTTCAAACAGATGTGTGCATGACAAAAGTTCATGTACCTATTCCCAAAGATGCTCTACAGGGTTGAGATGGTTGTTGATGCTGAATCTTTGAACTGATATGTGCAGTTTCGTCATGGAGAATTCTCCTCGAAGAAGTATCCATTTTGCAATTCAAGGCCTGTTGCAGTAAAGCGATGCACCTGGTTATCAATCATGTCTAGGTATTCTGTGGCATGTAAACAACTCTGCACACTGTTACCCGACCAGAGATAAGGATTCATTGCCTTTATGCCAAACTGTGACCTCGTCATGAGTTTAGTGCGACACCATGATTAAAAAGAAATCTCACTTTTGTGCCCAGTTCAGCTGTTTAATTTTGTTTTTAACTGAACCACCACCTGTTTTCGCCATGCTAGTGGCTGCTCAGTCCACTTCTAAGGTCCAGACTGAAAGTTCTAGGCAACTATTATGGATTGCCATGAAATGCTGTACAGATATTAATTCCCTGACTTTTCTTCTTGCACCACCATGAGGTTTGTGGTTTTTACTTGCTTACTACTATGTTAGCATACCAATATTAGCATTTACTGTATGTCAAAGTACAGCCATCCCAAAGTCCTCCAACCCCTCTCATTTACAAGACAGTCAGGAAATGGATTTAGCACAACCGATACTGGATTATTTAAATGGTCGATACTTATATGATACAATATTTGGGAGTTTGACAAATCTAATTCCACCGGTCTAGCTCTGCTGATAAGTTGACGTTGTGTTGTTGAATCTTGTAACACCATCCTGGGTAAATTCCTGTAAAACTGTAGAAACTGTAGTCATAAAAAAAACCCTACTGTAGATACTCAGATTTGTCTGAGCTGCTGCAATCTGCACGTGTGACACAAACAATCCTGCCATGTTCAAAGCCTCTCACATGTCGGCCCACTCATTTGTAACATCTAGTTAAACATTAACTGAACGTCTCAGCGATGTCTGGATGTGGTACACTCTGAGTCACAGTCTCATAGAGTCACTCACTGTCTGGAGGAGTGTCCCGTTTGTGTAACTGGACGGAAGTGTTCAATATCTGATCGTGGTCTCTGACTCCACAGATTCATGAGAAAGCAACAGTGATACATCCTGTTTCCTGTCCTCTAACTTATAAAAAAGATTGATGTGTTCCATTTCTTGTGCCTTGCTTGATGCTGTGGGAAAAACAACACTGTCTTGAAGTCATGTAGGATTTTGGGTCAGTCAATTAAGCTGTATTGGCGCTGGGCAGCGTCTGAATGTTGTGATGTGGGGAAACAGTGTTTGAAGTGGATATATTCTGTGTGAACTTGTAGAATCGTGAGTGCTGTTTCATAGGATGTTAGAAGAATGACATAACTGACTTGTTGGCACTTGCTCAGAACCAGACCACTCAAACATACTGCTATAATGATACAGACTGATATTTACGTGTATTTTGTATTGTTTTTGTATCACAATTGGCCCAGAGGTAATTTAGATGAGTTTCATTCCAATACTGTATGTACAGCTGGTTATCCTCCGTCCACAAAAACATTCAGCAATGACTCTTATGGTGCATGTTTATGAGAGTGGGAAAGAGATAAATATTGTCATTTTCTATAGGCTCCTGGTTAGCGCCCCATGGAGTGGTTTTAGTCGAAACAGGAAAGGGGATGTTTACAAGTGTCCAGTCTCGGGGTCCAGAAACAGCTGTGACAAGCTCAATCTTCAAGGTAAGGTTTGATGTTTTATTGTTTCACCTTTAACCTCTCTACCAAACATTGGCCAGGTACTTAAAATGCCTAAACAGAGATAAGATAAAAAGTAGTAAAAAGCAGATACAACGTGTATTACAGCAAAGATGTGATAAATGTACAATTGTATGATAATTGTACACATTGTATAAATTCCAGATTTAACAACAATAATCTCAACATTAATGTAAGAGCTAATTTGTTGTCTTTTTCCACAGATTCTGTTAGTATTCCAGATGTTAAAAACATCAATGACAACATGTCCCTGGGTCTGACTCTTACCAGGATGCCTGCCGTCAATGGTTTGATGGTATGTGTGTTTGCGTGTGTTTTCACACAAAAGATGGAAAGGAAATCATGCTATTACAGAGACTGACAGATTGTATCTTTGCTTTTTATCTACAGTACATATTCCTTATAAATCTATTTCCCGTCTTTGTGTTTGTGCTTTGATGGAGTATTCATAAGTCTGATACATGTTTTGTAACAATCACAATGAACACGGCAATGTGCCGTGAACCAGTTAAGTCATGATTTCCTTTGAAATTTACATTAAAGTGTTATTTTTAGGTGGAAGGAAGTGTGTCAGTGGTTCAGGTACATTGATTACTGCTTCAGGAAGTAGTACCAAGCTTTTGTGTTACTAAATAAAAACAGCAGCCACTGCATGAGTACTTATGTTGCATGTTATTTACCACCAAAAACACTTAAATATGACTTCAGTCAAATTTACAATTAACAACAATTTGATTCACTATTCACTAAACTCAGACATCAGAGCTTGCTTGGAGCTTTTAAAGGCAGTGACAAACTTTACATTAAGTCTCTTCTCTTTTCCTCTGTGGTCATGTGATACAGACATGCGGCCCTCTTTGGGGACAGCATTGTGGCAATCAGGACTTCTACCCAGGAATATGTGCAAAAATGAGCCCCATCTTTCAGCCTCAGCATGTCTTCTCTCCTGCCGTCCAGAGTAAGATCTGTCAACTTTTTATATGATTACAGATATTTTGAGTTGTGTATACAGTTACATACAGTCTGTTATTATATTATGTCATTACGTGGTAATAGATTTTAGAGTTTGCTTCCAAACAGCAACCTTTGTAACACAAGACATAGCTACGTTTGAATTATTCTCTGCAATGTTATTTATTATTTGTCATCTGGGCCCCTCAGTGCTCTGCTTTTCACTTGCTGCTCTCAATTCCTGAATGTCAGAGCTTTCTTGAACCCACCAACAGAACACTGTCTCTGCTTGCAGCTGTTTGACCACATGATAACGTCATTTTAACAAATGAAAAAAGGGAAATGACAGATAACTGTGATATATTACCTATCTCAGGCAAGTTTCAAGTCTAGCAAAATGATGAACATTTATTTTTATACTGTAATGGCATGAATTGAAAAAATGAAAATCGATTCGAGATCTCCTTTCATGACATTTCTAGCATGTGGAGGGCCTATGGACATCGTGATTGTTTTGGACGGCTCCAACAGCATTTATCCTTGGGATCCAATGAACGAGTTCCTCCGGAAGTTAATACCCGGCCTCGACATCGGGCCCAAAAACACACAGGTGACTTTGTCTTTCATCAGCCATAACAGGACATTTAAGCAGAGATGAAGCAGGGGATGATCTTGAGTTAATTCACTTGGCTACTTTTTTGTCTTGTGCTCGTTACTGACAGCTTTCTGTGCTTTATCACACCATTTTTCACGATGCCAGGTCAGCGTCATTCAGTATGCCGTTGACTCCAAGTTTGAATTCAGACTGAACCAGTATAAAACCAAAGATGAGGTGATGGCTGCAGTGTCTGAAATCACACAAGTGTATGGTCAATCTACCAATACCTTCCATGCGATCCAATATGCCAGGTTGGTGTTGTTGTCTTGTATGCATAATGTATGTGTTTATTATTATGTGTGATCGCTTGATTGGTGTCTTGTTTTTCCTATAGTTTGTATGTGACTGTGTCTGTTTGTTTGTGGGTTTTTGTTACCTGATTAGGACTGAACAATTATTTTGATGTTGAATTTTAACATCTGTCAGTTACCAAAAAAAGCAGTATTTTGTATCTCTTATAAAAAAAATGTTGTCATGGAACCACGACAGAAACTTAAAAGTGTCCACTTTGTCTGCTCCCTGCAGTCAGTGGGGTTTCCATCAAAGTAACGGCGCTCGACCAGGCGCTGCCAAGGTGATGGTGGTCGTCACTGATGGGGAGTCTCATGACAAGGCTTTCAGAGATACAGTCATTGCCGACTGTGAGAGACAAGGCATCACCCGCTTCGGTATCGCTGTAAGTGATCATCTGCCATTTACTCTCATCATGTCATATATACATTAAGCAGTAGAAGCGTGTTTTAAACATTTTGTACAACAATAAAATCTACACCAGTCATTGGATCGATATTCGATAAGTCCCTGATTTGAGCTGCATTTCTCTGACTTTAATCTCACTTTGAGTTCCACTGTGGGGTTTCACTGAAGGGTTCTGCATTTTAAAAATGCATGCTGTTCCTCTACTTAAGCTTTCATCTTTTATACGAGCCTCTTTTTTGATTAACCGCTCACCGTCTCTGCGTGCCAAAAAGTTGAGATGGAACCAGAAACATAGCTGTAGTTATAAATTCCAACTGCTTAGAGCAGTTTTATAGTTCAGTTAAAGTTTATAGTTCAGTTATCTTTTTAGTTATCATTTTACATGTGAATGGGCCACAAGATGTGATGTCTGCTGATTTGTGATGCCAAAATCATACATTTCTATTAATTTGATGTTTTGAGGTGCCAGCGTTTTTACCTAGACCTCTTTTTTTCTCTCTGCACTCCTTAATTTGTGATGTTTCCTTTTCTTTTATCAGGTCCTGGGTTATTACATTAGAAACAACATCGACACAGATAACCTTGTAAAAGAAATCAAATCCATCGCCAGTTTACCCACAGAAAGGTTTTTCTTCAATGTGTCGGAAGAGGCGGCCCTCTCCACCATCGCTGGAACATTAGGGAACCGCATCTTCAACATAGAAGGTGCATATTATTTATTGTGGCTTCCTGTTGTTGTACAGGTCTGTATGTGCACTTCACTGCACATTCATTCATACACTCTTTTCAAAGAAACTCACCCAGGCACGTCACAACATGTCTGTCATAGCTGAAGATCTCCAAGAGACACCAAAATAAAATGTGTTTCTTTTTTGTACTATACACATCTGATTCTTGATCTGCTCCTCTGTTTTTGATTCTGGTGTTTACTCTGGTCCCACAAGGCACTGGAAAAGGGGGCGATAACTTCAAGATGGAGATGTCCCAGGTGGGATTCAGCGCCCACTACTCCAGCCAACAGGTACAGAGCTGTTGTGACAAAGCAAGCAATCAGTTGTGACAAAGTGAGTTCACATGTTTGGCTGTCTTTTAAACTTTTAAACTGTGCTCGCAAGCAAAAGAGTAAAATTTGCACAATACTAGAATCTGTCACCCATTACATAATACAGTGACTCTGTGACACTACAGGGTCAACAATGGAAAAACACTGAGTGTGAGTGCTATGAAAATATGTGATAATACCTAAATACTATAGCCATTTTTGATAAAAGCTATCACAATACCATATGTGACCATGGTTTGAAGTGACAATAAAGCACAACAGCCCTCCTGCTGTACCAACACAGCGTTCTCACTGACATGAAAGAGGAGCCACATTTCTTTCAGTTTGACCACAATTTTATTGCCTATTTTTATATTTAGAATGTGGTTTGTTCTCACATCGTAGAATGTAGATGAAACTTTTGATACTGAAAATATGTTGGTGTTTTGAAGCTGCTCAGTCTGTGACCCAGATCAAAAATATAAATGCTGTGATCTACAGTAGTAGTTCTATGGTATCTGTTGACTGGTGTTTGACCTGTGCTGTTTAAGGATGTGATGATGCTGGGAGCAGTGGGAGCCTATGCTTGGAGTGGGACCGTCGTCCATCAAAAAGGGTCAAAAGTACACATTCTCCCTGTTTCAGCCTTTGAAGGAACACTTCAAGACAGAAACCACAGCTCATTACTGGGTAGGCGTGAACAGTTCTCCCCTGCATTTACTCTATTATAAGTTTTAATTCTGTTACTTTCTTTGCATGAAACAATACAGGAATGGAAGTGTAGGATGGCTGAGCTGGTAATACAAATTTCAGTTTCAGCGGACTCTAAAAGTTGCATGATTACAATTTCAGTGGCTTTTAGAGAATCCATGAATTTATGATAATCCTATTACAAATATTTTGCCAAGAGAAATTACAATATTCATACAACGGATCTTGTGCAATGATTTGTTCTTTTACGGACAGTTTGGGCGTGTACAAACTGCTCTTGATCTCCCTCATGCTGTTGTTGATTTTGTTGTACCTGTTGAGGCATGACAACTTGCCCTGTTATCATTCTTATTAGTACATAGAGTTTAGTGAAATCACTAAATCCCCAGCATTGCTCCATCCAACTTACGCCTGACTAGACCTCTAATCAACCAGTTACTCTGGTTGAAAACACGTGTGTAGGTGTGCAGAACCTTTCATTTCCAAAGTAACTAGTAATTATCAGAATCAGGATCGGGATCAGCTGTATTAGTCAAGTATGTGTACACATACAAGGAATTTGACTCAGTTTTGTTTTTGTTGCCCATAATGTACTTAAAAGCTAAAAGCTAAAAACAAGGACAACAAAGCTGAACAAAGTAAAAGTAAACATAGAACTATTATGTACATTCAAATAGGTGAAAAAATAGATGCATTTATAAATATATACAAAAAGCAACAATGAACAACAACACACAATGTCTATATACTGAAGTCAAACTAAAGTTTATTTACATGAAGTGGGTGGATATGTACAGTATATACACGTATACATGTCTTGACAATGATGATGATATGGTGTAATGACATGTTAAAAAACTATGAAATGTGTAATTTATAATTTGTAGGTACAGTGGATGTTTTCTGATATCATATGACAGATATACCTTTATACTTATATTTATAAATAAATGTAGTGGAGTAAAAAGTACGGTATTTCCCACTGAAATGTAGCAAAGTAAAAGTAGCATAAAATAGTTAAAAGATGTGCTTAAGTACAGTATTTGAGTAAATGTACTCAGTTATAGTGGTGGACGCTGTCTAAGTAAGAAGATGTCAACTAATAAATGTGTTACTTGCGGTCGTTTCCAGGTTACTCTGTCACCACACTGAGCGATGCGTCTACAGAATACTATGTGGCTGGTGCACCTCGCTCCAACCACTCTGGACAAGTTATTGTCTACACCGTCAACGCCCAAAAGCAATCCGCTATCATAGATTCAGAAAGAGGGAAACAGGTATTGACATTAGAGGATATGTTATTCACATTTTCCCACAGAAACCAACTGTGTACACGATGTGTGTAGCCTGACAAACAAACTGTAACAGCTGACAGTTGTTGTCCTAGATTGGGTCTTACTTTGGAAGCGTCCTGTGCTCCCTGGACGTGGACCAAGATGGAGCGACAGACCTCCTGCTGGTCGGTGCGCCCATGTTCATGAGCGAGCTGAAGAGAGAAGAGGGCAGGGTCTACGTCTTCTCTGTCACCAAGGTAAAAATGTCACTTTTATTTGAACATTTTGTGGTCTGGGTTGCCTGATGAACAATAGACAAGGAGGTGATCATCACTATTCACACTGAGGCATAAAGATAGACAGCTTGTAGCAAATTAAGAGACATTTTGCACGATTACATTTCCTTTCATGATGTCTATCAGCACTGGTTGGTATGAAAAGTGGGTGAAAAGTCAAAGAGATATTCTCAAAGCTGATATATTCCCTTTATAAAATTCAAAACAGCCCTCAATGTATTGTTAAAGCCTTTCTTGTAAAAGAAACATGTGGATTTCATTTATAGTTTAAAGGAACTGTTTGCATGACCTTTAGCTCCACCGGCCATATAGTTTCTCTGTCTTATCATCTGAAGGGTATACTGAACGAGCAGGGATTCCTCAGTGGTCCGCCCCCGACTGAGAACGCACGTTTTGGGATGGCCATCTCTGCCGTTCCTGACCTGGACCTCGACGGTTACAGTGATGTTGTAGTTGGAGCCCCACTAGAAGACAAAGAAAAAGGTGTAATCTATATCTACAATGGAGATAAGAAGACATTAAACAAACAGTTCTCACAGGTACGGAGAGAAACGGTCATGTTTAGTATCTGACTGATAGAGAAGTTTTTTGTTTTAGTTGCTCCTGTGCATTTAAAGCGAAAATATTTTTTGTCTCTCATGTGATTAATATATATAATTCAGTTCTTTAAACTCTGTGATAATGATCATTGTCATTCGTCTTTTTCAGAAAATCCTTGGCTCCAAACTGGATCCTCAATTGCAGTATTTTGGAAGGTCCTTAGATAGCTACAAAGATCTGAATGATGATACACTCCCTGACATCTCCATTGGTGCATATGGCAAAGTGGTGCAGCTCTGGTAAGTTTAACCATCACAATATGTGCGGATAACCTAAAAAAATGATTATCAAGTTCAGTAAATGAATCCATTATTTATAGAACTGGCAAGGCAGGTAATCATTTAAACATTGTACTTGGTTTTCAGGTCCAGAGGTGTGGCGTCTGTCACAGCTAAATCATCTTTCAACCCGGATAAAATCAACATTTTCAACAAACCCTGTGACATTAATGGACGCAAGCTTTCATGTTTCATCACCAACCTCTGTTTCAGTGCTGCATTCAGGCCTAAGAACCCTGTTGGACCCATCGGTAAATCTGAGTACCTGTCATGGCTTCTGGAGAATATGTTGATTCCTGTTACTTAAAGTAATAGTTCAACATTTTGGGAAATATTCCTATTCACTTAATTGCCGAGAGTTAGAATCAGAATCAGAATCAGAATCAGAAACTGTTTATTGCCAAGTAACATACATTACAAGGAATTTGCTGTGGTCTGAAGGTGCTATTGTTTTGATAACAAATAAGTAGAATATAAAAGCTAAAATAACAATAAGAATAAAAATAAAAATAAGATAAGATAAATAACAACAGTGCAGTGACCAGAATAAAGTAAAGTGTCCAGATAAAGTGTCCAGTAGGGGGTGGGTGCGTTAATGTAACGCAGTGGGGACAGGGGTGATGTACGTTAATATAACGTATAGATGAGGAGAACTAAACATACAAACACCAGCAGCCCCTATACTTAGCTTAGCATAAAGACTGGAAAGACGGGGAAACGGCCAGCCTGGCTCTGTCTGAAGGTAGCAAATCCACATAAGCATATTTCCCAAAATGTCAAAATTTTGCTTAAAGATATTCAAATCCCATCCTATTCATTTTCAAGAAAAAAGTGATTGAACTCAGATGTCAAAGATTGTGTCATACACGGTACTCTTTTAACTTCTTTCAGATATATCCTACACTTTGACTCTGGACGCTGACCTGCAGGCTTCACGTGTGACATCAAGAGGACTCTTCACTAAAAACAATGAACGCTCCCTCACAGAAAAGGCAAAAATATCATCTAATCCCCTGTGTCTGGACTACCAGGTTTATGTTCAGGTAATTTTTTTATTGAGCACCTTGATGTGATCAGGCTTGTAGAGATATTACTTTATATTTGTTATTCCAAAATAGGCGTAAAGTATTATCTCCTGATTTGTCCATGTGTGGTTTCTTCTACAGGAGACACCAGACTTTGTCAATTCCCTCAGTCTGAAAGTGGAAATCGAGCAGCAGAATGAGGACGTGAACCCCGTCCTCGATATGTTTTTTCCGAGTGCCTGGGAGTTCTTTGTAAGTGACTGATACATGATTTTTTGTAGTCTTTCGTCTTCTAAAATCTACAGGAAAGAGATCAGGTGACTTTAAACATGGTAGTTATTTTGCAGAGGTGTTTGTACAGTCATTTAAAATGACATGGTGTGCGTGTGTGATGATTACTGGCTTTTAAAACTTCAGTGTTTCACTAAGTCACGCAAGTTCTCAGTTCTCATCCTACGTGTTTTCCCAACAACAAGATTAAAGTTCAATCAATGCAGTAAAAGTATAATTCATTACGTTTTGTTTTTCCAAATCTACAGAGATTACAGGAGAATAGATGTCTATTGAAAACACAGCCTTTGAAGAATAAAGCGGCATCCTGCTCTGTTATTGTTTCAGATCCCCTTCACAAAAGACTGTGGCTCTGATGACGTGTGCATCAGCGATCTGGTGCTGAGTGTGAAGACAGACACAAAGTCGTCCAGGTGAGATGGAACATGTCATACTTACCATCCATTACATGTATACAATATAATATACAGGGTCAGATATACAGTACACAGTTTTGAGACCAGATGTGGTCTGTTTCATGATTTCACTTGTTGTTCATTGAGAGTTGAAGATGATACTGTGTGTGACGGAATAAGCTTGGGCAAGTCTTTCTTTACTGTTTACTTCATTTGTGAAGGATGAGCGTTTATCTTAAAGGCCCTGAAAACCCATTTTCTCAACCAGCTTCTTATTATCAGGGATGGGACAGAAGAGTTTTGGTTGTTTCACATGAAAGATTTCTGTATTTGGGTTTATCAGAAGCTGATGTTGTGGGACTGGGTCAGTCAAATGTCGTCAAACCACACCTACATAGTCCTGATGAAATAACTGAGGGTTTGTTTGTTAAACCCTTAATAGATAATACACAAGAATGTTTTTTCTGAACTTGAATATTTAATGGTATAAAGAAATACTTCTTTTCTTTGGCTTTAATCCTTTGAACTGATTTTTACTGTCAAAGTCAGTGACTATAATTTTAAATTCTCAATTGCACTGCTTCTATCACATATTTTGGTGTTGTAGTACATCATGGTACATATTCAAAGTTCATATTTATAAACAAGACTATGTAAAAGCCCCTCTAGCAGCCCCTTGAGGCTGTACTGAACTGACCAACTGACCGGCTGATATGACAGTACCATCATCAAAGCCTAGTAGTGTGCACATTATTTATTATTATTATTTATACAACAGAGGAGAGAGATTATGTGAGGATTAGACCAAATTTGGCAAAATGGGTAATCCTCTATTTGATGTTATGCCTTGGTAACTCCTAACAACCATTACACCATTTTCTATTTTCTCTGTTTCATGAGTCTGTCTTGATTGCTTATAGCTGCACAAATTAGAGTTTTCCAGTCTTCCAGCAACTTTAAGGCCCATAAAATGGTTGGGTCAGACTTGGAAAGCTTGGAAAGAGCTTACAAAGTTTGGGTGACACATGCTCAGTGAATAAGCAGATGGGGCTTCTTCAATATGTGTGCAAGCGCCGGCTGTGCATGCAGCCTGTTACAGTTGCCCCTGTCTGTTTTGTACAATTTCCCCCCGGGGATCAATAAAGTATTTCTGATTCTGATTCTGATAAAGGATATGAAAAAGGACTTCACAGAGACCATACAACACTTTAAAGTAATACTTACTTTACTCTGAAGTACTTTCCCACATTCAGACACATTTGATCACATGCAGCTGCTATTGATCTACTTGGCTGCTCTTTTTGTGCTTCTTAAGCTTAAGGATTCATTCCTATATAAATACTCTATTGTGCATTTTAAGGTGGCGGTAAATACAACAGTGTTCATCTAGGTAACTTCAGTTTTAGGTGCTGTATTTCTCCTTTGTATTTATAAATGTTCAGGAAGGCCAACACATTTTTTTAAGCAATATGAACAGCTCATTTTAACTATTCCTTCTTATTTCTATCCCTCTGGTCAATAAGATTAGTCATCATACTCATACTGTGATTGTAGTCCTTTAACCTGCGACATACACAAATGAAATCAGGTGGATGCAGAGTACAGTAATCAGAGCTCTTGTGTTGCAGCTCAGCTCCCGTCCTGGTCAGTGCTAATAACCGAGAACTGTCATTTGAAGTTGTTGTGAAGAACAAAAAGGAGAACGCGTACAACACTCAGGTCTTGGCCACGTACTCCAGCAACCTCTACTACTCCTCCGTCTTTCCTCCCGTGAGTGAAAGCTGTTTATGTTGACATGATGCTGCTGTGAATAGACTTTTTAACATGATGGTCACCAGAATACACTTAATAAATGCATCATCAAATAATTTAACCTACTTTTCAACATTTACTGAAACAGTTAATTAGAAGAGTATGAATATTTTCTGTACTTTTCTGTCTCTGCTGAATAGTTATTTGAATAATATTTCATGGTAATATATTGTCAGTGTAGTAAAGCCACATAGCTGTTCTGAACTGTTCTGAACTATAAATTAACAGATGGATGGAATCAAATGCACCTCAACGCAAACACAAACTCTCACTTGCCAAGTGGGATACCCAGCATTAAAAAAAAACCAAGAGGTAAGTGCAAGAAAAGAAAAACAATTTCTTCTGCTCATGTGAACTATTTTGGCAATACAAATGTCTTTGTATTTGCAGAAAATCGTGTTTTTTCATTACAGATGAAATTTCAGATCAATTTTGACTACAATCTTGATCAGTTGCAAAAACAAGCTGAGGTGAAATTTGAGGCCAAGAGGTACGCTGCATTCATTAGAAATTCAATGAAAATTTGTGACGCTAATTAAGATTATTGACATGTAATAATGTTCTGTGCCTTCTTTCGTTACAGCGATGGTAAAGAGGAAAGACCTGCAGACAACAACGTGGCTATATCCATTCCTGTTCGATACGACGCAGGGATTGTTTTATCTAGGTGATTTTATTTTTTGTTACGTTAACATTATATTTTCACGCAGTGTAAGATTGACAGTTGACGATGGCAAATGCATTAAAGTGTTAATATTTATGGTCGCTCTGTCCTAGGCAGTCAAATATCAATTTCTACGTGGCAGATGCTGCCAAACCAGTGGTAACAACGGTGAAAAATCTAGACGACATCGGACCAGAGTTTAACTTTACAGTGAAGGTCCAATAAATGAATCTGTCTCATAATATATCATCATCTCATTTCTCATTATATTTGTTATAGAAAAATATTTATTAAAACAAATTGTATATAAAGATTTCAACAGGTAACTTTCCTGTCAGCCTCCTGTATCTCACAATTGCGCTGCCGATGACCACTAAAGGTGGAAATAAGCTCCTCTATGTTACCAGTGTGGACACACAAGCAGTGAGTACTCAGTTACCAAATACCAGCAACTTTTGACAAGAGTTTAAATGCTGTTTTACTTCAGAAATGTCCTAGTTGACACCCAATCTACAGTTGGTGTTAGTAGTCTGGTGGCAAAGGTTAAGTACTGCGGTTGTGTTTTTTTTTTTTACCAAACTACTCCATAGCCCCTACATATTCAGATTCCCTAAGTCAGGCTGTGTGAAATGCCTTTAACTTTTAGCTTTAGAGTGTGATATCTTTCGATTAAAGGTGTCTCTACCTGTAGGGAGGTTCTGTCAGCTGTGATTCCAGCAGCCTGGTTGATCCTCTGAAGATCGGTGTGAAGAGCCACAAAGAGTCCTTCTCTGAGGAGAGCCTCCGAGGCATCGAGAGCCTGGTCAGTCACTTCTTTATTTTTGTGTTCTTCTCTTCATATATGTCAACTTTATGTTGTTTCTTAGGAGACATCTTCCCTTATGTATTTGCTAGTGATGCACAAATCCAAGTGCATATTTTCCAATACGTAATATGATAACATAATTGAATATTTTGTGATTGTATCATATTCTCATGTATTTGTGACTTGATGTAATAAATATATATATATTTTTTTTAAGTAATTTAGTGTGGTGATTTCCTTTTGTTAATGTTGTTTTTTTAACTGACAGGACTGCAAGAGTGCAAAATGCGAGTATATTAAATGCATCCTCAAAGACACTGAAGTTAACAGCGACTACTTTGTGAAAGTGAAAACAAGGATCTGGAGTGGCACATTTATTTCGGTAAAATACATTCAATAATGAATTTTATAATACTAGTTGTTTTGTCTGCTTTCTTTTATTACCATTCATTTTCTTATGTTAGTCATTGATGAATTCATGCTGATGCTTTCACTGCTCTCATTTGTATACATGTGTCATGATAGGCCACCTATCAGACCATCGAGCTGACCTCCAGTGTTGATGTTGAGACCTCCAACCCTGATCTGCTCATTATCGGCCTCAAACAGCTGCCAGTAAGATCACGTTTCAATATTCTGATTTGGTACCTCACGTAAAGAAACTGAAGGAGGAGGAGGAGACGGTTTTATTAAAGCAGTTTGTTTTTAACACTTCTTGTGACTCATCGGTATTCTGTATACTCTTGTTGCAACACCATTGTCGAGCAGTTTCTCGCCAATCAAATTCAGCCGGCATAATCTTACGTGTGAAGCGCCTGTTTATTTTTTGTTAATCACGCCATGTCTCTGAATGAGACAGCCCATGTATTGACCTCTCCTGTCCTCCTGCTGTCCAGGTGGTGGTGACAGTCAGTAAACCTGGAGAGAAAGGCGATGTTCCAGTGGGAGTGATCGTTGGCAGCGCCATTGCCGGGCTGCTGCTGTTGGCTCTGGCTGTTGGACTGCTGTGGAAGGTAAGAGTCTGTCTACGCTTTGGTGAAAATCATTTCAACATAAAGATGAACATCAGTAAAATATTTATACAGAGCATTTCACCTCTGCCAAGGTGAGAGAGGAGAATGAACCTGATCTGTGTTTTCACACAAATGTGCAGCTTTATAGATTCAAAGGAAATTTGCTTATCACCATCTACGATAGTATATATATATATATATATATATATACTGTATGAATATGGATATAAGAAAAGTAGGCTATGTAAGGACATTACATTAGTATTATGGATATATTCTATGACAATATATTCTCAAATCTTGTAAATTGTAAAATTCTTAAGATTTAGATAGATGTAAGAATTGTGTTTGAACTTAATCTGTTTACTTTCTAGTTCGGGTTTTTCAAAAGAAAGTACCAGCAGCTTCAGAGGGAGGCCGATGAGGACATGCAGAGCCACGCGCATGTCGATGAAGTGCTGTGAACTTAAGCAGAAACCTGCGGCCTTCTCTCCTCGCTGGATTGTTTCCAGTGTGGATAATGGTACTTGTCACTGGTTCTTGTAAAGTGCAAATGGACTACAGCTCAATCACTGGAAGTTCGGCATTTTAATGAAATGGATGCTGTTCAGTTTTTGGATAACTGGGATTCGATCCTCTGTCAGAGGATTGTTGTTATTAGTCTTTATTTCTGAGCTTTGTGGACTGTACATTGACTATTTGCTGTTATGCACTGACTTTGAATAAATGCAAAAACTGTACTTTTCCCCAACACGACAGAACCTTAAACAATTCTTATTTTAGGCCTTGGATGATGTTCGGTTAGGATGCAAATGTTTTACGCTGTAAAGGCATCTCTTTTATGCATTGCCTTTTGTTTTGACATTTTCTGGGCAACATGGTTAACAAATGACAGTTTCAATGGAAATGAAAATTATTTTTAGCACACATACTCTCTGTGTCTCTAGCATGAACTGCCTTGGCATCCAGCTCTGGCACTCCGGGCTTTTCTTGCATGAAGACTATTGATATCAGTAGTTTAAATGCAAACAGGAAACAATGCCTATCCTGCAAAGAGTGGAATCTGTCATTACTCTGTTTCACTGTGTTTGTACTGTATATATAGTGTAAGATAAGATTATGATCTTTCATATTCGGTCAATATGGGTCCATGCAGTAGTTACTTGTGTTGTTGTTATTATTATTGGTGATATTTGTGATATTGATGTTATTTTTATTTTTTTTTTTACCACCAATGGCACAACTTGTCAGGTATGAATATATTAGTAATGTATAGTTTAGGGCTGCAACTGACCATTATTTTCATAATTGAATAATCTGATGATTATTTTCTCAATGTATCGATTATCGGTTTGGTTAATGGTTTTCAGAAAATAGTTTCCCAGATTCCAAGGTGTTGTTTTCTCCAATAAGACAAAGAAAATCAATTTGAACCAGCAAATGTTTTTCCTCAAACCATTAAATTGATGATCAGAATAGTTGCAGATTAACTGACTCATTTTTTCAACTCTAATATTGTTTATCTGTAGGGCAAAAGGACACAATGTCCTACACCAACAAAACACACTGTGCTCCCCCATGTTCACTACAGAAAATGCGTCATTCTCAGAAATGCATCCGAGATGGTGCATGGTGGATGTTAAAAGTAGCAATTTACTCCTTAAATACACTCAGTGTGTACCTTTGTTCTTATGTACAGCAGGAAGTTTGTGAGAGATTTGATCAAAAATAATCCTGCTGGATATAAATGGGTATTGGCACAGCTTTGCCACAAGATGGCAGCATGATATAGATGACATGTTGGCACTGTTCATTTTCATTTTCTCACTGCTCTGTTGACTTGAAGACTCCTTACCACTATCAATGAATTCATCATAATTTGACCCATTTTGGATTGTGTTTCTCTTGTCCTCTCCTGTTTCGTGTTGCCTCCTGTCCTCTCCTCTCCCCTCCTCTCTTGCTGGATCACCTTCAGAAAACCTGACCCTGCATGCAACCCCACTTGGCCCACTTCCCACCAAACATCAGTACAATTGAAGTCTTCCCTCAAACTCAATTAATTTCCTCTCACATTTTTGACTGTCGTGTTCTCCCACAGTCAGGTTAGTCCGTCCCTGGACTGTTTTGGAATGCGTTTCTGACTTTTTTCCTTTTGAACGAGCCAACTCCAGCACCCAGCAGAGTCTTTAGCATTCAGTTCTTTGGAGCTGGCAAGGTGGAATACACTATTTCTCTCTAATAAATAGGCTTTTTGGGAGCCTGGGCTCGAGCTTTCTTTGTTGGAGGGGATATATAGAATTTGATAAATGATTGAACTGCTCTGTTTCACAATTACTCATGCACTACGGTGTTGTGAAATAGCCTTTGGATACTATGTATATGTGTACAGGGGGCTATGTGGAAATAGTGGATGAAATGAGATACAGTGGAAGGGTTTGAACACCTTCGTGAATTCATCCCTCAGGGTTTTCCTGCAGATGATTGGCAGTTACAGTCAAATAACTGACCCTGCATGATTCCTCACAAATTTCTGCAGTGTTGTTGCAAATCAAAAATGATGTCATTGCAAATTATTTAATAGCTTTTGGCCTTTTTTTGCACTTTGTAAGACCGGTACCTAAATCTTGACTGTGTTCCCGGTTTCATTGGAACTACTTTTAAGACTTTTTAAAAGACTTTACAAATGACTGATGTGCTGGCATGGTGGAGGCCAGGTCCTGATTTTTTCATTTATTTCAAATAAGATTGGAGATTACAGCCACACAGTATTACAGCCTAAAGTTTTGGCTTTTTTTAGTGCAAAAATTCTGTTTCAAATTAAAACAAAATAAATGTCATCCCCCGTGACATCAGGAGTGTGTGCAACCAATCACAATCAGTACTATGACAGCGATTTTACTTATAATGCATGGGTCTGTTTGAAGAGCTGGCGACAGGGAGCATTATCTGTCCCTATGCTGATGCCATCAGCAGGAAGTGTTTTGGTAGCTTCAACTCTTCAAAGACACTGATCTCACAAATCACACAACCACCAGACGCTGAATGATTTGCCAAACATAACTCAACATCATGTGAACAGATTTGGAGAAAGGATTGTCACAGATACTGACTCGGAGCTTTTGCAATGCTTTTAAGGTTGTGATCATTCCTAAACATTGGGCAACATAAAAACTATTAATTTAAAGTTTATATACAACTAAATCAAAATAGTCTAAATGGCCATGGACAGTCAATCGTTGTGAAATTAGTCAGACTCTTGATTCACTACCAGGGATGTATGAGCAACATGGGAGAAAATCTGTCAATTTCCATAACCAAGTGGTTTACTCTGCTTGATGAAAATTCAAAATAGTTTAATAAAAGAGTAGACCTCCTCAAGTGTGGCATTAAAGTAAGAGTCTGGTGTAAATGTGCCCCTCAGAAAGATCCTTTTACTGAACACAGACACCTCATCTCGGCTGTCATTACATGAAGACTCTGGGTAAAATGTTTAGTCTAAATCCAAAAATGTGAAATTTCATGAGGCTACGTTGTCTTATTGACTCACAAAATAATCATCACAAGCTAGATATACTTTTCATCAGCCTTTTCTGCAGTAGAATAGTCACTACACAGATACTTTGGAGGTATTGTATACAGTGACTGCATGTTATCATTAAGAAACAGGAGGAGGAACGTAAAACTTATTTCAATATAGCTGATAAATTCTGGAGATAAACGTCGTTGTTTCATATTCTGGCTATTTATTCTGAGTAATATGTGATCTGTTAGCTGGTCTTGTGAATTGAGGATTAACACATCTTCTTTTTCGTCATCTGGTTCTTCTTCTTGAGCGCAGCTGCAAAAACTTCTTTTTTTGAAATAAGTCTCTACAAATCAAACATTCTCCCTTTGGTGTTAGAGGAGGGAAAGTGGTCTCAATGGATAATATGCCACTGGGGAATATGATTGCCACTTGTATTAGGCTGTTTGATGATCTTTTCACAGTAAATTCTGTGTGATATTGTAGAAATGCTAATGTGTTGTTGTAGAAACAACAAAAAACCTCTTTGTTTGTGTCTGTCATGGCTTCTAATCCTCCGTTGTTTGTGTTAATGATCGTTTGTAATAAAAGTTATTGCCCAGTGCTGTTTGTAATGAATAATAAATATAAGATGGATACAAGACAGACCTCAAAAAATAGGACTAGTAATATTTCATGATCATATTGGTTGTCATGGGACATAAATTGATGATAAGGCATCTGTTTACATACTGTTTCAGTGCTGTGGATATATGGGGATGTTGTAGAGTTTGGATTGCTTTTATGCTCATATTTTGGCTTTTCACTGGAATTAAATAAAGAGATTACAGTGTCTTCTTCCTGGCCCGAAAGATAATTAACTCCCTGGTGTCTGATTCACACAGCAGACACTTTGCTCTTTGCTCTGGAGAGCTGTAACCAGAGTTCCGCTGAAGAGGTCGCGCAAGGACTTCTGAGGGAGTTCAGCCTGTGCGTCAGTGAGTGGAGAGCTGTGTGTGTGTGTGTGTGTGTGTGTGTGTGTGTGTGTTTCATTCAATGAAATGCAACACCCCGCTCCTCTCCCGTCTGAAGCCTCTTCGGAAACAGGTTTGATTATATTTAAAAGCTTGACCCGGGAGAGAAACCCAAACAACTGTCTGTTCTAATATTAGCAGTGCGGCTGCGGACTACTATGAATTCTATTATTGTCTGGGCTCGGATATATTCCAAAAGGCAACTCTCATCAAAAGATTTACACTTTTGTCTGCAGTTGGTGGAAAAAATATCAGTTACCACCAAGTAGTACCCTTAATTTGTAGGACTGATGGTATGCCCGGATAGGTATGTTGGCTGTGGGCCTGTTTGATTATACAGCAATAAAGGCCTTGATATATGAGTAACAATGACCTTCATAATAATAATAACAACAATAAAAAATAATAATAATTTGTAATATTATTATTTATATTAATCTTGTAGCTTTAAAGGCATATACCCAAGCCATGCGTAAACCGGGCTGCCCACCTCACACTGACAGAATGTGATGAAAAAACTACAAGAATTAAAATTAAACATTAATAATAGTATTCTCCATCAAAACCAAATTAATATCAACTGACACATGTTGTCTGGTCTGTTGTGTTCGCTTTCGTTTGACTGCAAAGCCGCATCATTTCTGAAATATGGTGTTTTATGACAAATTCAGACATAATTCTCATATTCTTTGATTATTGTGGCAAGAGAAAGTTGCTTGTAACGATGTCACCTGATTGGGATTGAAAGAACTTTGGTAAGAAAAAAAAAAAAATCTCCCCACCCCCACAGAAGAGGAGACCGCCCACCAGAGACAGTCAACCCGAGACCCCTTATAGATTTAAAAAGAGAGGCTGCATTCTCAGACTGACACTTATTCAACACTGCCACCGTAAGCAGATTACTTTTGCGCTGCCTGTGTCAAATACGTAGTTCACTTTGCCTCTCCATCATGTTTAGGATGCTGAAACACCACCTTCACCCGGGCATTTTTCTCTTGTTCATATGGCTTTGTCACCTCATGGAACATCAAAAAGTTCAAGGTAAGCGCTCTTCATCAATGTTCTTTTATTCTTTCCGTTTTTAAAAAACTTCGACTGCTGTCAGCCACAAAACGCGCCAGAGTGTCGAATACTTGCTGCAACCGAGAAACTTTTCAAAGTGAGTTTCCTTCTTTTTTCTTTCTCCCGCTGATAAAACTCTCTCTGCATCAGACAGTGCGTGCGTAAAGCGTCCATAAAACAGGTGCCATATGGGACACTTCAAAGTGAGACTATATGGCAAGTTTTGCAGCCCTCGCCAGGCGCACACACTCAAGCCGCCACGCCGTGCTGGTGGCAGCGCCAGCTTTCCATAATACCTGAGCAGATTCTGGTACTTTAGTATGAGCGTTTAGCGCCTCGCGATGTTGTCGTCAAACCTTAAGAAACTTCAGAATATCGACTGTGACTTTATGGGCGTCTTTTTTTTATGTATTTCCCGCACGCATTCAGCATTATGTGCAATGTGCCATTTTACATCTTTGGTTAAGATAAAGAATAAGAAACTGGAGACTTTTACACCCATCATCTCTTGTCTGTGAGCCTATAGTTCAAATAGATTTAATAGAACTCTGTTCAATTGAAGAAACACACCAGTTCATGAACACTTAATGTCATGTGTGTCTGTGTCGGTTTAGACATCTTGCTGTTGTCTGGATCAAGGGACACTTTTGTGCCATAGAAATACGATAACTATTCTGGGTTTTTTTTTACACGTTCAAAATAAACTTTCCACTGGTTTGTTAATAAGCAAGACATTGTCTAGTGGGTACATGTCTGGGATATTGTTCAGCGGCGCTGGAGACGGTGGTGTGTTCAGCTAAAGACCGTGCTTTTCTGAAGGAGATTGGCTGCTATTTAACGCTGTCTAGACGCTCCACTTTCTGTCCAGTGATAACAAGGAGGCTGTAGGAATAAAGGACAACCCCCCCCCCTCCAAAGATTCCTCTTACTTTTTTGGTTTGTGGCTGTATTGTAAGAGCTGTCAGTCACAGATGGGATAGGCAAGTGTTAACAGTCTCGCAAAAAAAAAGAAAGACAAAATACAGCCGGGAGGGCGAAAGGGAGGGAGGGAGCGTCTCGGATAATACGGGCTGCGTGTGTGTCTAGTGCGTCTGGGTCAGCGGTTTCAGACGTTCAACATGCGACATTCGAGCTTTTTTTTGTTTGTCTGTTTACAGCTGGGAACTGCTGGCTGCAGCAGGGGAAGAACGGGAGGTGCCAGGTGCTCTACATGCCCGGGATGAGCAGGGAGGAGTGCTGTCGGAGTGGCAGACTGGGGACGTCCTGGACCGAAGAGGACGTCCCCAACAGCACGCTCTTTAGGTGGATGATCTTCAATGGCGGAGCCCCCAATTGCATACCTTGCAAAGGTGGAGGTGCACTCATTTCCCTTCGTTTTCTCATAATACACACCCTCAGTCATTTCGTTTAATAAATCCTAGTGGCGGTCTGATGTGCTCATACCAAAGTGCGTACATTATTCCTGTACTTGAGCCAGAGTAATTTTACGCACGAGGCCAAAATCCTCACCAGCATCATATAACACAGACCTTTTCTTTTAGAAACCTGTGATAATGTTGACTGTGGGCCTGGAAAGAGGTGCAAGATGAACAGAAGAAGCAAGCCGCGCTGCGTGTGCGCACCAGACTGCTCCAACATCACCTGGAAAGGACCGGTCTGCGGCTCAGATGGAAAGACCTACAAAGACGAATGCGCACTGCTGAAGGCTAAATGCAAAGGCCACCCCGACCTGGACGTGCAGTACCAGGGGAAGTGCAAGAGTAAGTAATATTATTTCAAATCTGCCCACTAATGAGATTCCACATTTCTCAAAGCTGCATGTGCCAACAATCCTGCGGTTTGTTTTCATTTCTCTCGTGTCATTTTTCACCAAATCCTCCGATTTCTTTGTCTCGACAGAAACGTGCCGTGACGTCTTGTGCCCCGGTAGCTCCACATGCGTGGTGGACCAGACAAATAACGCATATTGTGTGACGTGTAATCGGATTTGCCCCGAAGTGACGTCGCCTGAGCAGTACCTGTGTGGAAACGACGGGATCATCTATGCCAGCGCGTGTCACCTGAGAAGAGCTACCTGTCTCCTCGGCAGATCTATTGGAGTGGCATATGAGGGAAAATGCATCAGTAAGTCTGCAACCAGAGACGTGAGAGTGTGAGACTTTACTCCCTGAGAGCGCCTCCAGCCTCTGACTTTGAATATTGTTTGAGTGCATTTTCTTCCTGGCCAGCTCTGCAGTTATTCACTGTTCATTTTTGCCAACATTCCACTGAGGAGGGGGTCTTAGGGAGAGAGAGGGGGAGTGTTTGGTTGTTGCTTGTGTTTGCTCAAGAAATGATAGACATCTTATTATTTCCTGATGTTGGCAGCACTATCCCATATGGGAGAGGGGGAAGGAGAGGGGGAGGGAGAAAGAGAGCAAAACAGGGAAGTGCTGGGGGCCATGAAGACATGCTTCAAGTTAATATTTGAGTCAGATGGATTCCTATCCAGAGAGCAGTCAAAAGGCATGTAGTTTTAAAAAATGTTAATTAAAACACGACTTTTTGTTCCCCACCCCAAGACCTAACACCATAAAACAGGAATTAGTTTTTATTCCTAGCTTAGTTCTCCAAAAACTCAGCAGTCATCTGATCCCGCTTGAAAAGCATTCATGATAATCCACCTAATCAAAGATTTCCCCCTGTACTGATTTCTTCCCCTCTCCTTTCTAGAGGCCAAGTCGTGTGAGGACATCCAGTGCAGCGCGGGGAAAAAGTGTCTGTGGGATGCTCGGATGAGCCGGGGCCGCTGCTCGCTGTGTGACGAGACCTGTCCGGAGAGCAGGACGGATGAGGCGGTGTGTGCCAGCGACAACACCACATATCCCAGTGAATGTGCCATGAAGCAAGCTGCTTGTTCTATGGGGGTGCTGCTGGAAGTCAAGCACTCGGGATCTTGCAACTGTAAGTAAACAACAAAAGCAAAATATGAAAAGAATGAAACAAAACACCCCCCCACCCTCTCTCTCCAAGCAAAAGACAATATTCCATGTTGCTTCCCCAACAAAAACCTCCCCTGTAAGTGCCCCCCGTCCCAACTTTCCCCAAACTCCCACCCCAGCCACACCACCAAGCACAGCTTAAGCAAGCAGAAAGGACATGGGAATAGAAGAACTTGCATGACGTTGTCTTTGTCGCTGGCTTTTGTTCTTGTGTTCTTGTTTTTTTTTTCTTTTTTACTTTTTTCAATTTTTCTGCAAAACAAAGTAACAGAAAGGTGAATGAAAAAGCATAAAAATATATCAGCAGACTCTATCTAAGAGTCTGGGAAAAGCTAACTCCATAAAACTAACGCAAATAATAAAGGGGACTAATTCTGTTTGCAGTGAAACAATCCTGATATTTAAACGTCTAGTTAAGTTTATGGTCATGCTAGTGACCTGCAGGAGCAGGTTGCCTTAAATCTCATGCAGTTTTTTTAAATCAGTAATGGTTTATTTTTATGATAGTGGTCATATCTTTACAGCTTGTAAATTCCATGGTCACATTGCTAATTTCAAGTTAATGGTGTATTTGTGTTTTTGTATTATTTTTCTTTTTGTTGCTTTTGGCTGTAATCAATCAATTCAAAATGCACTGCCTCTTGTGACATACACCACACTGCCAACATGTCAATAAGAACAGAATACTTTTAAATATACTCATATGATGTGCATAAGGTGATTGTAACATTGGTGCCATGTTAGTGACAATGACGATGGAGTTCAACGCTGATATTCCTGTAGACGTCTTATCTGTAGAGCCCTTCACACGCTCACAAATCTGTGGGCGAACTGTCAAATTGAACAACAGTCTCAAGGAAGTATCAAATTTACATTCCAAGAAGAAGAGTGTGTCCTTGTTAGTTTCTTTCTCCTGGCTGAGTACCTTAATGTGATGTGCCTAAGGTATGCAATGGAATCCAAGGGACCAACTTTATGATCACCTCATGAGCTAAATATAAATGTGATACTTCACAGTGTGCAAGATAAGCATAAGAAGCTTGTAGAACCACGCTCTCTTACTTCTCATCTCATCATTACAAAAACAAAAGTTAACATTTATCAGCTAACTTTTATTGTTCGTGCTGTTTCCAGTGAATTTGTTGTCTACCAGAATATGTATCAGAAATGACAAATCCATTTGGATTGATGAGGGACTGCCTGTTTTTTTTTGTATTGTCACTCTTGCTCTTTGCTTGTGTAGTTTGTTTTTTTTTTTGTTTTTTTTTTACATGTCCGATGTAAATCTCTTCTGTAAAAAGAAAAGAAAATACCTCAGAACTGTGTTGATGATCTCTGACCTGCTTGCTAAGGCCAGGCTGTGACACAGCGTCCTCCCTCCCTGTACGTTTGAGCCAGAAACTAAAATAATAATCAGAGCAAAGAAACTAGCAAATCCGAGAACACAAGAGCACTTTTCTGTGTTGTGTGTGTCTGCTTTCAGGAATCTGCCCAAAAGAGACCCGAGCCACTGGAACAATCAGCCCCAGTGCCCCTATACCCGCCACCCAGCCTCCCCCTTTAACCCACCTTGTGACCCCCCCACCCCCAAACTCCCATCTATCCCTCTTTTCCATCATCCCACTTTTTTCTCTTGTTGCAGCCCTGACTTGCTAGATTATGTAAATGGAACTTGCATAATTGAGGATGCTACAGTAATTGTTGATGCCAAGACACAGACCCTTCCTCACACACTCACACACACAGATGCATACACATACATAAACATATATATACACACACACACACACACACACACACAAAAAGAAACAAAAGGGAGGTTGTGTGCCAGTGGCTTTGCTGTGAGCTTGTTTTTTTTTGAGAACATTCAGTGATATTCTGAGCTGTTTTGGTCCATATTCATACAACGGCTACCATATATTCTCCCACATAGCCATCACAGAAGACCAGGAGGAGGATGAGGAAGATGAAGACTCAGACTACATGGCCTATGTCCATATATCTTCTATACTGGATGGATAAGCCCCCATCACTAGGGGAACAGTCCTAGGGCAAGGAATCATGTCCATACTGTACATTATGTGTATGCTTATTTATTTTTTAAAGAAAAAGGAAGTATACATATAGTTCAGTCTGCTAGATGTTTATTTATACTTTTTTGTGTTTTATAATTTATACATTTACAATGTCAGGCTTACTATCTACCATGATATATTGTGTTACCACTCATTTTCCCCTTTTTGTTGTTGTCCCTTTTACTTTCTTTTTTTTTTATCATGAAGAAATATATTTGTCCAAAGAGAAGCAGTGTTATTTATTTGTCATGTTACCGTGTAAGTATAAGTCCTCTACAAGCTGTAAATTGCATTCCCTGAGCTGTAAAAATCTGCTTGTTTCTGTCAAATCTCTATCACAGATGTTTATGTCACACATACGTAAATGCATGTTTAGGCTGTGTGTTTATTTATTGGGAATATATCAATCATTTTATGTACAGAAGTGTTTCTGGTTTGTTTACAACTCACATTAACTGACCAAAGGGATTCTCTCAATGGTTTTGCAAAAAGAGCATTGTAAAAGTTGCAACACAGCAGTGATGAAATGGAAGAGAAAAAAAGAGCCATTTGTTTTTCTTTTCTTGTTTTTTTTTTTGGTTATTCTTCAGTTTTAGCCCTTTAGATTTGTTTCCACATGGAGACGACAACTTAAGACGTTATTCAATAGCATTTATTTTGTCTCACCACATTAGAGCAGAGGTAAGTTTTGGACGATACTTGATTATTTTGGAAACAATGTGCCATTAACATTTGTGTGCTGTCTTCTTGCCAATGTGCTCCATATTGCTCTCGCAGAGCTTAAATAGGACTAACGTACTGCAGTACTCGACACTATATCAGACTTCATCACTTCGTTTCTTTTTTTTTTTTTCTTCTCTCAGAATGCATTTTTATTTTCAAACATCACAAGAGAAATACAAAATTCTGTTATGAATATATAGTTTTGTATTTTTTATGTAAATGTCATATGTACATACAAAGTTTGATGGTATTTGTACAGATATGAAGAGTGAAACAATAAAAGTTTTTTTCCTTATACTTTTTCTGACTCTGCTGGATCATTGATTTGTGAATAACATGTAGTCAAACATATCAAATTTCGATGCATGTGTTTAATTCAAAGGAGAAGTTGGACCTAAATCTAATTGTTAGACTTACAGACAGTTAAGGGTTGGGACATTTGATGATAAACCGTGTACTGTGAGATGAGATCCATTTATCTACCATCAGAGATTTTACATTATTATATTATACTGTGGAATCAATCCCTTTATATCTCTGGGTGTATTAGGCTATTGTGGGCATGGATTTTTATATGATTTTTGCACCAATGACATGAAGTATTTAATTCATTTGGATTAGCCAAAAACAAACAAGCTTGGAGATTTTATCCAACATTTTCTGAACTGATTTGCCAGAAACGTATTAGAATTGAGAATTACTTATGCCCGGATAAAAGACTATCCAGAATGCCCACCTCTAATACAGTATGTTCCAATAAAACACTGATTGAATACACAAATAAATGTACATGTTGCACTGTAGAATGGTTAGTACAGTAAATAATAGTGTTTTAGTCCTACAATCACTCCATAAACTGTGAATATGCATTTCAAATGTCACAAACTAGTTGCAACATCAGATGGAAGAACCATCAATTAAACTCATCAAAACCATTTAAACAGATATAAACATTGGAAAGCTCATATAGCCTATGTTTTGAAAGTTTAATAAAAGTTTGAGTCACATTTTATCTACATTTTTCGACAAACATGGATTTGATAGCTACATAGAACATTATATTGCTAATTTTCTCAAATAAAAACGGAACAAAGGAACAAAAGAAGAGAAGCTTTTGGGAGTATGAAGTAATTACCAGACGCCAAAAGCAAAGGCAAGTTCCTCTGGATGTGCTGAGTTTCTTTCCATTAACACCATCATCGTCGTTATTTGTTATATGAAACGAACATCAGTGGCGTAAATAGAGGCTAGATATGTCTGGACATGTCTGGCTGTATGTAACACATCCCTGTAAAGTAATTTTAGTCGCTGGCATAAGTCCTCCATCTCTTTGCCAGCTGTCTCCGTCACCCGCTCGCACTGTTTGTTCCTTCTCGGCCGCCGTACGTCATTGTTGACAACAATCATGGCGTCCTCAATGTCACTTCTCGGCTTGGGACGTTTGTCTGTGCTCAATGTCGCTTCTAAATTGGCTCTGAATCCTATCAGGTAATTCAATATTAATTGTTTGTAAATTTTCTATTCGCGTGTGTTACCACGAGTCATTTTGTTTGAAATATTTAACTCTAAGTCGACGAAAGACGAAGCAAGGAGGCCTTATGTCTGGCATGTCACAGGCTAATAAGAGTGAATGTGAGCTAGCCAGCGTGAAAGCATAAAGCATATAAATAAAACATGTTAAATGTTTTCGCTCTTTATTTGGCACAGTATATACGTTTACACACTTAACTACGTTGTTGCTCTCATAGTTAGTCTTTAAAGTGACTATGCTATCAGCTAATCTCAATGTTATCCCGTGTCCTTACAGCACTTGGCTAGTCAGCTAATTAGCTAAGTCTAGGTCTAGCAAGTGTAGCTAGAAATCAGTTCAAGAGCTAACGTAATTAAACGTTTCTCTCTGCTCCACACAACATGGGTTGCATACCATTACTGATATTCGGCGAGGCGGGGACTATTTAATAACAGACTTCACCAGAAAGGCCTGACTGACAGACCCACCACAGCTAACTTCAACGCTACAGCGAACCTTACAGTCAGTTGTGGAGGCTGCACTGGTGGCTGCAAGGAAGCTAACAACTAGCATCAATATAACACATCACAGTTTTTATATTTAGACACAAAGCATAATTTGCAGTAACAGATAGGCCTCTGTTCTGTTCAATTCTATTTTATTCATAATGTGTACACAATGTGCCCTTAATGTTAGGTTAACCTTAGGCATCAGACCCATTATATTTTGTGAGCTGCACACTAGTGCACAAATAACAATGGTTAGATCTCCTGAGGTTACATCTGATCATGGCAATGTTATTGTATGCCTTCTTTTCCTGCACAAATTTGTTGATCTCTGATCTGCCTCTTTTTTGACCTGTTCCCTGTGGTGCTCCAAAACGTTTTCCCACACTGATTAGTAAAGTCTTATCTAATCTTTTCTAATCTCACAAACATTGGTGGCAAGCAAATATAATGTGAAATAGACATTATTCAATCAATAGTTAGGCAGACCACCCTAAAGTCATCTGCTTTTAAACATGTATATAGGTACAGAATAAGAGAGTGCATTATCTGGGGTTGACACTATAACATTTGATACAATGATATGCCAGTAGATACTATCTGTAGGATATCTGGAGTAATAAATACTTTGATACAGCACTGTTATATTTTGGGGCGGAGTAACAGTTGAATTATCATTTTCCAGGCCTGTTTGATGAATGAGATGATCAGTGATTGCCTGCTTGCTTGGCTTTAAATCAACATTGCTATTTTTTTTTATTTGCAGTCCACATAATCTTTAATTTAGATAAAGTATTGGGAAAAGGCACCAATAGCAAGAACATTACTTACAATATTGGCATATTATATTGAGGTACTGACTCAAGAATATTACAGTATTTTCTTTTGTCAGTATCTTTCAGCTTTCACTTAGCATGTGGCCTAGCAGACATCAGTTGGTGTCAGCTGACATGATTTAACATCTTTGATTATGATCATGGATTTATGCATAACCCTGCAATGTATGCTGTTCTTCAAATGGTGATGTTTGCCTGCCTGCCACTATTGAATGGTCCCTTGAAAATTGTATTACATTAGAAAACTTTTTTTTTTCTTTTAACATTTTGGGGAAAAGGCAGATCAATAGTTGAAGAAATAGTTTAACAAATGGCACATGATCCTCATTTGAAGAGTAATAAGAATTATTCAGGGCTCGAACTAAAAACGATTTTAATTTTTGATTGTTCAGCCAATTCTTCTTTGAGTAAATATTTGCTTTGTCAAATATTAAAAGTGACCTTGTAAAATGATGTACTTCATCTGATTTGCAGGCAAAAGCTCCAAGCATTTAATTTGTAATACCATGAAAAGGAAAAGGTTGACAACCACTCTCATTTATGGAGCGGAAACCAACAAATATTTGTTAATTTTACTTGGTAAATGACTAAAACTCATAATAAGTTATCAGAATCTATTTATTTTCAATACATTGACTAAACTTGATGAACCAATCGTTTCAGCACAGAAATGAATTGTACAATATTTTATTCATCCAACCAGATACAATTGTATCTATTATACATTGTAAGTGAGTCTGTCTACAGGCATTCAAGCGATGACTTAAGGATCAGAATATAAAACATTTACACCAGAGGCCATAGTTGTGCTGGTCACAGTGGTGTTCTTGATTTTTTCCCTTTATTTTTTAACCAAAAATATGAAAAAATTTAGGTGAAATTCTTAGTGCAAAAATCATACATTTGAAATAAATGTAAAATTGTGATTATCTGGGAATAATCTGGAATGTGATTATCTGGAGTAGCCCTTCCCTGGCTGAGCCATGATGGCACATTGCTGTTTTGTGACAGGACACGGCTGCACATTCACAAAGAGCTACACAGTCCTCGCCTGACAGTTGACCACAGCCAACATTAAGCACGTCCTGTCATTAGGATGAGAGCGAGAGTCTGCCAGAGATTCACCAGACAGAACTAATATGTGGCGGGGGGGATTCCCTCCTTGTCTCTTCCTTTTCACTGTATCCTCGCCACACCGCTTTCTCCAAGATAGTCCGTGTTTGCAGAGTATAACTTGTTTGCGTAATTTACCTCTTTGTTGATTGTCTGCCTTTCGCGGTTTGTGTGCTTTGCGTGTAATGTCTGTCTAATGGTTTTCAGGTCTACAAGCACATCAACATTGAGGCTGGCAGAGAAACCAGGACAAGACACGCAACTTATTACAGTTGATGAGAAATTGGTAAGGCTCCCTCCCTGTTCAACGGGACACACGGATTGGTGTGTTTCTGATCTACTGTCTTCCAATTACCTTCCTGGAAAAATTGTTTAAAAACTGTCCTAGTCCGCTGCCAAAATGAGCCTGTATTAGTCTGTAGGCTTTTGTAACAATATGATGGTTAGGGCAAATGTTATCATTGGTAGTTCTGTGTGTGCTCACAGCTGCCATTAATCCTCTCTTCGCACTCCTTCCGACATTTGATGACAAGTTATTAAAGAAGTTAGTGCAACTACAGAATAGTTTAATAGTTTAGGTGAAACAATATTTTAACATGACAATGTTTGATGCCACTGAAGATCATATCAGCTTTAATTTAGATTCAAAAAGAAAAAATAATTTGAGGTATAAACCTTTTATGATCATTAATTAATGCATACCCATGTTGTACATCTTATAGTGTCTCCACTGGTCAAAACCACCAGTTACATACAGTACATACAGTCAAGTTACAATGTACAGTTTTTATGGTGGTTTTTGTTTTCTAATATATTGTCCACTCCATATATATCAGTGAGGATACATTAGATAGTGACACCCCTCAGTATAATCCAATGAACATTTTAACCTTGTGTAACCTTGAGCTTTTGGTTTGGTATTTGGTTTTGGTAATATTCTTTTGGAGCAACAGCATTAATAATAAATCAGTTGAGGTCACTTACACATTTCCAGCTCACAGTTTGACAAGTTATATCTACAAACTATGAACTCAAAGAGATTAGAAAATAATAGAGGAAAATGGCGATGAGACGGAATCACTAGTCACCTCAAAATTCAATTTTATTTAGATTTAGGGTGCGATGAGTCGATTACAGAATGAGTTTTGATGGATCCTGATGTGATATCTAAGTATTTGATTTCTATATTGTTTTTTTTACTCTACGGCCACACAACACTAGCATAATTACTAATACAATAGTAAGAGTGAGGTTATTGCTGTTGTGGTGACATATTGCCATAACGTGTCCGTGTATGTCACTTCCGATGTATACAACACTGAGCCTAAACCCAGGTTGTCAGTGACTGAATACTGGCAGTGATCATGTACTGTAACATTTGTGATTTATTTCGCTCTTTCTGAAGTGTGGAAAACTTGATTAAGGGTTCAAGAACAGCAGGTTGAATTGCACACCTTTTATCATCTTCTTAAAAATCCATAATGTTTCCACACTGTCACTTTTAAATTAGAGTGCACGGATTGAAGTTAGTTATCTGTGCTCCACTGACCTCAAGGCAGCTTACATTTGTTAGCATAATCTTTGGTGCTCTTGTTATCTAGTGCAGTTGGAAACTTTTACACCCAACAGAGTGATTTTGTCCAAGATTCATTGTTCTCTTCATCTCTTGTAGCTGAGCTTAAGCTTTTATACTGTGTCTACTCCTTAATGAAAAAAGTACCATAATCGATGCAGCAGAACCAGAAATTATTCTTCCTAAACCTGGCGCCTACATTACCCGCAACTTGACTGTCGACAGTTAGGTTGGAGATTCAGGTGTGTTATGCTAGTAACGGTTAACATAGCCTCAAGTTGCTGGCCTCGAGCAGAGATGATGCACGGGCTACCAAGGTCTGGCTCGTGGTCATTTGCCCCGATCGTAGTTGTCGGTGTTACAAAGACCTTTAAACAGACTTTTATGTGTAAAGAGTTCCCCTACAGAGACTTATGCATTGATGCTAAATTGTTTGAAAGAATTGTGGTGCTTGTAAAAATTATCTTTCCCACCCCTATTAAAAAGGGTTACCACTTTTTATACCCAGCATGTTAGGACAAATAAAGTGTTTGGACAGTAAACATTTGTTGCTTTGACTCGTTACCGTGATTTAGCTTGTGGAATCTGATGCTTGTGGATGTATGTATGTGTACATGCACACAAGAACCATGTTACACAGGAAACCAGGTAACGTGTTTTCATGCACTGTAGTAACCTGGTTACTGTAATTCCAAGTATACGTATCGACAAATAGTCAAAGGTTTAGTGATGGAAACCAGTTTACTAAGACTTAGAGGGGCTATTTTGTCCTACTTTGATCCTGCCCCTCTGCTGATGCAGAAATACTTTCTGTTTTTGTCATTCATGATGATGATTAGTCGACTAATCAACAAGTCGATCAACAGAAATTTTTTTTGTTTTTTTCAAACATTAACTTTTTTTTTACGTTTTGACATGAATTGATAATGAAAATTATCGTTGGTTGCAACCCTACTGGTTATATATGGCCAAGAAATCGTTTCTATTGAAGAAAAATCAGGTTTCTCTAATCCCCTTCCCGGATTACGGTAACCAGATTTCTCAGTTTCTCATATACATGATGTTTATGAAAGAAACTGCAGAAAGCTGACTGTAACCCAATTTCTTAAGTGCATGTAAACGTACGGAATGATAAAATCCTTATGATGCTAAAATGCTGTATTTTTCTCCACTCACCCAGCAGTTGGAAACTACATCGGTAGCTTTGTTTCATGACTTTCCGTGAGAAGGCTTACACTTGTCAAATGGTGTGGCTCGGGCAGGCAGTGTAGCTCCAAAAGCACTTGAAGAGCAGGTTTCAGTTAAAAATGTGTAATCAAATCTAGTTTATAGGTCAACGTCTGACTATGAAGTCATTGTTCAGAATTACCTTTTCATTCAGTTATGTGGTACATGTGTATTTAGCTTTATATGTCATGAGACAAGGTCTTTGGTGCCTCTTTTAATGAAGTGCCAAAGCCTAAACAGTTACAAGCGTGCATTTGAAGTGGCCAAGGTTAGCAATGCACCAACTGTACAAAACAAAGATGGATCTTTTGAAATGAATGCTTTGTCATTAAAAGACGAAGGAGATAGGAGATAACGGAGAAAGAGGGAGTTTGGGGAGAATGTGGGAGTCTGTTGTGGACTTGTTTGGGGGGGGTTTGCTGTGTGTGGGCAGCGTCAGTGCGCTTTTGTTCCAGACCAAAGCTGACCATACTGGCAGACAAACCTTTGGCTGGGCGGAGTGTCTGTCTCTGTCCTCTCAGTAGGGGCCACTGAGAGGAACAGCAGAGGAGAGGAAAAAAAGGGCCTCTAAAAAATGGGGAGGGGGTGAAAGAAAAGAAGCTTGCATGGAAAAAAGTTTGTGAGACACCCTGAGACTCACGAAAAAGACAGTGGCCACTTCAGTGTTGTCGGCCACAGAGGTTCCTTTGTGGCATGCTGTTGCTGGCGACGGCGGGAAGTACTCTAATGCTCACCCAGACAGGCCAAAAAGAGAGGCCCTCAGCTGTTTACAGTACAGTGGTCTCCGTCTCACATGGAAGAGGGCAATGAGAGCACTCTCCCTTTTGGGCATTCAGCGTATGTCAGCACGCTAGTCATTCACCAGGCTGTCAATAAGTGTGAATTGCTTTCTGGTTAGGCCAATCAAACAAAGGTCTCGATCCACTGAGAGGTTATGCTGGGTTCGCACGCTGTCTCTCTCGAGCAGCCCGAGGAGAAAGTGGGTTGCCGCCTGTTCTGTAGTGAACATTTCTGAATAACCTCGTGTAGATGAGGTTGCATTTTGGCCTGGGCAAACGATATTTTGAATTTGCTCCAGAAACTCTGTCTGAATGTTTGTGCGACACTCATTATCTTGTCCTTAGTTCTCATCTGACCAAAAAATGCAAAGCTTACAGGAACTCGCGTCTCTGCAGTTTGTATGGCCATCTCTATTACAGGCGAATTTAAGATATGAAGGGCAAGAATATCCTGCAGGTCAAAAATATGAACTAATCCTGTGAAGAGGATTTTAATGGCATTTGTGAACAATTTTGCTGGAGGCTGCCGACAGAAACAACTTGTCATTAAAGCAGCTATAACCAATGTTTTTCTAATAACAACGGATCAAAAGACTATGTTTAATGTGACAGATGTTGCTCGTAGTGATACATCCACATCTAAGTATCACCCAACTGCATTTCTGAGCTTTAAAGCGTCTTTCAGCTCATTGTTTTGGTTTTTATGGCTTGCAACTTTACAGTCACTCTCACAGCTGTCATCAGTTTCGTTTTCAGCAGTGATAGGCAGCTGTTTTCAGAAAAAAAAGCTCTAAAACCCCACTGTACACGACCTGTCCAGCAGCAAACGGAAGACAGACAGAAGTTAGCAACTAGCTGGTGAACATAGTGGAGCATTTAGCAGCTAAAGAGCCAGATATTTCCCTCAGAAGTTAGTGGAGACGAAAACCAAACTAAAAGACTGAATATTGGATTTACATTGGCCAAGTGGACAGAAACACTAATCCAAATTAAAGATGTTAGTCCGTATCTGATGGCTGTGTTTGCATACAAATTTGCCATATGAACTTATAAGGTGATAATATGTTAGTGTTGTTTTCACAGATTGTTTCCACTGCCCCTAAGTGATGATAAAAATCAGTAATTTCAGGTTTAAAGTAATTTTTCAAATAAAAACACCAAACATTCCCTAGTTTTCTGAGGATTTACTGCTTTTGTTTGTCTTACGTGATTGTAAATTGAGTATCTTGAACTGTTGGAAGGACAAAACACACAATGTGAGGATGTCACCTCAGGCTTTAGGAAATTGTAATTTTATTACTATTTTCTGACATTTTATGAAGCGAACAATTTATTGATTATAAAGACCATAATCGGCAGATTTAATCATGAAAACAATCGTTTGTTGCAGCCACACTGCAGATCTTGGCTGCTTTCATCTCTCTCCTTGTATTTAACAGCTGACAAAAATGAAAAACCTGCCTAAAGTTGTCTGAATGTCAGAAATAATGCCAAATAGACAGACCTGCGTGATGGAGCTCCAGTGCCCAAAGCTGTTCCCTAGAGTGCCCATGCCGACCTGCTTTTGTTTGTAATTACTGTTTGATTAAGCATGCTGGGCAGCTCCCAGAGTCCGGCTGGCTGGCCACTGATACACAGCTTTACACGGAATGTCTGCGACCTCCCTCAATTAGAGTCAGGCCTTTGCTTCACTCTCTGGCCCTCTGCAGAAACAACTGCGGTTATAACCTTCGCAGCTGCTTCAATATGCGATAATACAATATCTCCCACTTATGTCTGGGAGTGTCTGAGCGTCTACTCCTGCTTCAGCCGTGGCCAAGTGCACTCCCTCTCTCCACATAAAGACAACACCATAATCTTAAAGCGCTTGTGAAGCCTTGTTATAGAGTTCTCTAAAGGCACTAGGGTTTTATGAGACAGAGGAGGACAGTTATTAGAGTCCAAGGAATTGAGGGGGAAGGAGGGAGGAAGACGGGGAGACTTTAAAATGGGTAGGACCATTTGATGCTTGACATGTTGAGTTTGCTAATTTGAAATCTCTGGTTTCTTGTGAATTTAGAGTGCAGCGCTTGCTTGGCAAGTAGCGTCACATCTGGACAAAATATGTGGGTTTTGATTGGGGCAAGGTACTTGAGTGTAAAGGCAGGTTGTTGGTTGTTTTGAAAGAGCTAAATTGAAATTGAAAGATTCTGAGTCTGTCGGTGAAGATTTATCATCCAGAGGTATCAGAAAATTCCCTGATACGAAGGTCACTCAGAGGAAGCCGGTTAACACAAGATCATCTCAGTGCACCGTTACGGCTATTCAATCGGACACGCCAATTTGCTCAATGACACTTGAGAACTCCATTTCCGCCCAATTTAATGTGTTTTGAGAGGGTTATTGGGCAAAGTACTCTCAACCACTGGACCTCAAGAATGTATTTGCTTTCACATTTTGAAATTGCAAGAAAATCATCATGTAGGACGACAAAGACACAGAACCACAGTAAAAATCCAGCTGTCCCAACTATGAGGATATATTTAGCACAAGCAGTTTAAGTCTGCAGTACAGGGGTGTATATTCTCTAAGCCGGTCTAGCCTCAGACACAGAGTGACCTACAGTGGAGCAGACCACATTCACCACCCCACCCCCCCCTTTCTCTCCCTCTCATCCTCCTCTCCCACCCTTCCTCCCTCCTTCGCACATAGACAACTTAAGTGTCTGTTTTGTCTGGTTGCCCTCTTATATGGCGCGCTTATGCAAAAAAAATCTCTCGGCTCAAGTTTGGAGTAGTGGGTCAGAGGATGTTGGTGTTTGAAGAGTGCCAGACAAGAGGCTTTATTATGTATCATCCACTAAATAGTATTTCATTTATTAACACTCTCTTCCATAGAGACTAAGCCTCTTAAGAGGACTCCTCAGCCCTGTCAGCGCTGGGTAGTTTTAGGAAGTGTCTAGCTGCTAAGTGTTGTGTTTACAGAGCGGATAAAAAAGGCTTGCTACTGCTGTTTGCCTACACTTACATTCATTCATTAGTTGTAAACTAGCAGCTCTTTTTCTAGTTTTACAAACTTGTTTTTGTGTCTTGCACTATCATCAAGTCTGGTTTGTTTTTTGTCTCTTAGTCTATTTATTGTAGGTTAGTATAACAAAAAGCTAACATAATAATCCCTAACATGATTTGTGTTGTATTTTCAAATATATTTTCATATATATTTTCATAACGTGTGTACTAGAGTTGGAGCAATGAGTCTATTAATTAGTCATAACAGAAAACCCATCGGCAACTTTGATAATGGATCAATTGTTTATGTCATTTTTTAAGTAAAAAATGCCAAAAATTCTCTGGTTCCAGCTTCTCAAATGTGAATATTTTTAATCTTTCTTACTCGTCAATGATGTATACTGAATATCATGTTGGTTTTGGGAACAAGACATTTTGTGACGTCACAGTGGGCTCTGGAAAGCGTTTTGCTATTTGCTGACATCCTATAGACCAAACGATTAATCGACTAATTGAGAAAATAATTGGTAGATACAGCCTTAATGTGCACTACTACATAACGCGTACCATTGATACACTGTTTTAGGGCTGCAATGGGGACGTCTTCATATTCCTTGTTTTGTCCGACTAACAGTTAAAAACTCTAAGATATTCAGGTTACAATGATATAAAACAGAGAAAAGCAGCACATCCTCAAGCTGAAACCTGAGAATGTTTGGCATTTTTGCCCAATAAATGATAATATTTTTGGGTTATTTATAAAGAATTGTACTAGAAGATATTTCAACTGGTGTTTTTGAGATGCGGTACAGCACACAAACAAGTGTGTCTGCATCCGACATATTCATAAATGACCTCTCTTTCCGTTCCATACCGGTATGTGTAATGTGAGATTCGAGATGACCCTCATGCCAGCTGCTTCTCGTTCCTCCATGTTGAACCACTCCCACACATGAGCAAGCAACATAATATTTGTTTCTATTAGAGACTCCCCCTATGTCCAATCAGTAATTGGCACGCTTTCTCCTCTTCAAAGACGTCTGAAGGTGGGAACCGGCGGAGGCTGATGAGTGAGGCTCTTGGTCTGGGTGTGGGCTGGCCAGTGGGGGGTTAAGGGTGATGTGTTTGGGCTTTCACCACATGCTGACTCAACATGATTCAGCTCGGCTGACCTTATGACCCCCTCCTGGCTGCTGAGCTGCAGTTTTGGCATACGCGTGTTCGTGCTATGATAGGCTGGACTGTACTTGTGTCATGGCTGTCACTGTGTCCACCATTACCCATAACAATGTGGAAGGAGTGACGCTAGAAATGTTTTGTCTGAGCCAGTCATGCACTGACATCCTTTATTTATAAATTTGTTTGTCTGTTTGGTTACTGTACTAACAGGAAAATACAGTCTGCACCTCAGTTTACATTTGTAAACCCTAACAAGTCTTAAGAATAAGAACGTCGTCACCAGTGTGTTTGGACAATTTCACCCTGTATCTGGGCCTTTTTTCTAGGATAAAAATACACAAGACTGCAACTAATTATTATTATTATTATTATTATATTGTCGATTAATCTGTTTATTTGGTTTTCAATTCACTATTATTTGGTTTGTCTGTGAAATGTCAGAAAATAGTGAAAAATGTCCCAAAACCCAAAGATATTCAGTTTCCTGTGCTGTTAAAGCAGCAAATCCTCACATTGGAGAAGCTAGTACCAGATAATGTTTGATGCTTTTGCTTCATTAAATGACTTAAACACTTAGTCAAACATGTTGTTTCTACTGTCAATATAGTAACTTCATGTTTTGTCTCACATAGTCTCACTTCCCTGGTTTATTGAAGAGTGGATCATTTTCACATCTCATAATTAAGCCTTCCAGGATCATTGTAAGAACAGATGTGAATTTCCTTTTTTATGGTTTATTTTAGGTTTAAAATAAGCCTCTCTTTCTAAATAGGCACATAGGGAGTATCAAGTGATTCAGTGAAAAAGTCAGGGCTATTCAGTTCACTGAGTGAATGAACAGTAATGTGCTCAGAAGACAAGGTCCTTATACTCATCTCTTTTCAAGTCCTCGTCTACGTTTTGCCAAACCTCAGGACGCTCCAGTATGAACCGCCATCCAACCCTTCGCATGCAATTGATATTTTCATCAAAATGTTCTTGTGATTTGTGTTTCTTTATCTAATCATTTTCTCAAAGATGCATCCAAAAGTGAGATCTTTTCTTACTGGCAAACCACTTCTTAAGTGCAGGAAATGTGACCATTCACCTGCAAATCATCTGAAACTGGGCAAGATGTGCTAAATGATATGGGGACAGCAGTGGCTGGAGGACAGTTTAAGAGTCCAGTGAAGGACACATACACTTATAGAAGAAGATGCTCTCTCTCAGCCTGGTTTCTTCCCACCACATCTCCAATTTCTTTCAGTGATTCAATGTGGTCTGGTGTTGTGCTCACTGACAGCTGTTTCCCTGGTTTGAAAAGCGAGAGCCAATCAGAGTTTTGTAGGTGGGGTTAAGAATACGGACGTCGCCCTTGTGTGCCAGAACCAGAAAAATGGCTGCAATATTTTTGACAAGCTTGCATGAGATCGACGCAGCTATACAGGTTGCTGGAGGTCGACGTACAGAAATAACAGCTCTTAAAGGAATAGTACTTTATGCTGGTTGCCTGGCAACCTCACAGTGACTACAGGAAGTCACTGCTCCCAGCCAAGAAAAAGGCCATCACAAAACTCCCTGTAAAAACTTGTTGTTTTTACACTTTGGTGGTTTGGTTTTAACAAATGAGATGTAACTTGTTAGTTAATTAGAGCCAGGCGAGCTGTGTCCAGTCTTTATGCTAAGCTTAGGTAACCATTTCCTGGCTGTAGTTTTAAGTTTAACGGCCAAGGTCAGTGGTATTGATCTTCTTATGTAACTGTAGTCTAGAAAGCCCATGAGAGCATTTCACAAAATGTCGGACTGTGCCTTTAAATCAGCACATTTTTTTGATGTGATGGTACAAATATGTCACCCACTGCTTATTGGTTAGGGTAAAATAACAACCCAAAGAGAAAAGGCTGTTATAGACATGAATATGAAACGAAAAGGCAATTCAGTCTAATTATCGGGCTAGCATCCTCTTATTGTTTGCCAAACATTTTAAATGGATTCTACCGAGAGGAATAAGATAGACATCACAACTTGTCAATTTAAAAACTTAAAATCAGTTCAATTGATTTTCATGATCTACACCGGAGCTTACAACAGTATAACAGTGTCCTTCATATAACAGTATGAAGGACACTTATTTTGCGTTCACATTAGTCTGACTACAGTTTCCACAAATGTTTTGATTTAGAGGCTTTTTGCACCTCAACTCCCCACAAGAAAACTATTCTTTACACTATTCTTTTTACTGTTCTTGCTTTTTGATATGTCGTTATTTCCTTTAGTTTTGCCACTTTGAACCTTGTTTACACAGAAATCTCCCATCCCAGGTCTCTGTTGGAGCATTAGGGGTACCGGCTTTCAGCATTCTGGTGGGCCCAGCGGCCCCACAGCAACAAGCCCCTATGCTCTTTATTTGGCACGTAGCCTGGAGGTGTCAGAAATATCGACACGCTTTCACGTGACGGAGACTTTGCCAGCCTTTTTCCCCCCTTTCTTAAGCCCGGCATTCTGCCTGCCCAGCCAGGTATTGTAGGGCCCCGTGAAGGCCCTGTGAATAGTGTCAAACTTGATAGTTCTCATTTTGCTTCCTGTACATGGCAGAAGAAAAAGTGCCCACCGTGTGGGTTTTCCTTTTGTGATGGCCCTCTCTAGTCTTCCTGGGAACACACCACATTCCAGCCACAATCATTCCCTTTGTGAATCCGGGTATTGTGGGTGAGTCTGTTATGCCGATAACCCTCCTAGCTTTCAGTGTAATGCATGCAAGTATCATAGAAGTCTAGACTCGTATTTTTGCAAACAATGCCAGATAATGAGCAGAGTGTTTTCAGTGATTTGGCAGAGCTTTTGTTTTGACACATCCTCCCTCATTCATGAAGGACCTTTTGTGCTCATCCACGCCTAAGATGTGATTTAAGGTCTGCTACATCTGGACAAATTATTGCACCAGTTTACCATACATGGGCCTCATGTGTCAGTTATGGTTTATGTAACGTACATACGCCTAACCATAGTCTGGCCTGCTAATCCCAAGGGTATAATTTCTAATACGTCTCGGAGAAGGATTTTCATGCATCTATCCCCCCAGAACAGACCAGACCGCAGAACTAAATGCTAAATGTTTCTGACTGCAAATTTGATTTACCTCAACTCAAAAGGTACTTTTTGTACATGATTTTTTTCCCCCTCGATTCACAACTCCAAATGTGTTGTGGTCCACTGTGTACAAAGTATTTTAATAGTTCTTGTCTTTTCTCCAAAAATCTCAGGAAGTTTTTCTTACCTCTCGCTTTTGGAGTACAGATCTTTTGAACATTATCCACTGAAAATAAAAACGTATATCCTGCAGAAAGCTACGTTTTAAAACACTTTTGATCACCTGCTGCAGGCTCCAAGATGGGGGAAGAAAACCTGGCATCTCATTGTGTTGCTCTCTCACACTGTCCTGTGTGTTATTGTGTCATGAGCTGTCCACCATTACCCCCTTTGGGTGAAGAGAACATGTTTTCTTCCTCTCTGTGACAAGAAGGAATTGTTAAGGTTAAGTAGATGGGGCAGCCGGAAATAATTACCAAGCACTTGTGAAGTTTTTTTCCCCCCTTTGTTCGTCCTTTCCCTTTCATTTTAACAATCTTTTCAAAGTGCAGATCTTGTTTATGATTAAATTCAGTCTGCTCTTGCCTCTGAGCATGGCAAAAGATGTTTCACTGAAACGAGCAGTAGTTTAGCAGTTGGACCTGTAATTTACTAGGCTTAAATACCATTGGAAGCTCCTTTGCCAAAGGAAAGGCGGGCTTTTGTGTGGAGTTCATGCAAAACGACCCCCTTTCTACAAATCAACTGGCAGATGACAGACAATGATGAAAATTTGATTCTTTGAAGTTGTAATGGCCATTGAAATGTGTAAAATTCTTGTATTGAAAGGAGAGCGCCCTGGAAAGCCCTCAGTCTTGGGTGGCTGGTGCCTGCGTGCTGGGAGGTTCGTCTGTGTTTTGTCGCCGACTTCCCATTGCTTGTTTGCTAATTCCCTGAAGAATTGGACCAGATCCTTGATAGGAGCTTGAAGGGGCTCCAGTTGCTCAGGAATATGCATTTAGTACGCCCCAAAGGCCCCTCCTCCTCCTCTTGTCGCGCTGGCCTACTTTCTGATGGTCTGGAATAAATCACCTCAAGTATTAGGCATTAATTTCACCCACCTCAATGCAAAAGAGTATGAATAACAGCATAAAGATGGCTGTTATATTCTTCTTATTCTGTTGTCCTTTGACTCAGTGTTCACCTATGCACATATGCAAGCTATGGCTTTTGTTTTCATAATGCTGTTCTGCAGATGTATTAAAATTGTACACAAATCTAAAGTCTAAAAATCAAAACTGTGAATTACTGAACTGTTGCCTGAGAGAAGTACTCAGCCCACTGAACACTGTTGGACATTTACAAGAAACATATCAATAAAAAAAGAAAAATTCAGTTAAAGCTCAGGAAAGATTCATATGTTGTGCCGGCGGAGACAGAAATGCCCACAGAGTGAACATCGGATCACAAAAACCATAAAAATACAATCCAAACTTTTAGTTTATTTTACGGTGCTTATAAAACGTGTTCGCTCCTTGGATGTTTTATTGCTTTTCTGTCACTGAAGATGTACTTGAGCTATTTTTGACCCCGATATTTAAAAGTGAAAATAAATCTCTACAGATTGATGCGAAGTACAAAAATATAAAAACATAAAGTACTTTTTATAGGCACTCAACATTTTCCTAACCCCATTTTTCTGACACCAAGAACATGTTGTCAGAGCTTAAAGTTGTATTTTTTAACACCTGCAGGCTAACTTTCAGATGACCTTTCTCAACACACGCATATATCTTCTGTGCAGGGAGAGAAAAAGACATCAGTTACCAAGTCAAATGAAAGTCAGATTTGTTCTGGACGACCGCTGGCTGGTCTGCAACCAAAAAAATGTCAATTTGTTATTTTCATACACATGGTAGCATAAATTGGATTTAGTTTTGACTGCTCAGTTGAACCTTCTTCTAAGTTCCATGTTTTGTTGCTTAGAAAAGTGGCTGCACTGATTAATTCTCCATAAATCATTTACTAATGATTTTACATAATGAATTTACTGGCCAATGTGTTACTGAGTTTTTAAAAAATTTAATTCAGTTGTTTACCTCCATGTTTGCAAATCAGTATGGGATTGTTATTGAGTTTGATCAAATGAGGTCAAACTTGATTATTGTACTTTTCTATAAATTATTATTATGACTTTTCTATTGGATAACTACAGTATATATAGGTTTAAATAGTTGTAGTTCCTGTATTCTCCAGTCTGAAATTCACATTAACTCTGTTATTTACAGTAGGATGTGCTTTCTTTCCGTCTGTCTCTCAGGACATCACCAGTGTGACAGGGGTCCCAGAGGAGCACATCAAAACACGCAAGGTTCACATCTTTGTGCCGGCCAAAACGGCCATGCAGTCGGGAGTCAACAGCACCAAAAAGTGGAAGATGGACTTTGACACCAGAGAGCGCTGGGAGAACCCGCTGATGGGCTGGTCCTCAAGGTGAGAACCTCCTACCTGCACCTGCCAATTTCTACAGCTCAGAAACTGAAATGAGATTAGTTTTCTTTTCTGTGTTGTCATTCTTTTCATAATTATATTAATAGGGAATTGCATTACTTTTTGTTTCAAGTTAACTTAATTAATACAGCTTCAAAGCATTTTACAATGTATATGTGTAACATACGACACCCTCCATCCTTAGACCCTCGGTGTAATGTTTGTTTCTTTTGGATCATAAAACGTTTGATTTCTGCCTCCGATGATGTGACTATTATGCGGCTAACGGCTCTTTCTGCCTTTCAGTGGGGATCCCTTGTCCAACATGATGCTCACTTTCTCTTCCAAGGAAGATGCCATCGCTTTTGCTGAGAAAAATGGTACGAAAAAATCTTTGTAATGACACACACCATCTCTTGGAGTTTTACCAAAATGTAATCAGTGGAATGAACAGACTGTACAGACAGTAAGCTAAATTTTAAATGAACACATTTTAAGTAAATGGAAAGATATTTGACGACTATTAGTTGTAAGTTACAGTTGTTAGGAGGAGGATTGGGATGCTGATAACAAGTGAAGTGGTTGCCAGTTTTGCTGCATTGACTGCATCAGAGAGGGATTTGCTCTGTGCAGCACTAACTAGATTTAATCTGGATCAATGTGCACTTTGATTCAATCTAAAACAGAGTTAATGTGAAGTATCACTGCAGCACTTGACCATCCTGAATGGTAACTGAAAGCTTTCGTTTTAGTTTTTAACAAGCATATTATTTCACCAGTCACGCTTATGTGGTTTTTATTATAAATGATATACATAATATAATTTAATATAATAATGCATACAGTGTATTTAGTGTACATTAATGGATAAGCGTTACATTGCATATGTGAGAAACTCAATTCTGGAAATGAGGCATGAAAAGCTGGATAACAGAACCGTCGATATGCTGCAGTTTATAAATCAGTAAGCACATTCTTGAAGATAAACTCAACTCTTTTTAGTCTAGCAAAGACCGCCATACGCTTTGGATATCGGCAATGTTGGGTTTTTCAAAGCTTATTAAACCTTTCAAACCAGGATCATCATCAGGTGATAGTGATGGTAGTAAAACCTGTTAAAATACCTTTACGGCAACAAACGTGTGGGCCTCATAACAAATCAAGTGATAAAACATGAAGAGAATACTTTTGAAGATCTTTCAAAGCAGTCCAGTGTTGGTTAAAGGTAAACATGGTTGATGTAGTTTTCTGTCTTGCAACAGAAAGTTCACTTCGACTCAGAGACCTGAACCATCTGGGAAAGTTTGTTGAAACTAAGCAAGGGAAACTGGCTTACTCTGTTTATTGCACCATGAATGTGATTAGTGCAGTTCTGACAACACACAGCCTGTTGATGTCTACAGAACACCTCATTGTGGTTGGAACTCGCCCAAAGTGAATATACGTCCATCACTTAACTCTGATGTTTTTTCCTTCAGGTTGGAGCTACGATGTAACTGAGAAGAGGAGCTCAAAGCCCCGGGTGAAATCCTACGGATCAAACTTCTCCTGGGACAAGAGGACCAGGAGGTCTGCTAAGTAAACTGAAGACACCCATCTGTTACTTGGCTTGCCCTCAGTTTGTCCCGGACCTGTATCATTCTTGTCAATAAATGCATAACTATATATGTGTGAACTAAACATTTGGGTCATTATCGCTTTATTCTTCAAACATTCACCTCATTACTGACTACCTAACGCAGTCCACTCGATTAATGAAGCGCTTGATCTCCGGGTCGAGTTGTGCAACAGCAAAACAAAGGGGAACATATTATTACAATTAGAACCTGTTTAAACTCAGGCATAAATACATCTGAAGGCCAAAACCAGTGACATTTTTCCTGCGTGAGTGTTTGTTTCCATCGTTTTTACCTGAATTGTTTCAGTGTTTGGTGAGCAGCACAACTGGAATTTAAATAGAAACTTGGAACAGGTTTTTTTCACTGCAACATCTGTGCAGTGAGGTTACTGTGTCTTTTTATGAGCATTATTCAAAAATGTTCACCTACCACTACCTTTTTGATGAGACCTGGGACACCAACATGTGATTTTGATTTCTGTGGGACCATTTATCTGGAAGTACTGGAAGTTTTAAACTGATGATCCAACTAACAATTACTTTCACTATTGATTAATCTATTTATTGTTTATAAATATGGTTTATAAAAATAAGTAAAAAAAAAGAGAAAATGCCTGTCACAATTTCATAAAGCCCAACGAGACATCTTTGTTTTGTCCGACCACCTTTCCAAAAACCAAAAATATCCATGTTTACTATCACAACAAAGAAATACAGCAAAGCTCTACAGCTACGCTATCATATAAGAAAAAACCCAGTTCACTTGGTTGGGTCAGGTTCAAGAGTCTTAACCACATATACCCTCAGGTTTATAGCCAAATTCCAAATGGTGTGACTTTTAATGCGGGTGAATTAGTGTGCTTTTAATGTGGGCGTGTTTTATATGAGGCACATACTGATAAAAGGCCCCTTTTAATCTTATATGCCTAAAAACAAAATTTCTCAAGAAGCAAACAATTGTTAACTATGTTCCTCTCCCTATTGAGATAAAGTTGAGATCTTTGGAAAAGCCATAAATTCTTTGTAATGCCCAGCTATTCACACTTGGCACTGTGCTTGTTGCCAGCACTTGTTTATGGTCTTTGTGTTCAGTAAACAGTGGTGTTACTCTGCGCCGAGTCCCAAACTGCGTGACTGCACTGATATTCACACACCAATCATGGGCGCCTAATTGGTATAGCCCTTCGTTAATTAACGCACTGCATTGCAAATCTTTCACAGCCTTGCGCTCGCTATTTATTTTGTTCCGTCACTCGGCACATCAAAAGCGCCGATCTGATATGAGTGTAATGGTCCATCTGAACGGCAGGACATGAATGACAGCATGTGTTGCTTTCCCCCTTTGAAATCCCCTCGGAGAGAAGCGGCGGGGAAAAACGCTCTTGGCACAACTTTGTATCATAAAAAGTTGAAAGCATTCCGCACGTCTTGGCCTATAAGCACAATAATGTATGTGAGATGAGAGTGGCGGCGCAGTGGCATTGTTCAAAATCATCATTACAACGCAAACATCAGCGATACAACTGCTGTGATCACTCAGGGCATAAACATGGGCTCAAAGTGTTCAATAGCCATAGAAACAATGTTATCTAGTGTTGGCAGCGGAAAAAGGATACATATCCCATTTAAAGTATACTGACATTACTTACTAACAAACTTTTCTAATTTATTGGTAATGACTTCAGCGTCACCACACATAAAGGTTCAGTACACTTGAATAACAAAAGAAGCAGTTTCTTACTCACCCCTGGTGGTGTCATGCCTTGCAGACAGCTTTAATTTTATCTGCCCAGTTTTAGATATCTGCCTCTGACATATCTGACCGTTGAATACAATGGAGATGAATGTCATGATGTTTGTGGTGCTATTTTTTTGGTAGCCTGTTCTGTGGATTATCCAAAGAAACAACGTTCAGACAACAAGCAAATAAGTGAAGAGTTTGTTGAGGTAGAGCAGCACATAAAACTACAAAACATCACAATTTAAAATACATTTTCAAACCTGATATTCTTGTAACATATTTTCTCCTGTGTTTCAGATCTCTTATTCAAGTCTCAGTAGAATATAATAACAGATTTACATAACTCTTTGTCACCACCATAACTACTGTCTCCTGTCAGAATCCCATTGGAAGCATGTTGGGAAGGTCAGTGTATTTGGGGGTCAAAGTTCAATTTAGTTCACCTTTTGCTGCACGACCTGTTGGAAAATCAACACAGTGCTTACCACTGTGGCTCGCACTGCTGCTCTTTTCATCAGAAATAATGATAATAATAATAATAATAATGTTGTAATGTTGTACTTTTGAAAGCCCTGTGACAGGGACAGTGATTCTGAAAAGAGATGCTGCTGTTAAACCTTTTCTTTTAATGTCATATTCCAAAACAAACAAAATCCCATTTACCTCCACTGTATTGAGGTGGCTTTTATTTTTGGGTCATTTGGCTAAACCAACTTCTTCTTAAAAACAGTATTAAAGAAGACATTTACTTCATGTGTAATTGATCCATACTGCGTACAGCATGTTTAATATATTTACACATAGCACATAGATTGCATATGTGCCAAGTAGAGTTTGACTGATATGTGCAACATACACTGCAGCACCTGCTCGTTATTACAGTGTTTTATAGTGTTTTCAATGTCATGATGCTTTATTGTTTTATGGGTTAAGTAATAATTGGCCTCACCAGCTGGAAGATACAATAAAAGAGCCCTGCAGTGGGTGATGCTGAAACAAACCACAATCTGTGTTACACCTCATTCAATCACGCATTCAAATGTTATAGAGCTGACAGGGAAATGTGGCTCTTTTTGCAAAATTTAAAAAAACATGATGCAGTCCAGATCAGTCAGATAACAAATAGATACCTGTAGGGGTTCTGTATCTACAAATGTTTCCATTGGGGAAGAAATCTGAATCCATCATGAATCGTTTTTATTTTCTGTTATAAAGAGAGTTCAGCCTCCTGACTTTATAAAAAATAGTCCTACACTCTGTTGGCGAACAGGCAGGCTGTTATCGAGCCATGCGTCCTGCTTCCACTCAGCAGCTGGACAGAAGACCTGATGTGAAAGTTTTAGTTTGAACGCGTGCCAAGATGTTATTTGTTAATGGAGCTTCTCTAAATAACACACACACCTTCACTCACGCAAACCACTCGCTGGCCCACGATGACCTAATGATCACTGCTGTCTGCGGTCGCTCACGACTCTGAACTCCCCAAACCAGGCGATGAGGCACGCAACCCTGCTTGTCTGCAGCCAAAGACCTGCTTCCCTGTGTTTGTGTGTGTGTGTGTGTGTGTGTGTATGTGTGTGTGTGTGTGTGTGTGTGTGTGTGTGTGTGTTTTCAGCACACTGTGTGGACTGGATTTTGTTTTGAAGGGCACAGATGACAGATTGATGATGACTTCTGGTTACACAAACAAAAGCTCAGCAACACTGTAAAAGAACCTGTTTACCTGAAGTGTACTGTTTATTATTCTTGCATCATTTATTATGAGACAACAAAAACAGCTTTGCCATATTATCTTTTTAAAGTTTTATAGACTGAAGCTTTTTCGAAATAATCACAGCCACAGGGGTCAGTTCACCTACATGACACCTAAAAGGCTGAGCAATATGTTGATTTATACTGTGAAATTATATAAATTTTTTAATATAATATATATTGTTTCTAACGTGGTACCTTTTACTTTAATATCTCTGGGTGTATGAGGTCTTTGTGGGTAACAATACAAATCAATGAGTGGGACTGATTAATGGCTTTTTGGATTTTCATGATTTTTGCATCAACGTGGTGATGTTTCTAACTTAACAGGTCTTTAATTAATTTAGATTATTAAGCAATTATTTTATACATAAACCGTTTTTAATAGATTTTCCAGTAACCTTACAATGTCATTATATATATATTGATATAAAATGATGTATAACCACTTTTATCCCCTAAGTGGTGTCTATCCATGAAAGCTTTGGTTTTATTTGCGGCAGTTTTTAAATTTCTTAGATTTCTGCTGCCACCCCAATACAGTGGAAGTGAATGGAGTTTCATTTGTGGTGCTCAAAACATTTAAAAAATGCCATTAAAAAAATCTATCTATCTCTATCTTTCTGGGTAAAAAAGAATCTGTGTTAAGTCAGAAAAACACAAACTTTCAAACAGATGTTAAAGGATAAGGATGGTGATATTTTACATCTCTTATTGTCAATAAACTCATTGAAAAGACCAAAACCGTCTCCCTATTCTATCTGTGTTACTCAGCCCCAAAGCCCAATGGTTCCTACTGAAGACATAAATCTTACAAAGGGGTCACTGATATAAACACTGATATAAACTATAAACTGGGCACTGTGGTTTTTAGCAAACATCATTCAAGGAGTAAATAGTGCATTTGTGGGGGACTATTTTCAGTTGCGGATGAATACACATTTGCTGCTCTAGTGAGTATTTGCGACAGCAGGACGGTGTATGCAGGACTGAATCAAAATAAACTACAGTAATGAAGGAACCTGTCACCCAGTGCGACAGTGTGGCTCAATGATGTGTTTTAGTAGTTTTTGGATGGCACAGAGGAATAAGATATATCAGACTTTAGCTACATAGACAAGACTTGTTAGTAGAATCAATTCATTGTTGGTTTTGGTCTTTTCATGGACAATAACAAGAATATAAAATATCACCACACTTGTCCTTTAAAGTAGGTGTATTCCAATAGATTAGGTTTCCAGCCATGTGCAAAGAGTCTCACCGAAAAACTAGCAGAAAGTATTTGAGGCATGCTGCTTGATTTCAGCGTTGCTCTCTTCAAAGGAGCGCTGTTAGATGGCGCGACGTCCCCCTTTGCTTCTCATGTCTCGGGCAGAAGAAAGGTTAGGGTTAGGAAGGCCCTCTCCTGGGACTGAAGGCATCCACAGCATAACACACTCATGTTCCGCTATTTAGCAATTGCTGTATTCATCTTTTCTGTTTTCCCATTCACACCGCTATCAGGTTGGACGTGACACCACCCCCTCAGAGGGTCAGGATAACCCCCACCACACACACACACACACACACACACACACACACACACACATCATAGAGTTATCCTCCTGAAAGAGATCAAAGATGCTATTGGTCAGCAAAGAAGACAAAAGGGTTAGCTGAGGTGGTTAAAGTAGCTCAGTTAGCGTGCTGATCCCTCGATGTCTATTTTAACGGCCCTCTGACAACGAAGATAAATGCCATCGCTGAAAGTTAACATCTTATTAATGGTTGGAACAGACCATAGAAATGCCTCTACAGACCTCAACATACAACTTAAACGTAATTTCTGACTCGCGTCTCTGCGAAGGCATTTAGGCCGATTACAAATTGAGCTAACGTCCACACTAATCTCCTTGTTGCCAAATTAAAGGCAAGTTTTAAAAATGTCTGGAAAAGTAATTCATTTTGCCACTGTTTGAAGTTGTCTGGCACATGGCGGGTGACGATGAATTGTCCCCCAAAGAGTTAATTGATGGAGAGGAGAAAACCTTCAGGGAGGGAAAAGTTCAGTTTTCTACCTCCCTGTCCTGTTTGAAGGAGATGTGAGTTGGCAGAGCAGGAGAGGCTTGAAGATTAATGTTGCAAAAGGGGGCTCTGACAGCCTCTCCGCTGGTTGCGGTTCTCTTGGGTGGCCCGATTGGTCTTGGATGTCACTTTTGCTACTTAATCTTGTGTATGTGAACCAGGCAGATTCGAAGGGGATGGAGGGGGGGCTGTCGGCTGGGCAGCAACAGGAGAGACAGACTGAGGAGAAAGCAAGAATCCTTCAACTTTCAGCTGCTCGTTTCTTCTTATTTTGTCCAGGTGAAAAAAAAACAGCCATGAAAGTATTAAATTCAATTTCTTAATTTTGATTCTTACAGCTTTGTTGTGCTGCTTGTTGCACCTTTATAACAGTTTGGACCAAAAATGTTATTCAGCTGTTTTATTGACATGGCCAACATGTTAAGGACTGAATGATAATACTAATGAATAATACAGATTTTTTAAATAACCTGAAAGAATTTATGGAACAAAATTATGGCCAATATAACATTGGGTTGTTGTGGACTAAAACATAATGTACACTACAATGTATCCATCTTAATCAGAGGTGGAGGAAATATTCAGATCCTTTACATAAGACAAGATAGCAGTAGTGGAAGTACTACGTAATACTAGCAAAATGTACTTAAAGTATCAAAAAGTACTAATAATGTCAAGCAATGCCCCCTGTGAGTGTTGTACATTACCAGTAATATATTATATTGTTGGATTACTGACGATTTCATGTGAAAGTAACATTTTACTGTTGTAGTTTTTCAAGGTGGAGCTGTTGGTTAGTTCATTCTATAGCAATGAAACATGTTTTTTAAACGTATGTTTTGAAGCAAAAATGTAGTGGAGTAGAAGTATAAAGTAGCATGAAATGGAAATACTCAAGTACAATTATTTCAAAGTTTTACTTAAGGACAGTACTTGAGTAGATGTACTTCATTCCACCGCTGTTGCTAATAACCACAAGTACAAATACCTACTTTTACAGTTTGAAGAGGGTAAAATGCTATGAGACTGGATCTTGGGGAAACTGGTGCAGCCATAAAAAACATGGAGTCTTGGGTTTGAGTATTTCAATCGGTGTAAACATCATATATCTTAAATGAAGAGCTGAATACAGAATATATGTGTGATAGTGTTAGACAGTGTGGAATAAGATGATTTTTCCAACCTTAACTTAAAGGGGAAATTAAAGTCCCTGAACGTGTTTTCTTAATCAGCTTCTTACTCTGAGTGATGTGGTTCTACATGAACACACAAATGTTCTGGCGAACAGTTTTTTGGTTATTTCACAGGAGAGATTTCCGTATTTCTATTTTTCTCTGTGCTCTTTTCATTGGACTGAAGTGGGCGGGAGTACGATGGAAAAAGGTGATGTCACGAATGTCTCACACAGTCCTGATGACGCAGATTAGATGAGTTTGTGGCCGTTAAACTCTTAATAAAACCTACCATAAATACTTTTTTATTTACTTTGATTTGTTTTGTATATATTTACACATGAATATTCAATGCTAGAGAAATATTGAAGACATGAAGCCACATTTTCAAGGACTGTATAGGAAAAGGGGATATTAAAGGAAAGTTTATGTTAAGGGTTTAAGCTACAGACATACTGCTGTCTGTTTTTTTTCTCGTGACTCTAAAACCAAACTGCAGTGAAAAATTAATCCATTCACAACAGCTGGAACTGTGAGGCTGTTGACTGCACTCTTCATCTGATGTAGACCTGACTGATACAACTATGCAATCAGTTCATTAAGTCTAACCTTTAACATGCTTGTACAATGCTTCTGTTATACCAGTGGAATCCAAAATCGGGTTCTGTCAGCATCAGAGCTAAACTAAGTATTTCTAAAAATCATAGTTATATTTCTAATTAGATTAAAATATAAAAGTATTGAAATTACATCTTGAATGAGGTTAAAATGTACCTATGGAGTATCAGCTCATCTCACAGTCAAAGTTAGGATTTTAAATAGGTCAAAAAAGTATTCATTATAAATATTATTTTATTGAGAGACTGGACATATTTTCTTCTTCTAGGTTTCTCCTATTGGCTAATCCCATTAGAGGATGTTTAGGCTCAGTTCTCAGAACAGCAGTAAACAGAGAGGAAGCACTGCCATATGATCCCAAAACACTGGACTGGAGACATTTCATAATTCCCAAATTGACCGAAAAACATTGAAGAACTGATGCCATGTGGAGACTGTTTATTACTCTACTTTTGCTTTTAAGCCTGGGGTTTATCGCTGTGGATCAAAATAAGATGTTTCAGATTCATGAATTGTCTCTAAATTTCCTCAAACTTTTACAAAAAGCAACATTGAGGTTTTAGGAGTTACCTCGTTAAAAAAAGGAGGCCAGTGTCAGGTTTGTCAACGTTATATGGGAAACACACTGTTCACCATTGGTTACTGTAAAAGTATAGAAAGGCTCTAGCTGCCAGTTGACCTCTCTAAGCCAATCTAAACTGGTCTCTTACTTGACCTCTCTGACATTTAACCCTAATCCTCAACACCTTAAACACTATTTCTGGCTTCAGCTCTAAGCTTATTCCCACTATCTAACCCGTGTTTGAGTCTGCAGCCTGCTATTCCAGCAGATCTGAATCATCACGGCACCACGCTGTTCACCTTCTCCTGTTTCTGTTGTTCACTCAGATCTTATTTGTGACTGACTTTGCAGTTTCCTGCCTGACTCAGGGTGCGTTTCGTCATCGCTGTAAGGGCAGCATTAAATTTGCACTCGACCAAATATGGCTCCGGCAGTGATCAGACTGCTCCGTGCCAAAACTTTGGTAAAACACAGGTGTTCTCTCTCTGCGCAGAGACCATGTTTACTAGATTGTTCCTGTGAAAGACTCACTTTTTCTCCTTTTTTTTCTCTTTCACACGGAACGTTTGTATTTTGAGAGCTGCAAGCTGCCCACATAGTGTCATCACTGGAGCTGCTTTCCCCGTAAACTGTTTGGATTCAATGAGCTAATCCACCTACAGTGTTTGGCCCGGTGCCACGCAGCACACCAAACAGACCATAATGTATAAAAGGCCAAATTTATAGGCAACAATTAAATATTTACTACATATTAGCGACTGATTAATCACCTGTGGCTTCTTACGAAACATTCACTGTGTCGGCTCATTATAGGACTTATTAGAGGCCAAGGCTCATAAAAACTATGATTAAAGTAAAGTAAATGTCACTTGTGTTGTGTTCGTATAAAAGGAAAGTCACTTGGGGCAAAGCTCCAATTTAATTTCAGCGTGTCTCATAGAAAACATTCCACTCAACAACTTTTCAACCAGATCTGTCCTTCCTGATGCTTGCACTTCATGTTGATGTTAATTTAAAGCTGGCATCTGCACTACATGGCAGCCTCACCACCTTGTCAGAGTGCAGCCAAACCACAGCTGCACTCTGCACGTGTTCATCCGACTCTCCTGCAGAGAGAGGCAGTGCATGTCAGAGCCCTCCCCTTTGTTATTCCCTGTTTTTCAGAGCCGTGACAGTAAATTCTACAAAGTCCACAAAAAGGATGGTCAAAGCGTCACGTCGGCCCGTCTTCAAAGAGTTATGACAAGAGAGAATCACTAGTAAATAGCGGGAAAGTCTGATAGCCATCAGTGGGACGAGGACTCTAGTAAACGGGAGCGCTTGAGTCTAGACCACTCGAGACGGGCATGTTAAGATCACGCTCATAAAAGTCCCCTAGACACGGTGCTCCTTATAGGCCTGGAGGGGAAGAGCCGGAGCAGGAATCACCTGCACAGATGGGTCAGGAGCTGCGGCACTGCGAGCTGCTACTGGGCCCTCCCCCCATCACACGGCCTGAGAGAGCAAAAGGTTTCATATGCGGCACATCGTGAATCAGGCTCAGCTTCAAATAACTCACAGTAGACTAAAGTGGGCTGTGTGTGGTAGGCATGTAGGGAGGGCAGGGCGGTTATCGCCGAAACATGGACTGCAACGTGACAGAGGTGTCATCATGAGGAGGGATTTAAAATAGAGAAGAAAAATTATGGTTTTGTTTTGAGCCAAGGAAATAAATCTGTAACTGGATTGGATGATTTGGATATGGAAGATTTTCAAATAGTCTTAAACATGCAAGAGATCCGTCAGTGGCCACCACTAATTGACCTCTTGAAGGAATGCAACGCCTTCTCCTTGACTGACATTTGCTTTTAGCGGCTCCTGTGGGATGGGGCGGTGGGCCGGTGGAAGGCGATAGCGGGGGAGATCCTCTGGAGATAAACTGCCGTGCCCCCTGTCCCTCAGACAACAAAGAAAGTGAGTGATGTTTGTCTGAAAACCAAGAGCTGCGATCCCTCTTGTTTTGATGTGTGGGCCACCTGGGATGCGGGTCTCCATCAGCACTCAGGCCGAGGAGAGAGGAAGAGAAACAGGACTCACACAGATCTCGTCCCCAGGACAAACAATCTGAGTGACAAGCCTGTTGGGATCCCACGGAAGTCACCCAACAGACGAGGCATTCAAACACGCAGAAAAAACAAGGGGCGTTTAGGTGGCCACAAAGGCCGAGAGTAGAATTGCACAGCATGGTTCCCTCAGTTTTTCGAGAACAAAAGTTAAACTCCTTTAATATCCAAACATATGCAGGATATTTACGAGGATCATATTCATCTCATCTCAAACTCACAAATAGTTAAACATTTTTAAGGTTTTTAAAGGCAGTAGTGAACTTTACTTAGGTACAATATTGAGGTACTTGTACTTTGCTTGAGTATTTCCATTGTTTGCCAGTTATACCACTACAATAGAGGCAAATATTGTCTACTAGTACTAGCAATAGTACTAGTCCACTATATTTTTTTGAGAGCTATAGTTACTAGTCAAGGTTTTACATACAAAATGTATGATCACCTCATAGAATGACACATTGTTATTGACTCAACTACATAACAGTATGTTAAGTAGCTCAAATTAGCTTTCCTTAAAGCAGCTAGAACATAAAATGCTGCACACACAGTAATGCATCCATAATACTAATCCAATAATCTAATACTAACAGGGCTCCTTCTGCTGCCAAATGAGTACTTTTACTTATGACACTCCGCAGCTAAGACTTCTGTACTTCAACTTAATTTGAATGCAGGACTTTCACTTGTAGTGGAGTAATTTACCTTGAGGTTATGCTTTTACTTAAGTAAAATATTTGAAAACTTCTCCCACCACTGTTTAAATCAGTTTAGAAAGCATTTGTTGAGTGATATTTTTTAAGCACCTGCATGTGGTGACCAATAAATAGTTTAAAAAGTTTTCATTGCTCTAATGTAGACCCAGAAAAAGATCCAGAAGTTCTACGGTCCATAAAAAGACAGACTCCACAACTCCGTTCATTGTCATCTGTGAAACTTCACATTCGCTAAGATTTACCTGCTGTGGATCAGTTGAGTTTTTCCAGACATGAATCCGTGAAGATCCTGGTTCATAAATCTGAGGCAGTGAATGAAGTTCGGGAGGGCAGAGCTCACAAGTTTCAGCAGGCCAAATCTGTTCCAGAAATATACGCATTTATGAGGGTTTGTACATTCTTACATTAAGAAAAATGTTGAGTGATAATGAGAAAGTCTGAGCCACCAGTCCTACTAGACTAATGGGATTGATTGGAAAGAAATTACTGTGGCAGCTGTCTGGTTTGGTGCCCAATATCCTCAATTTCCACTTTTGACTGATTCAATTACTTAAATATACTCAGACTGCTTTAATCTACTCAAACGTGCTCGTGTATCAGGATCTTTATATCAGGTATAATGAAACTGAGAAAGTATGCAGGGACAAGTAAAATCCAAAGTTTAATCTTAGGTGAACCAAAGTTTAGTTAAGGGTTAAACTCAAGTTCAAAAGAAGTGACTCATAAAGCACCATGAAGGAAAAATCAAGTGGATCAAGTCGAATATTAATTAGTGGTAATAATGATTGTGGCATGTTGCTGCAGAGTGTGCTCGCTCACTGCTTGGCAGGGGAGGAAATCGTTAAGATTCTATCAGGTTTGAGCCGTTCATTACAGCTCCATCACAAACCTGCAGGATCACATGCGCGACAGGAGGGATTCCTCCGCCTTCACGTTCAGCATCAGGGACGTCAGCTCCGAGGAATCTGCTGCTGCACATCTGAAAACACAGAACTGGTAAAAGAAACACCTATAAGTTACTGAAACTTGAACAAAAAGTGAAGTAGTTTTATTTGCTTTAGTGAGAAGAGAAATCATCATCATATCAGGCAAGGCTTCAATACATTTCACAGATATTTTACTGGAATTATTTGCTTTGTAAATGTGTATTATTGTCTAATAGCCTTTAGCTTAAAATATTTTAAATAATGCACACTTGTCATTTTGGAAACATGTGGTGCTCCATAGAGTAAAGACAACCTGAGATTATTATCATTACTGTTTCACACCAATATGGTTTGGCTACTAAAAAATGACACTATTGATCATCACATCAAATTATAAAAAAACTTACACATGAGGTTGACAACTGGACGACTTGGCTCTCACACCTCCAGGACGAATAAAACTACCAGACCAAAGCTGGTCAATTTAAATACATTAATTCAACCTTTATTTTAACGAAGAAATACATTGAGGTAGAGACCTCCTTTACAATATGGCTGAGTAAAAAATAAAAAAAGGAAACTAGGCACCAAGAAACTGGCAATTAAAAGTAAAAATAGTAAAAAGCCAAAATAGTAAAATTATAAAACTTAATGCATAAATAAAGCAATTAAATTTTGAAGCAAATCAGCAGGAAGTGAAAGATGAAATTGAAAATTAAAATTGCCCTGAGGATAAATATGAGGTAAGCTTTAGATTGTTTTGCATGTTATTCCAGGTTGCAGGTGCACGATGAGAAAAAGCAGCAACGTCATCCAATCATTTGAGCGTGTTGGATAAGGGCACACATTAAAAGACAGCATCAAAGTAAGGGGGTAAAGAACCAAAAAGGGCCTTATAAATAAACAAAACCCAGCGCCGTACAGAGCGAGAGAGGGCCACCCAACCTCAGCTTTCAGCTCACAATGATGAGAATTATAATTATCACCAGTAATAGATCTTAGTGCAGAGGGATTAACAGCATCCAGATTAAAACATGTGGAGTGACACCAGTCAGAGAGACGTTTTGTGACTCTCTGGAACCATCATATCAGATATCTGGAAATGATTATTTGGTCCAGGGAACGTTTCCTCACTGGCTTACATCATATTGATGCATTTCCGTCATTTGTGTTTGTTTTTCAAAGGGATATGTGTGTGTGTGTTGTGAGACAGAGTCACGAAGTCAGGAGTGTTGAAACAAAGAGGAAACACCTCAAATGAACCCAGAGGTCCTGTCTGATAACTGACTCTCTCTCTCTCTCTCTGTCACACACACACACACACACACACACACACACACACACACACACACACACAGAGTAACATGAATGAAAGCAGGATTCTGTGCCGTGTCACTGCTCAAGGATCCCGAGGAGGGAGTCTTTCTTTGTGGGAGCAGCCCCTCGCTGTGAGGGGCCGGGAATGTGGGGTGTCCTGCGTGGAGCATCGACTGTGGGAGGCAGAGCAGGGGTACGAGGCCCAGATGGATGTCAAGGCAACATCTGTTCCACCTCCTGGCTGGGTCTTATCAGCAGAAATGCTGCCACACACTCACTGGATGGGAGAAGACAGAGAGAAAAGGGCATTCTTTGCAGAGTTTAAGAAAACATGCCTGTCTTTGTTTGTCTTGTAAACGAAAGTTGGGTTCCCTGTCGGGTCGTGCATTTGCATTTCACAAAGCTCACAGGCTTTGTTTTGTTGTGCGTGTGATCGCTTTTGTTTATACCTCTGGTAGGTCGTTATAGTGTATGTGACACACTTTTGTCCTTAGAATTACATACTATGCCGTACATGCCAAAAGATGAGAAATCCAATGAATTGTTTTTACATGCTTCCCAACCAAAAGGACCAATACAGTTTGAAAATCTGTCAGTAAAATTACAAGAATTTTGCTTTATACAATATATTTTCACTGTATTCTGCCATGAGGTAAGATTCCACCTTTTGTCAGATTAAAAAATGCTAAAAGATTCAATATTTGTACATTCACTCATTTGTGGCTAAAACTGCAGCTGTTTGGATGCACTGTTCACTTTAGGAATGTATCCTCTGTCATATAACATTTCATTTGATACTGCAAATACATTTCTTGTTTTTGTTGATATTCTACTTTTGTGTAACATCTATTGTTTTTGGCAGGCATATGTGGATTTGCAAAATACAGATAATACATAATGCATACTTTATAGCAGCACTTTTGCCTGTTTGTGATTATTGGGTGGGGGGGGTGCAGTACATCAGTGAAAACACACTTGGGCAGCTACTACTTTACTGTTTAAGGAGTCATGCTGAGGTTGTGCTGATAAAATTTGGCAAAAGAATGAGGATAATATTTTTTAAAAACTCCACATGGCTTCATTCATTCTGTGGTTGGTGTCCATCCTACAATGTAAATTCACGAGTGTTAAAATGAAAACAGCCCATGTTTAAATCCAATCCAAGACATTTCCTGTGTTCTCACTGACTGTAATGTGTGTGTACTGTACACACTGTAACCAAGTTGTGGAAGCAAAGGAGACTTGTAATGGTGTGAATGCAGCACTCTCTATGTCAGAAAATTAAAACCAAAAAAGAAAACGATTAATAAACTATGTTGGAGGCTGCAGCTTTGCACGTTGGGGAATTGTTTGTTGTTGGCAGGTTTGAACTGTCCTGCATACTGTAAGTTCAGTCTGCTTTTGTGTGGCTTCTCCTCCGTCATTCTTTACATGCAGAATCTTAAAAGGGGCCGCTCTGGCATTTCTGCATGTTTCGCCCTTTTGTTACAAATCACAGCTTCACTATTTATTACTGCCAACAATTAGGCTTGCCATAGTTTGCTAGATATCTCAAGGTGTTTTTCCTCCCTTCCAGGCAGCAAATTAATTGCCATTCATTTTAGTGAATTAGAAAAAAATCTACTTGCAGAGACTTGAAGGTTTCTTGAGATACTGTATCCATCACAGTAAACATCTCCGTTATTGTTGCTTGGTAATGCAACTGTGAGCACAGACTGATTCGACTGTATTACCGTACGACAACAACAATAAAACAGTGCAGCTTCTTATCTGTAAGCTCCACAGAGGGTCTACTGCCAACGAGGACGAGAGAAAAAAACTCCCTGAACATGACAGCCAGAAACCAGCAATTAAACAGGTAGAGCAGGTAAAGGTTCAATGTGGGTGGAAAGGACTGGCTGCAGCTTTTTCAGGGGAATAAATTCAACTGTACAGACAGAAGGCGACAGTGAGGAGGAGTGGAAAAGGTCCACTCTCTCTTTTTTATCCCGTGGAGGCTGCTTTGCTGAGGTCCTGGCCTCTTCCCTTCCCCTGGGCATCCTGGATGCCCATGCTGAGGGAGGGCTGCTTTAGCGTGACCAAAGGGAAGCAGAGCGAGTAAGAGAGAGACAGAGAGATGGAGAGAACCTGAGAAAGAGAAAAAAAAAAAAAAAAAAAGAACGGTAAGGAGAGAGAGATAGAGAGGACTCAAAAAACAGAGAGAAAGTGAGAGCGACAGGAAGAAAAGGGGGGAGCGAGACGAGCGCAGCAGCCCATGGTTTGTCTCAGGGCTGCAGCAGCTTCCAGAGCTGGTGTGCAGCAGACTGAAGAGAAGCACGTCTGCCCCAGAGGCAGAGACTGGAAAACAGGATCAAAGAGTCGCCAGGGCAACCTGCATGACACACATTGTATTAAAGCCACACGGTTAATTTGAAAGAGATGGAAGAAGGGCAAAAGGAGAAGAAAAGGGGAGGCAGAGGTAGCACAGAGTAGAGTATATTTATCAGGAACTCCTGTCTCACTCGGTTAACTTTCCACTCAGAACTTTCTTCAGCTGCTACACTTTGACTTTGAGTGCTTTTTTTTTTTTCAACTTTGGCTCGACCTCCACTGGCTCATCTACGTTTTCCTCGATTATCTTCCGGTGTCTCAGATTTCTTCAGGTCACCTTAAATCACAAATCAGAGACATTGTGAAGAAAATGTTTCCAGAAACCCATGCAAACATTCAGCTCATCACACATTTCATACTGACACATGAAGTACAAATGTTACATTGTGAGAATATTTACTTAGAACAGTCTCCAAATTCATACCTTGTCTAACTGAATTTTTACTTTCACAAACAGATAAAACGCTACAAACATGAGCCACACAGTTATTGTTCTGTGAAAGCAGAATACAGAAAATATTTATACTGCTTAACAAACCCAGAAACGGTCATCCATACTCCCATTATAAGGTTACACGTTAAAAAAATGTAAGATATCAAATATCTTAACAAGCAAAGTAATCAAAATGTAAATAACAACTAAAACAATATTCAGTTTTTTAAAACTTTAATTGCCATTTTAGACAAAACGCATGATTGAAAAAACAAACAAAAATACAAAAAAAAAAAAGAAACAGGCTGCAGTGAATTTTTTAAAACCTACGTGTGAGCAGATGATATTCAGAGTCCAACATTAGTATAATCCCCAGTTGACAGATGTACTTTGCATTCAAGCGACTGAATGCACCGATCCATCCAGATTGTAAAAAAACTACCTGGCAGATCTCAAGTCAGGTACAAAAAGTGATTAAATTTCTAAAAACCTGACAACATATTCAACGGAACAACAACAACATAAAATGCAAAGCACGCATGGAGGAGGTGTGAACATTATGCATTACTGAAGCAGGTATTGGGGACAAGCACACACCTGTGGCACAATCAATACGACTCATTTTGGAGGTGTGGAGTCCACACGAGGGCAGCCGGGCTGAAAGCTGGCATCTGGGATAAAAAAAAAACCCACGAGCAGTAACGAGGGCAGGGAGCGGAGCTGGAGCGGAGGGGCAGTGTTTGGTTGGGACTGGTTGGGATGAGGTGGGGCGGGGGTCCGTGATAAACAGCAGACAGGGAGGGGTCTTCACAGACAGTTGGAAGGCATTAGGGTGTCGGACAGGGACTTGTCAGATGC